>NC_134214.1:5818179-6124117 GCF_965140235.1 Caretta caretta
GCCATCAGAACCGGCCCTGTCTGCCGTAGCATCCTGGGCAGGGCGGGAACATCTGCAGCTTGGCTAAAGCCTCCTTGCAATTGTGCAGCCCATAGACTGGAGCGCCTGCCGCGCCAGCCTGCAGGTGGACTGCTCGGTGAAGGAGGTGAGGTGGGCGACGCCGGGGACGGCCGCGGGGCTGGCCATGCTGGAGTCGTTCATAGGTGAGCGGCTGAAATCCTTCGGTACCGACCGGAACAACCCGACCAGGGCAGCGCTCAGCAACCTCTCGCCGTGGTTCCACTTTGGTGAGTGGCCCCTGGAAACCCACGTAGCTCTGAAGGGCAACAGTCTTGACTGATCTAGGTAATTACCCCTTCCGGGCACAGTATGGCCTCTGGAGGGAGGTAAGTGGCCCGGGCCAAGGAGAGATGGCTAGTGAGGGGCCGTAACTCCTGTAGGTTTAATTCAGTCGCTTTCCTCACCTTGGTGACTGTCCCCTGATGGGTTAAGAACGGTATCCGGGCTGCTGGAGGGAAGAGCATTGGTCCAGGTTTCTCCCTTGGGGCTGATTGAGTTGGTCTCTGAGCCCCATGGCAGCTTGGGGGGTACAAAGGCCTGGCTGCTGGTGTTTCATGCTGCACTGAGGTTAGCTGTAGATATTTATATGAACTGGATCAATCCCAGCGGAGGAAACACCGTGCACCTGAAGGGGGATGGGTACTGGGGCTGTGCCAGCTAATCCTATGCTGCTCTGGCGTTCGATCCCACGTGCTCAGGCCAGGCCGGCAGCACGCCAGCTCCCGTGGGAGCCGGAGAGTACAGGGCTCAGCGGCCGAACGCCCTCTCTGCTTCCCTGTCTCTTCTCCCCGCCCCGTTCCCGGACAGGCCAGGTCTCCGTCCAGCGGGCCATCCTGGAGGTGCAGAAATACCGCAGTCGGTACAAGGAGTCGGTGGATGGGTTCACCGAGGAGGCCGTGGTCCGGAGGGAGCTGGCCGACAACTTCTGCTATTACAACAGAAACTACGACAAGGTGGAAGGTAACGTGTGGCCCGTGCCCTGGGGGAGCGACAGCCGGTGGTACTCACAGTGCGCGAGAGCACGCTGGTGCGTGGGGAGTGACTGGTGGGGGGGGAAGCTAGTCCTGCCTCTGCCCAGACCTGCTGGCAGGATTGGAGCCTCCAGCCCAGCGGCTCCATCACCCAGCGGCTCCAGAGTCCCTGTCTTCGGGAGCCTGGCTCCCCAGGCTACGTGCTCTCCAGTCCGACCGTTATGTTTTGAAGGTGCGTACGACTGGGCCAAAACCACCCTGAAGCTCCACGCCCAAGACAAGAGGTCTCACCTCTACGAGCTGAAGCAGCTGGAGGAGGGGAAGACGCACGACCCGCTCTGGAACGCTGCCCAGGTACCAACCAGCCTGAGCTTCTGCCTCCCCTCCTGGATCCATTGGGTGTTAGCACCGAGCACCCCAAACAGCCCCAGTCCTGGTGGGTTCCCATAACAGAGCCGGCCATAGAGCACACCTGCTTCTCTGCACCTCTGGCCAGCGTGTGCCCTTTGAATATGGGTTATAGCAGATATTCCCCAGCCAAGTACGCAGGGCAGAGAGCTCCAGCAGCCAGGTGGGGCCTGCAGGCCAGAGCTTGGCTCTCTCCATTGAGGGAGACTGTGAGGAAGGTAGCCATAAAACTCCTAGGTAGATAGGAAACTGAGGCCGAGGCCAGGTCCAGGCAGGCCCCACCCCTCACTCTTCACCCCAGATTCCACACAGGTGTGTCTTGTTCTCACCTCCCTCCTCTCCCTCGCCGAGCAGCCTAGGTTCTCCTGCTGGGGCGAGGTTGCGGCTCTCATGTTGGGCTCTCCCCCTCCCTGCAGCTCCAGATGGTTCACGAGGGGAAGATGCACGGGTTCCTACGCATGTACTGGGCCAAGAAAATCCTGGAGTGGACCCGCTCCCCCGAAGAGGCCCTGAAGTTCGCCATCTACCTCAACGATCGCTATGAGCTGGACGGCCGGGATCCCAACGGCTACGTAGGTTAGTGACTAGCGCATGGGAGTGAGAAACCCTTGAGAGCTTGGGGAGGGGGATCCTGTCTGCTTGGCTGTGAGGGGGCTGCCAAGGTCCCCTTACACAGGTTAAAGGGCCCCCAGTTGCCCCCACATAGCCTGTCCAGCTCCCTCTCCCTCATACAGCCCCTACCCCTGTATCCCTCCCTTGCCAGGGCTTGTAGCAGGCTCCTGGGGGCCTGTGAAGAGGTGCAGGAGGGTACAGGAGACCTGACTGTGGGTTCTGTGCCTGGCAGGCTGCATGTGGTCCATCTGCGGGATCCACGACCAGGGTTGGGCCGAGCGGGCCGTGTTTGGGAAGATCCGCTACATGAACTACGCCGGCTGCAAGAGGAAATTCGACGTGGGGCAGTTCGAGCGCAGATACGATCCCCGCAAACTGGGCCAGTAGCTCTGCCGGGGGCAACTCCTGCTGAAAGCAGGATGGCTGGTGCTTGTGGGGGGTGGGGGGGTTCTCTGCTGGGCCTTCCAACGTTTGCATTTCCCCTAAATACCATTGAAACCCCTGAGCATCTGAGACGAGAGCCAGCAGGGACTCTGCTGCCCTTGCCAGGGTGCTGCTCAACCTCTTCCCTACAGGCCTCCAAGGCAGTGATTTGGGCATCATGCCGGGAGCTGGGGCAGCCAGCCCAAGGTTTTCCCGGGATGCCCACAGTTTTCTCTGGCACAGCCCCAGATGTGCCACCTCCCCCTACTAGCCGGGGACAGCTCAGCAATTATGGCAGCTATAAAAGCTATTTGATATTTCGAGGGGGGACAGGTTCGCCAACCACCCCAACTGCTGGGGGAGGAGAGACACTGTGCCTTTTCCAGTCTAGCCCTTGCATGCAGCAGGTAGACAGGCCTGGCTCTTAGAGCTGTGGGATGGAAAACAGCAGCATTTCGCACGCTGGGCTTGTAGCTTAGCACTTCCGAACTGACTGCGTCTAGAACGAGCTGCTGGCTGACAGAGGCAGGGGGATCTCGGAGCAAATCCACCGCTGCTGGCAGGGTCTCAGATGGGAGCTCCCTGGCAAAACACACTGACTTCAACGGGCTGCCTTACCTCTAGGGGCTTTCCTGCCCCACCACATGCAGACATGGAGGCTTGTCTTATCCCAGGCAGCAAGCAAGTAGGGTTTTCAGAGTGACTGTTAAAAGCCCAGTGACTTGCAGCAGGGTCTGTCTCGTAAACCTTACCACACCCAGCCCTGGTGTCTGTGTCATTCCTGCAGCAGTCAGCAGAGTTTCGATGGGATCAGAGGAAGACAAGAACTGGGGCTGCCCAGCCCTTGCCCTAAAGCTTAGCAAGCAGCAGCTCAGCTCAGCGCGACGGTCCACCAGCCTGGGGCTGCTCTGACTGCCCGAGATGCTCTAGGGAAGGGGATAGTCGGGCACCGCTGGCTACCCCCAGCCGTTAGTGCTGCACGAGGCCGTGAAACACAGAGGCCTAGACGCGGTCAGACCAGCACACGTTTGTTCACAGGCGTCGAGGTTGTGGCGTGTTACTACGCGCTCTGCTTCGGTCCCGTTTTCAGAGCTCGCACCGTTACAAACGCAGGTCTTTGCATGTGTGCGTCTACCCTGCCGTAGCGTTTCCCCCATCAGTGCTAACATTACCCAGAACACTAGGGGGCACTCTTGGGTCAAAGGTAAAGCCAAGAACATACCTATACAGCCGACCCTGAACCGCACAGCATCGGGCCAGGGGTTTAATCCCACTGGAATATTGACTTGCAGGTAAATTAGAACATCTCTTCCTGCATCGCTTGGCTTTCTGGGCTGGTCACCCACCACATCGTAACCAGGCCTGATCCTGCTTAATAACACACCTACAAGTTGAACCTCCCTGGTCCAGCAACATCCGTAGTCTGGCACAGGGGCTGGAGCACCCCTGGGGAAAAATTAGTGGGTGTGGAGCATCCGCTGGCACCAAGCTTCCCCCTCTGCCCCCCTCCTCCCTCCCACGCCTCTGTAGTCCCAGCCTCGGGTAGTGAGGGGCATGGACAGGGGTAAGGCTGGGACCATAGCTGGGGGTGGCTGTGGAACCCGGAGTGAAGCCCCATAGCCAGGACCCTGGGTTGGCAGCAGGGGGGCCAGCATCGGAGCCCCTGGGTGGGGGGCCAGCAGCCAAGAGCCTGGGTGGCAGTGGGATCCCCGGGCAGGGGGCCATGCTGGGCGCAAAGCCTGGGGGTGCTGCAACACCCTCTGCACCCCTACTTCCCCCGCCTATGGAGACCCGCTGGCACTCTGCATTGACCTCCCGTGCTTCGGCAAATTCTCTGGTTCGGCACCCGTCAGGTCCTGAGGGTGCCAGACCAGAGAGGTTCAGCCTGTAGATCCCTGGTTTCCAGCAGCAAGTTGGCCTCGGTTTTTTTTTTCACTTGTCCATCACTGTGTTTTTAAATGAAAGGAATGCAAACAGCAGGTGAGCGGCACTCTGGGGAAGTCAGCACTGGTGCTTTCCTGGCTCTTATGAGCAAGATCTTTGTACTTCTTTCTTTCAGCCAGCTTTAATAAACTCCAATACAGCTGAGGTCAAGCAAGAGCAGCCAATGATGCGTTTATTAACTTAGTTTATTAGGGACGGCATTTGTTGTTGGTATGCTGTACAATAATACAGCAGAGAGGAATCCAATTGAATATCATGTACATAGTATCATGACCCTTCTCTGTATTTACAAAGAGCCTGTACACACACAGTTACGCTTATTTACAGTGGTAAGTACTGTAATAGCTTGGCAAATGGGTCAGTAGCAGCTTCATTAGTGTTGTGCATCATTTTGCATTAAAACCCTCCGCTGTCTTGAATTCCCAGGCGGGGTCCCCGTCTCAGCGAGAAAGGTCCCACTGTGAAGGGGGACAAAACCCACAAATCCACTCACTGTCTTTCGAAGTGGAATCAGTGCTTCTAGAAACCGCCCAGAAGCTTAGCCACCAGGGAAACACCCCACAACGTTAAAGTGCTTCAAAACAAAACATAGAAGGTCCTGTTCTTTTGGGTCAGAGCCGGCACATGGGAGGGAATCGGTCCGTCAGCCATCACCACCAAGGGTCTGGACAGTAGGGCTAGGTCTCAGACCAGGCACGGCTGACACTAAAGGAGGGATTTGACGGCTGTAGGACAGTGAGAATCATCATCCTGCAGTTCATAGGACGGGATCGGCTTTTGTCAGCCACAGCGCGTGCAAAGTTCGAAGCCAGCTGGAGTTTGCCAGCCATCAGTGGCATATAGCGGCGTTATTAGGCTGAAAGCTAGGAGGTGGCACTGGGCACGCATGTGACAAACAGGAGGGCAGTTGATCGCTGGGCTGGGCATTTAGAATACAGCTGGGGGGGGGGGGATCAAAGTATGCTCACAAAGCAGACCCTGACTGTCAGTTCTCAAGTTAAGGCACATGCAACAGGTCAGTTCTGGGCAAGCTACAGATGCCCTGGGCTTTGATCCCACCATCCTTCTGATGCAGAAATGGGATATTAATGCTAGTGTCTCTGCTTTACATGGACTTTACCACCTCTAGAGCTCCTGCACTCTCAGCTCTGTTAAACCACCTGCCAAAACCCAGGCCTGCCCTGTATAACCACCTACCCTTGCTGCCTGCTCCGTGGGGTAACACCCTTGTCGCAGTTGCTCCTTGGCTTCCAGATACGTTTAGTATTGAGATCTCTCACTGAACAGTTGATCCGAACCTAGTTCCACCATCAGCCTCAATGCCCACCTCCCAATGCCCTGCACCTGGAGAAACAACAGCAGTTCCACCAAGCTGCCGCTTTAAGAGCCACCCAAGTTCTTGTCTGCCGCCCCCCAGCAGGAGAGGAAGCAGCAGCTGCAAGGAAGCCAACCTACCTACACAACTGACAAAAGTGTGTTGGGGGGGGGAGGGGGGAGGAGAGGCTGCTTCCTCGAGTGCATCCTGTCTGAAACAGAGCCCAAATGCAGCCAGCCTTCCTCTGCCCTCAGACGGCCCTGGCAGTTTTCCCTCCTTCCAAGGGCACTTGCAGCCTGTTTCACTTCGGCCCCAGCCTCTGCAGCTCTCCCAGGGATTCACCGCTGGCACGAATGGGGCCAGGTCCACGAGAGGCTAGAACCCCAGCACTGCCCTGCGCTCAGCCCGACGTGTCAGCCACCAATCAGGGCAGGAGCTGAGGGAGAGTCGCCACCATCACTCCCACTTCCAGGCAATACACAACCTCCCCACCTCTCGAACAGCGCCTTTCGATGTACATGACTGCATGGAGTGCCCAGACAAAGGCCGCGCTGAAAACGGGGGCACACCCATCTTCCATAAACCGGAGCCGAGATCAGCCGCTACCTGCAGAGATCACAAGCCCCAGTGTGCAAAGATGTCCAGTCGCCGTGTGCAGCCCCGAGAGCGCACTGAATACCCGAACGGGGAGTTGCTACAGGCTGCATCTCCATATTGAAGAAGGAACCTGCAGGCCACATTGTAGACTCTCTGGACGCTCCCCTAAATCACACCAACTACCAGTACGCTGCTCATCTGTGCCACACCACAGAACTCTGCCCGGGCTCAGCTGGGCATCAGGACATCCCGTACCAGGAACTAGCATGAAGTGCTGGAGGAGTGCAATTTGTCTATGCTGGACAGTCCAGCCAGGCAGAAAATGCCTCCCAGTACTGCTGGCAATGGACACTAAGGGCCAGATTTTTAAAGATGTGTGGTGCCGTGCTCCCACTGAAATCAACACGAGTTAGGCACCTAAATAGCTTTAAAATCTGGCCCTAAGTGACCAGCTCAAACGAGAGCAGCTCATTTAAAAGACAGGAGCAATTGCCTTTAACAGAGATCAACTTAAAATAACCCAATATACACAAAGATCAACTGAAATGATACACTGAGAAGAGGAGCTGGCTGTGGGCACCTGCTCTCGAGCGGGGGGAGGGGGAGGGCTCAGGATGGCAAATGAACAGCTTTACACCTGCTAGGGGGCCTGATCTCAGATACCAGCTCTGAGGAACGCTGGGCCAGGGGGCAGCCAGTGGGCACTGTGGAAGACCACATGCTTTGTAGGCTCTCTCTCCACACAAACACACAGCTCAGTAGAACAAACTGGTTGAGGCACTGAGTGAGGAGCATGGGGTACTGGGGAGAAGTTCTGGACTGGGCTAATCTCCCGACTACAGGGCGCTCCACATCACAAGGCCAGCTCTACCCAGTGCGCTTGGGGGTGGCTCCTTTACCAGGTTATTGGCCGTCCTGCTAAACATGCTCATTACTCAGTCACTCCAAAGGGCACCCGATCCAGGGAGATGAGAAGTGCAGCTCTCATCTTAAAGCCAAGGGAGCTGGCTGAAGCGTGGGGCTGCTCAGCAGCTGCACTGTCTGCCTCCCCGAGCGTTCGATCCAGCAGGTACTGGACTGCTAGCGGGAGGGTGCCTGTGACAGGAGAGACAGGTGCATGTCACAGAACAGCATCAGGGGAGCCCAGCACAAACTGGCAGGCCCAACGCACCAACGCCAAGGTCTGGAACAGGGGCACGGCCAGAATCCACTGCAGAGAGGACACCTTATGCTGAGGGTGCAGCATGGATGGGAGAAAGGCTCCACTGAGACCGACTGTGGCTTCATCGAGCTCTGAAATAGTGGGGGCGAGTGTCATGTAGAGTCATCTGAGTGCCCAGCACATGGCAGAGATCCAGGCCTCTGCCCCTGCCACGTCTCCCGTGGTCCCAGATGTTTGCTTCTAGCTAAGACGCCTGTCTACACTTCATTGGCCTGAGTGAGGATGGGGTCCTCACAGCGCCACAAGGCAAGCTGAGCATTCAAGGCTACAGGGGCGGGGCAGCACCATCGCACACACAGCCTGCTCTCCCAGGCGCTGGCGGGCGGGTTTCCCCCGGGCCTGGTGCAGGAGCCCCTACGCCGCCTGGCACCCAGGGATTGAGCTCTGGCTTTGTTCAAACTGACCCTTGGTCTCGGATCTAAGCGTAACTGCTCAGTCCCCCCAGCAGACAGACACGGGCGAACACTGCCCCCAGTCCAGGGGACAGGAGCACTCGGTAGCCACACTCGTAGCAGTTCAACTCCTGCCAAGATCAGCAGAGAGAATCCGGCTTCAGACCTGCTGCTTCCTCCGGCTCAGCTAAGGTGTTTCATCTCCCCATGCTGGGCATGCAGCTGTCCCATTGTCTGTGGCCTCCCCGCCTTCCGGCCCGAAGAGCAAGAGCCCCCTGTTCACCTGCTGCATGGCACAGGGCGATCTCCCGGCACCTGCGCTGTGGGAAAGGTGGCAATCACGCCTCTGGGACGACAAGCCCAGCCCTTCACCCAGCAGGTGAGGGCTCCGTCGGCACCAGGCACAGTCTGAGGAACCGAACATCAATAGCGGAGAAAGTGGCTGATCCCAACAGCGACTGGCACAGATCTCTCCTCCAGCCTGCATGCAGCTAAAGCAGGGCCGGGCCTAAGGGAAAAATCAGATGAACTCCCTTGTCACCTACAGTCCGCGTGCCCTAGCCTGATCTACCAGCCCAGCGGGTATCCGCCATTAGTGACTGCTCCCACCAGGCAGAGGACAAGGCGCTGTTTGCTGCTTCGTCTTCCCCCCACCCCCAAATCAAGTCATATCAGTTCTGAATAAGGGACTGTTAAAAAGATCACATCAGCAGCAAAGGATATGGTGTGTTACAGGCAGAGGACTTGGCAAAAGCCCCTTCTCTTTTGCCCCAATGCAGCAAGCCTAGGGAGCAGCAGGACTCCAGTTACTCCCCCTGGAGGGCTGAGCTGGACAGGAGCTTTCACCTCCTAACTGGTGGGAGCTCCCCAAGAACCTGCTTCAGGGAGGACAGCGCAGCTCCTGGCTAACACAGTCTGCTGGCTGAGCTCCTCCCGAAGGGATCAGGTGGAGCACCCAGGCATACAATCGCTCATTGCGCTCCGAGTGTGGAACAGACAGGATTCGCCGCCGGACCCTGTAGGAAGGCAGCAGCGTGTCCACCTTGGCAGGGTCACGACTGCAAGAACTAGCGTCCGGAGTCCGCTGTCCCCAAACCCATTGTGTAGAGAGAAAAGAAACCGGCTCTCTTGAAACAAACCAAGCCGATACCGTCAGTGCGTGAGGGCCAGCTGCTCTGAGATCTCCCATGATACAGCCCTCCCACAGGCTCCTTTACGGTGGAAGAGTCAGGTTAGTCCCTAGTTTAGTCTCTGGTGATGAAGGCCACACACACAAATACATCCGCTGGTCTCCTCTTCCCCCTCCGCCACCACACTCATGTTGCGGCCACTGCCCCTGGCGGCTGCTCCTCCTCCTCGTAGTCAGAGATGTAGGACTCCATGCTCTGCTTGGCCAGCAGCTCTCTCCTGGCGTGCAGGCGCTCACACCGGGGGCAGCAGCCCGATTTGAAGCAGGATTTGTGATAGCAGGCCTTGCACTCTGAGGGAGGGAGAGAAAGCAACACCATGAGCACAGGCATGCGTCGGCATGCTCCCCCTTCCGGGCACAGCCTGCCCATACCCAACGGGAGGAATGCTAAGTCACTGACAGGGACAGAGCATGTTGAGATCAAATCTCAAGGTGTTACAATTCTGACTAATTCGCCTCTTACGTGGTTCTTAAACAAAAAGATCTTTGGAGTAGGGATGGTGCCCACATGATTGGAAAGCGCCCAGCCCACCGCATGCACTTGGAAACTAAGTAATTCGGGGCACTTCATTCAGTTTTGGACAGCAATGTTAGGTCAATTGCACTTTGCATCTCATCCCTTTCCCAAAGGTTTCTTGCCCTGCCAAGGAAATGGTGACCCTAAACAAAAGGCCTTCACTGAAAACACTGGCGGCAAGAGAGAGTCTAATTTTAAAGAGACGGCCACATTTGTAGATTGCCAAGGGCGGTTTGGATGGCTCAGAAGACTGGAGCCAGGATACGGTGCTATGGTGCATGTGGTCATCAGCAAAGGTCGAAGTGACCAAAAGCAGTTATCAACTACAGGGTGTGGGGGCTTCAGTAAAATGATTGCATAGTCTCAGTCCAGCGCCACATGGCCAAAGCGCTGTGGTTACCGGACTCCTTGGCTGATAACCTTAAAGGCACCAAAGTCAGAATGGCCATGAAGATGGAGCCCTGTGCCCACTCCAAATACGTGTCATGCATCTGACCCAGTTACAAGCTGTAGGGCAGGCTGCAGCCACCATGGAAATGAGTTCGTGCAGCCCCGCTTAGCACACTGCCCACCTGTGCAAGCGTAAGTGTGGGCAGCTATCCCGCAGTGCGCTGGGTGCAGTGCACTCTACTGGCCACCCCCAGATACACAGGCACGGTTCTGGCCACGCTGCAAGGGAGCATGTCAAACCGGCTAGAGAGAGTCAGCTGTGTGCTGATCCAGGTCAGAGGCGTAGGCTGAACATGGGTTGCTGCCAGGTGGCTGGACAAATGTTAAACAAGCAGCATGCAGAAAGGCCATGCTTGGAGGCAGCTGAGGCACTCGCTGTTACAGCCTTGGACAAATGCTGCAGAGCAGTGATTCCTGACTCTGCCTGGTCTGTATTGGCTCAGTCTCCAGAGCAGTCACGGGCCCGGCCCAGCCAACTCCCAGGGCCAGCAATGGCTCCCAGCACCCCGCCTGCCAGAGTCTCACCTTCACACGTCCTGCACTTGTTCAGTTCGAAGGGGAAGATGATGTCCTCCTCTTGACAGAACTCACAGATGAAGCCTTTGGCTTGGCACAGCTGTAACAACAGAAGGGGAGAGGAGTGAAGAAGAAACGCCCTGGAAAAGAGGCAATTGTGCCCGATTTCCCTGGCAAAGTCAGAGACATCTCGAGCCAAGAGTAACGTGGAAATCAGAGGCTCGTTCCATTGCCGGGATGCGACGACACCAGCTTCTAGAACGGCATTTGTGCAGCTGGTCTCTCACCCGCTACAAGCTAGGCTGGGCTCCACGAGATTCCAACCTTTCCAGGGGCCTGGAGACATGGTCTATTCGAGATGCCCTAGGCCAAAAGCGTACCCGTAGCACAGGAGGCTTGGCTGATGGCACTATCTCAGAGCAGCAGGGCTGCCTGTCTGCTGGGTGGTGGTGGAGGAACCGGGCGGTCTGCATCTCTTAGATTACACACATACCAGCAAGCGCTTCGGGGCAACGCCCATTTCTTGCTGTGTACATGGGCTGTGCCAGAGTATTGTCAATGCTACCACAATACAATGCAAGTACAGCGGTTATACCAAAAGATGTACCATAAACACACCCACAACAGTGTCGTCTGTGCAGTAGGTTGCACTCACAACACTGCTAAACCAGTGGCAGTCCAGTTATTTTTGTCCCCTTTGACTTCCCAGTCAGATTGGGAGTTCCAGGAAAAGGACCCTCTTTCAGTTTTGGACTGAAAACTCGGAGGCCAATGCAGCCTCTCTGGTCTTTTGCCCCAAACACGTGTCCACAGGAGGTGACTAGCACTGCTGCCTTCACATGGGTGGCCCACACAGCCAACAGCTGCAACTCAAGGCGACCCATTTGGAATGTCCCATCTGGAATGTTTTTAAAGACAATTAGTGAAGTCACCCATCACACTGAGTTTTCATACAGAAAATTAAGGCCATATCTACCCTACAAAAAACACTTTAAATGAGGAACCAGTTACACCACAGTTGCCAATGACAGAGTTAAAACACGGTTTCATCTTGAGTGTACACGGGACCCTGAATTGGCGACAGTCCTGGAGAAATCAGGGCTGCAGCAGGGCTCAGGGCAGTGGTTAGGTCCCATCTACACTAAACAATGCAACAGTGTTCTAACCACCTCAAATGTGTTGTAGCCAACTTCCCACTGTTGTTTTTGCAGTGTAGCTCAGCCTTGAGGGAGGAGATGAAAGCAAACGTTACATCTCAGGCCCTGCTGGGATCCATCTCCAAACCTCACCTCATCCCTCCCCACATTTAAGCTGGGTTTAAATTTCATCTCTTAAAATCAAATTCATCAGAGAAAAGGGAATAGTTAAAACAAGCACAAGCACAGCAACATGATCGAATGGATCAGCAAAGACAGGGTTAATAAAAAAAATTAGACACACTAGTGCCCCCCAAATTCCTCTTCCCCTGCAGACTGGAGCATCCCTTCCTATTTCTGTTTGTTATCTGCAGTCACAGCTGCCTGGAAACTCACAACTTGGTATTTCTTCACCCAGACACTCAGTCTGTTTTAATGCAGGGCTTTTGCATCTAAACATGTTGTTAGAGTGACTGTTTCTGTAAGATCACACATGTCCAGCCCATTTGGGAATGAAGTGGAGGGAAATGCCCAACTGTTCAGGCTGCCAGGGATGCAGTTCACATGCTGTTCCCCACAGCCGTGGTGACGGTGACCACAGATCTCTTAGCCAGGCTACATGGGGCGCTGTATGCCAAGAGGGGAGGTGCTCTGTACGCTGGATACCATTACTGTGACTATACAGCATCCTCCAATCGGAGAATCTTAAAGCCACTCCCCTGCAAAGTAGGGAAGTTTCTTGTTTTTACTGGTAAGGAAACTGAGGCATAGAACTGGGACACAACTTGGTCATGCAGCAAATCAGTGGCAGTGTTGAAAGTAGGACCCAGGAGTCCTGACTCTCGGTGCTCTCCTCTAACCACCAGTCAAGCTGCCTCCCCATCCTGAATGTGACAAAGCACATCCCAATGCATTTCAGAGGGAATACAGCCCATGTTTGTAAAGCAGAGATGGAGACAGCAATAGGTGCTTTGCGGGTTATGGGAAACTGCAGCTTCTTCCTGAAACTGAACCAATCAGCTGTGTTATTCTTCAACACCGATCTCTTGTACTACGGAAACGCCTCTGCACACACACAGGATAACAACCATATGAGAAACTAACTGGAAGAGGGTAACAGCTAACACAAAATGTATTTGCCCTCAGCAGCTGTTCTGGAGATCCTGCTGCTGCCTTTATAAATCCACATCCCGCTCCTTGGCTGTTTATACAGTAAAGTCTAATCCAGTAATAATAAAAAACATTCTAGTGAAAAAGATGATAAAATTACCCACCATGCATCTCTCAACGTGCAGGGTACCTGCCTTTATGAGCTCCGTCAGGCGGGGAACTAGCTCCCCCTTCTTAGTGGCATTCAGGTCATTTAAGGAGTAGAGGTGGAGATCCTCCGTCAAATGACCTGGCACCAAGTCAAAGGAATCCAGGAGCCTGCAGGGGTGGAGACACCAGAGCTTAGCACCACACATCAGCGAGCGAGTGCTCTACAGACTGTGAGAACTACGGCGACTTCACTGGGCCAATGACTCTGTGCGACCCACTGCTCGGCCTCCCCACCCCCAAGTGGGCACCACCACTTTCTAGAGTCCACCCCCTCCACGCAGGGCCCTAGGAAACCCAGCAGTAGTGTCTGCCTCCCAATTTATTGCTGCACGCTGTTCTAGTTTAGGAGGTTCTGTCCCAGCCGACACCTGCACGTCCCACTCAGCTGCAGGGTCCCCATTAGGGTGCTCGGGCTGCTCCAATCCCTGATAAAGCCACTGTCCTTTCCCCTCTACAGGGGCCAGGCAAGCCCAAGAGGCACCCAGAGGGCAGAGCCTGCTACGACAAGGCACGTGTCTCTGCTGACTCTGAGCCATCGGAGCACCTCCTAGGGCCCGCTGGGTTTTTGTGCCAAGCGAGGGGCAGCTCATCGCTCAAGTGACCCCTCACGACCGCTTAGCCCGACTCAGTCACTGTCAGCCAGAGAGGTGATAGCTGCCATGCAAGGCATCACGGTGAAGGGTGCAGCGCCTTTGGGAAGTGGGGGATCCCAAAGGGACGCAGAGGAAGCCCAAGGGGAGACCTGGTCCCGGTTCACAGGGTCAGTCTCAAACACTTCTTTCTCAGTGGTGAAACACTGGAATGCGTTACCTAGGAAGGTGGTAGAATCTCCTTCCTTAGAGGTTTTTAAGGTCAGGCTTGACAAAGCCCTGGCTGGGATGATTTAACTGGGAATTGGTCCTGCTTCGAGCAGGGGGTTGGACTAGATGACCTTCTGGGGTCCCTTCCAACCCTGATATTCTAGGATACTATGATTCCAACAAACGTCAACGGAAGGTAGTGGCACACCCAACTGCTGGGCCCACCTGTGCCTGGCCTGCTCTGAGTGCTGCACGCACTGAAGCTTCTAGGTGGCCTGCCACAGCGCTGAGCATGGGAGAGACTGGGGTGAAGCGGGGGGACTGATCGCCGATGCTGCTGAACATTTTGCCACGATCCTTGAAAGACCCCACCCTGCAGAGGTCTGGGCAGCAGCTAACATGTCAAGCTGCCAAGCGACAGACAGCCAGGAGAGACTGAAACCGATGCAAGTTAAATTCTGGTTGGGCCCTGGTACTCACTCTTTAGCTAGTCGGCAGGTCTTAAACATGTTCTTCAAGTGAAACAGCTGGATTCTCAACAGCTGGGGAAAAAACAAACACACGAGTATAAAGTTGTCATTAAACAGAACTGCAGGCCTCAACCAAACCAAACATTCTAGTCTGTTTCAACTCATGCTCTTGTGAAGCTGTTTCTGCTGACGGCCAGCTTTGGGTTTCTGGGCACTGAAGCAGTTAAATGGCTAGGATAAAACCAGGAGGGCTAGCAATCCTCATGTTTCAAGGCATAAACTGAAGCCCAGCTGGAGGTTAGGAAGAAATTCCTCTCCACCATGTACTATTGCACAGTGAACAAGATGTGCAATGGAAACGCATTATGGGAGTTTTAAGCCTCCCTCTGAAACATCTGCCTATCAGCCACACTCCGACAGGATAAGTCTAGAGAAATCCTGACTTGGCCTCAACGAGTAACAGTCTCTTCCCTCCTTAGTTCAGATCTTCTGGAACATCAGATTCCACACGTGGCTCACCAGGCCCCTTAAAGGGACATTACAAGGAATGACAAACAGGTAGGTTTTGCCAGCAGAAAGGTTGCCTGGAGCTGGACACTTGCAGAGGTTCCTCTAAGCAGGCGTGAGGGGCAGCATTTCCAGTGGGTAGAGCCCAGGACTGGGTGTCAGGACTAATGGCTTCTATTCCCAGCTCTGCCAGCAACACGCTGGGAGACCGCAAGCAAGTCACTCAAGCTCTCTGTGCTTCAGTTTCCACAACTGTAAAATGGAGAGGATACCTACCCACCTTTGTTATATGCTCTGAAAGCTATGGACAAGAGGCCCCATATAGAAGGGTAGGGAGCAGCAGCAGCTAGGTATTCTGGCCCACTAATGAAAGAAGAGCAGGAGATAGCGTGCGCCGCACAAGGCGCCGATGCCCCCACCCTGAGAAACCCCACCCTGTGGGTCTTCCTCCCTGAGTCACGGATGGGAGCAACACCTGCCCCTCAGGAGAAGGCTGAACTCGGTCTCCTTTGGAAAGCACAGGACATGGCCTTACCCTGACTTGATTCAGAGCCTTCACCTTCCGGTACAGAGCGGCATTGAGGTCCTGCACACTGAAGAGTGGGTCGCTCCAGATCTTGCTCAGCAGGTCCCTGGAGAAGTTGCTGACGCAGTACTTGCTGAAGTCCCACTTACGCAGGATGCGGCTGGGAATGACCATCTGGGTGTTCTCGTGGCAGCACTGGCAGAAGTACTTGCCCAGGTACTCACAGTACCGCAGCCGTTTGATGTAATCTGGCAGACCGGAGAGGGAGTTGAACCTCTGCCCAGCTGGGCAGAGGGGCTCGGGCTTTGGGCTCACAAAGTCCCAGAGCTTGGGCTCCAGCCCGAGCCTCTACACTGCAGTTAAACAGCCCTGGCATGTGAGCCCGACTCAGCTGACATGGGCCAGCCGTGGGTGTTTAACTGCAGTGCAGACATACCCGAAATGGCCCCACAGACAAGGCACCTTTTTCAGCTCAGATTAATGCATGCTGGGGTCTGTGGTCTCCCTGCAGTCTAGGAGGCCCAGATCGGCCTATGAATCACATGTAGCCATCCCTGGCTATACGGTTAGGGCAAGCTATTGCTTCAGAGCCCCTACTGGTAACACACAGCAGGTGAATGCTGTATCAAGGCAGCTGTCTGTATGAGGCCCCCTCAGCCCAATCACCTCTGGGATTTTGATGTAAAGCAGCTTCACTACATGAACTGAAGAGGAAGGATCAGAGCAGACACTAGGGGCTCCACAGCGCGAACGGACCAATCCAAATGAGTGAAGCCACCCTCACCTACTTGACGCTGCTCAGTGATGAGACCAGGGACTTTAATACCTTCAGAGAGGCAGACTGGCCACCCCTTGCCTGCCCTGCCCCGCCCCATGGCCTCCTGGGGGAACAGGCTGTTCCATCCACAGGGCATCGTAGCACACAGGCTCCCCTTTTGACAGCCTGCCATGGGAAATGCTGCCAATCAGGGCAGACTCATTCACTGGGAGATGTTGGAACTCCCCGACCCCTTTTCTGCTCGGCTTATCCAGAACACCCCGTCCAGTTATGGGAGAACACTTTATCCAGCTCTCTGGAATCCAAACCCGCCATCTGAATCCAGACTCGTCACGGAGGTGTCTTTCCTGGCATTCCACGCCGCTTACGCCTGAGGTGATCAGGCTCAGGAGCAGGGGCCGGGGTCAGGACGCCCCACAGCTCCAAAATACATCACCGTAAATCAGATCTACGTATTCCGAAACAGATTCACACGTGCCCATTACATGCAGCACTGCATCACACTATGACTGGCTTCCCAATTTGGTGAGCCAGTCCCTGTCTGGCTCATGAGCCGTCCACGCCCTAGGAAGTGTGCTTGTGAGCACAGCTGCAAGCCTATCACCCATTCCTCTTCTTCAGCTACTAGCTACATGTTAGTTACAAGGCCACTTGTGAATTCAGGCTCTGTCCATTGGTAACTCCGTTCCCCACTTCTGTCTTCTTTCATTGTTCATGCCAGGCCTGAAAGCTGCACCAGCTTCCAAGGTGCCCTGCGCTGAGACCCCCACAATCCCCCAGCTCATTGGCATCTGCACCTCCCCACATTTGACTCCTCGTCTCTATTGTCCCTTCTTGTCTCACCTGCATGCAGCACCCGCCCCCCCGCGCCCGCCCTTGGGGAGGCTTAGTTTCCTGTCCCGGGCAGAGTTCCAGCACTCACCGGGGTCCGTCCGGATGCCACAGCCTGCACACCGGTAATTCTGCTTGGCTACAGCCACCTTCCTCCTGCCCAGAGAGAAGACGTGTGTTGGAGCTCTCTCGTGGCTCAGCAGGGCTGCTGGGCAGAGACCACTAGGGCTTCCCCTCTCACCCAGCAGCTGAGTGCCAAGTGGATCTGCTGAGACCGTAAGCTTAGAGCATGAGCTCTCGGGGCCAGGGGCTGACTTTGCTCTGTGTCTGTACAGCACCTGGCCCGTGACTGGGCGCCTAGGGGCCTCAATCATACAGATAAATAATGAGCCAGGTGGCTGGATCGGCCTTGAAGCTACCCTGTGGTTTCAGCAGGATATGGCAAAAGCTGCAAGAGCCAGTGCCCAGCTACTGGCGAAGGGGGGATGGACACATCTCCCATCTGTGTGTGTGGTGCAGGGGCTGGGCAGCACCAACTGCAATTGCCTTCACCTGCTTGCGCCCTGTGGATCCGAACGCTCCCCGCACGCCCCTCAGCTGATGAGCGAGGTGTCAGCAGCCAGTCACTCAACACCAGCCAAGAGCACAAGGCAGCTGCCAGGCAAAGGAACAGCAGTTGGCACCGGGGTGCAGGCATCAGCGACAAGTGCCAGGGAGTAGTGACATCTCCTTGGCAATGCACATTCGGACAACATCTCAGCAGGGCAGGTGGGCCCCTCTCATGCCCCCGCTATGACGCAGGCAGGGGATCTATTGTAAGTGCAGCCAGGAATGTGGGTCGCAAATGTCCTTTCAGTGCCATGTACCCTGAACACCACCAGAGGGGGGCTGGACACACAGGGCCCTGGAACAGCAGTGCTTGGGGCCGTTTTGCACTGTTGGCGTGTTTTTGGAGGTCCTACAGTAATTCTATCACAGAGCAGTGAGTGCACAGTGACAAAAGGGGAAGGGCAGGTCTCATTTAACACACACACAGCGCCAGGCTTGGAGGCCTAGTGGTTAATATCGCACCAAGCAGGGCTCAATTCCCAGTCCAGGTCTGAAACAACAGGAGCTTGGAGGGGGGCAGAGACGTCATCTCACGGCAGGAGCAGCAGCCCATCCAGATGGCTGAAGTGGAGCTACTGAGCTGTGAATGGAGTGACTCGCCCAAGCCTACCCAGCTGGAAGGATGCAGAATCGGGGTGGGAAGAGGAGAAGCAGAGAGAGGGATCTTAGGGGCATGGAGAGCCTCTGTGGGACCAGAGGGGATGGGCAGCCCCCAGGGCAGCCCACGCAGCTCCTTACGTTGGGGCTGGGTGAATATTGAAGATGATCTGCGGCCGGGGGGGAGCCCACTCCAGGTTCCCGCGGACCCGGATTCGGAGCTTGTAGATGTCGGCGTGCTCTCCGTCGTCAGGCGAGATGGGCAGAGAGTCCGGAATTGGCAGGAGCTGCAAGAGGCAGGTGAGAGGGTCAGACACCGGACTTTACTGCAGAGGCCTACGCCGGTCTGCCCTGCTGGGCAACTCCAGCGCCATCCCTGGGGAAACTGCCTGTGTGCTTGTCCCGCACCCCCACCCCACCCCCAGGAATCGTAGGACTCCCAGGGGAGCTGGAGAACAATTCCCGTCCAATCCGAGTGCTCTGCTGCTGGGCTATCACGGCACGTACAGTAGCATGCTTGCTCTCCCTGCATGTCCGGAGGCCTGGTACCCCTTCTTCAGAAGTGCCGAGAGCCTCTACGGTGGCGGCGGGGGTGCAGTGCTCCGCACTCAGCCTGGCGCTTTCACCCTGGCTGGACCTCCCCTCCCTACTCTCCTCCACATGCTTCCCATCACCCCAAGTCTCTCTGTATCCCCCATGCTGCAAGATTGTCCCCAGACCATTATGGGGCGCCGCTCCAGCCTCTCTGTGAGCAGGGCACGCTTCATGGGCTCTCACCAAAGTGAGCAGCCGGCATGTCAGTGCTGGGGGTTCACTGGGGCATAGGCTACATTCCACAAAGCATGAAGCTCTGCACTTGTCCCAAAGAGAAGGACACCCCAGAGGGGAGGCAGCAGCCACTCCAGGGGGTACCAGAGGCGTCAGGTCTCCAGGATGAGGATCACACCTGGGTTTGTAAGGGCCGAGCAGGTCTGACAGGGGCAGAGCTCACGCGGGGACAGAAACAGCTATGAGGGAGAACAGGGCAGCTTCCAGGCTGCACAGCACCCCAGAGTACCACCCTCAGCCCGGGGAAGGCAGCGGGCTCTGGGGTGACCTTCAAAGCCAGGGGGAGCAGAGCTGGGGTCATCGGGGATACGGAGCCCCTAGATCCCTGCCAGGGCAGGATGAAGTCACGTGCTAGCAGAGATGGCCGTGGGCAGTAGCACCGTGACTGACTAGGCTCTATGCTCTGGGGCTCTAGGCCCAGCTTTGACTCAGCCACTCTCAAGCTGCCGCAGCCTTTGTTGAGTGCAGCGGAGGGGAGCAGACTGGCTACTTGACCCCCTGAGCAGTCTGGGTGAGCCCGGTGATGACCCGGAGCGCAGTAGCTGAGATGGCCTCTGCCCCGTGACGGATTGATCAGACGGACATCAGGGACGGCTCTTCAGCTGCACCCCCAAGGGGACTTGCTTGGGAACTAGAGAGCAGAACCACACCAGCCAGAGGACAGGAGCCCTGCAGCACAAGGACAACAGAACATGCCCCACAAGCCACCCGGAGTTAGAGAAAACCAAGCAGGTGACAGTAAACCTCCTGGCTCAGGCGGACAAGACTGTGCTGGGGCCAGTGGCTGGGGGCCAGTCTTTATGAGTAGTCAGAAAGTCAAACCCCACAATGCACTGCTGCCCAGCAGGACCACTGCTCGGCTTGGGGGTGGCAGGGCAGCGATCCGTGACACAGCGGGGATTCTGTGTAAGCCTGAGGTTCACCCACACCAGCTCCACGGGGCAGCACTAGTGCATACAGACCTGCCATTTACACCACGCACAGTGCTGCGGGGTTCTTAGAACGCCCCCGAAACCCTCTCTACTCCCGTCACGGGGCCCCGCTGGCACTCAGTTGGAGATCAACTTCAGTACCCCACAACGGAGCGGTTTGGCAGGACTGGCAGCGTCTACCTCAGCAGAGGCCTAGGCACTAGAATAGTGACAGCCTGTGGGTTGGGATTGAGGGGCCTGGGCAGAGCTGGGTATGGGGAGCCCAGAATTGGAGAGGCTGGGGGTCAAGACTGAGGGGCTACATGCGTTGCCGGGTTTACAATCGTTCCAGTGGCTCCATGGAGCTGGGCCCATGCTCAGAAGGGGCCCCAGCCTGCTCCGCTTCCACTGAGCCCCAAGACCCCACTGGCTTCCCCCACCCACCACTTGCTCCTCTTGACCTGCTTGCTGGCCAGCCAAGTTCTCCTCTCTGCCCTCCGGCCCCACCCCCTGCTCCTCTCAGCCCCCTGGCCGGACCCCAGTGCACCTCTGGCTCCGGGCAGTCTCTGCTTCCCACCACCTGTGTGGCTCCACCTATCTCCCTGGAGCTCAGCTGATTGAAACTAGTGCAGAAGCCTGGCCAGTCTCAGCCAGGTGGCAGGGGTGGGGCAGGAAGCCAATATGGAGGGCTTGGCTGGGCCCCTCCAGACAAGTGCATCTTGAGGGAGCCTGGCTGGGGCAGGCCCTGGCCTGGCTGATTGCGCCACTCCCGAAGGGACGGAGCGATTTCCAGCCCTGGGACCAGCCCTGGCTGCACTGCTGGCTCAGCCCGGCAGACCGTCACCTCCCAGCAGGCCGGTGAGTGCAGTCGGGAGGCAGGGTGTGGGGGAATGGGTCGGGGGGGGGTGCTGGGCTGTGAAGGGGCAGGGAAGATCTGTGTGTTGGGGCAGTAGGGAGTGGGGCTGTGGGCGGGCTGGTGTTGTGTAGGGCACTGTGCATTTGTGGATGGGTCTGGCGGGGCGCTCGGCATAGTGGGTCCGGGGTGGCTCTGGCCAGAGGGGGTCGGGGATGTTGGGTGGGGGGGGCTGTGTGGCTTGGCACGGGCCTGCCCCCGAGGGGAAGGGGCATGCTGGCAGCACAGGGCTGGGCAGGCCACTGTGCATCTGGCAACTGCCGGTTTGTAAATAGTGCCCTCGCATTGGGTGGAGCGGGGCCGCCCCTGCCATGCCATGCCCCATTGCCTCTGGCTGGCCCCTCGCTCCGGGGACTGACCTCCCCAGGCCAGGCTGCACTGCCCCCATGGGGGCCCACAAATATGTTTGGCGCCGGGCCCACAGAAGGTTAATCCGGCCCTGGCTACATGAGAAAGTTCGCACAGCGCCTGCCCATGCTGTAGTGGCTCTATCTGCCGCTGCGGTTAGCATGGAGATCGCTCGCTTTCTAACCCGTCTTCCAGCCGGTCCCAGCGGAGGGTTCAAACAGCGTCAACAACAAACCCCACGGTCAGCTGAGTTTCCCACACCCCACACCGAGCCACGCGTCGCCCCACCGTGGGGCAGCCACGGCCATGCTGCCCCATGCCCCATGGGGGGGGGTTCGTCCGAGCGGTTAGTACACTCAGTGACTTGTGCCCCACGCACACACAGGCTCTCCACTCCCAACGTACCCGCCGGAGCTTTTTGGAGAGCTGCCTTTTCTTGTACCACTGGCAGCGCTTAAAGAGCTTTTTGAGAGACCGTCTCGGGCCCTGCAAACCAACAGCAAACAACCCGTCAAGGTGCTGCGTGGGCAACACCCCTGGGCTGCCGGTGAAGGCCGAGGGCCACTGCTCTTGACTCTGTGCTGCTTCCAGGTGCTGATCCTTGGCTGGTCCCTGGATCATCCCCACCATCCCTGTCCTCCTGCTCTCCCTGTTCATATACAAGGACAACAGGAGCCAGCAGAGTGCAAGGCACCCGCCTGGCAGCACTGCAGCCAACTGTGTGGAAGGGACGCAGCTCTGGGAGTACGTGAGGGACGTGATCAGTGCCTTCCCTCCTCTTCTACAGCCATGGCGAGGTGGAGACCGGCTGCAGCCCTGCATTCAGGACTGGCAGAAAGCACCAGATATGAGCTTCGTGCAAAGGATTCCCTCGCTGGTGGAGGCAGTGGGTTCTCTGCCCTCTAGACTTAAACGAATCCCCTTGATTTCACATCCAGCTTCCGTCCTCACACACCCAAACAGCGCCCTCTATGCATCAGTGCGACTGCCCCAGCAAGGCCCCTCCCCACACACCTACCTTCTGAGGGGCATCCTGCTCTGGGACTAGCCAGTCCAGTTCAGAAGCGGCTGGGAGCTGCATCCCTTCAAACTGCTTCAGCAGGCCCATGGCCACGGCCTCCGCTGAGTTCGAATGGAGGAAGGAGTGGGATCTGCACAGCAAGAGAGGACGATCAGCACCACAACAGACGGGGCATAACCCCCCACCCCCAGCCAGGGTGCAAAGGAGATCAAAGCCTGGGTCTTCTGACTGGTGACCCTCCCAGCCCCACTTGTGAGAGTCTGCACTAACAATGACGACTCCTCTTGGAAAATATTGTCTCAAACTACATACAGGAATCACTTGTCCCACGCTGCTACCTCTGGGGTGGGACGCACACAGGGCCCAGCAATTTGGGACAGGGCATCAAAGAAACTGCAGGGGAGTTGGGAGGTGGAATGGAACGAACGAAGTTGGAATCCGGACAAGACATGGGAGAACACACAGTATAAAGTGACGTGATCTTTGCCAGCAGGGCCTAGTTTTACTTGGCATCTGACAGTCAGAGGGGGCCCTGCCACCAGCCCTCTGGAAAGCTGACAGAGATTAACAGACCAATGAGATTTCCAAGGGACTGTGATGACCCATCCTCCACCTCAGCTGGGAATAGTAATGAGGCAGCAGATTGCTCAGTCTCCTAGGGAGGAGGAATGCCTTCAGCCACTCAACAGTGCCTCCTCTGGCCAGTTTAGGAGTAGCATTGATGGGGAGTCCTGTCCAGCTCCTAGTTGTAAGGATGGTGACTGCAACACAGGACTTCAAGTAAGACAACAGGAATGGCGTGGTGGGAGATTGGGGTGAACCTCAGGTCTGACTGGGAGCCTGGTAGGGAATGTATGTGTCCCCATCACCTTGGGCTGTCTTTCCTAATTCGCTGTGGTTCCTGTTCCCAGCCTCTTCTCCTTCCGCTAACCATTAGCTTATTAGAGGAGTCAGTGACAGAAGAGGCCTATTTGTGTAGAATCTAATCCATGCCCAACGCATGCAGGATCGGTCCCTCATGCAGGGATTCCCAAACCCCTCAGCATTCAACTTAAGTTTCCATTTGCCCAGCTTCCCCACAGGACTGTCCCCAAAGCTGAGCATACTGAGCCCAGGCGAGGATCAAAGACTCACACTCTGGGGGGGGAAGAAGGGGGGGGATGGACGGGAATGGACGGGACGTACATGGATTCCGAGGAGAGGAAAGACTTCCTGCTAGACGCTGCATCCCGCCTGATGTCCGCATCTGCATCAAGAACAGAGAGGGCGGAGCAGAGAGTTACTCCTATTTTAAACAAAGGGCTAAGCAGTTTTGCATTAAAAACCATCACACGGTTGTAAAAGCATGTGAGCTACAGCACCTATTTCTACCAGGGACAATAAGCAGCAGCTAGAAAGTCACCTGGTCAATCTACCGGGGAGAGAGAAGAACCTGTGGCTGTGAGATGAAACTACAGTGGGGTTAGAGTGGAAATGTTACGGTCTGTACAGGGCACACACTAGCTACCAGCGATTACAGAACTTAGAGAAATCCACACACATACAAACTTGGGGCTAGAAGGGCAGGACACTGGGGTTAGTTATGAAATTTAGTAGCTTATTAGGTTTTTTGAACAGCATTAACACTGCAAGGGACTGGCGATGGGACACAGGCCATTCACTGCTATTGTTCTGGTTCAAATCCAACCCGGATTGTACGCCAATGGCTTGTCAGCAGCCCACGTGGCGTGAGTTGGAGGCCCGAGTTCATCTCCCAGCGGACACAGGTCAGTGTCAAAAGAACCACGTGGCAGTGGTCAGCAGCCTTGCTGGCCACCCTCTGCTGAGGCACCCAGGATCAAACGGGCCACAAAGAAGGATCAGTTTCCTCCCTACAGGGGAGGAACTTAAATCCAGGTGTAGCATCTGTGCATATTGCTACCACACTGCTCACACTGCCCTCTTCCAGATTTCTAATAAATGCTGACCACGGACCCATAGCTGGGCTGGGCTACACCACAGCTAACCCTTGGCCAGGATAACAGTTGACCACTTATCCCTACTTTTTGCTATCTGTCCATATGCCAGTCCTGATCTATGGCGGCATTTCGCTGCTCATCCCCGGACCTTCTCTAGTGAGGGACTTTGTCGAAGACGAGCTGAGAGCCCATAATAATGACGACCACGGTTCTCTTTTATTCAAGGTTCAGTTCACGTGCTCAAAGAATTCTAGGAGCTGGTCTGGCTGCCACCATACAACAGTGTTTAAACATGGTGGAACGTGGTCACTAGACGCTGTGTCTCTCCCGACACAGCCACTCAGCAATTCAGTCTCCTTGCTTTCGCAGCTTTGCGGGGTTACACTGAACTGGGAAGGGAAGGCAGCAGAACTCCTCTGGGGTTTGCCCCCAGCCCCAAGAAGGGGGCTGGTGAAACATCTTGATACTAAAGATCAAATTCAGCCCTAAGGTAAACGGGTACGATTCCCACCAGTCATGAGAATAATCCTGCTTACACCCAGACTGGATTTGGTCCCGTTATCCCTGGAAACCCAAGTCAGCCTTAAAAACAATGTTGACTTCTGCATCTCCTGTCTGTATTGTCCTGCCAAGCCCACGAGCCGCATGAGGCATGACTTGGCTAGGGAGGCTTGGACTGCCCTATGGGTGGAAACTTGAGTTTTAACACCAAAGAATTTACAGAAAAGGGGAGAAAATATCATAGATCAAGGCAGGAAAGAGGCCAACCCGCAAAATCCATAGGGACCCCATCGAGGAGGGTAAGAGGAGACCTAGAGAGGCAGCTGGGTCTGGTTAATGGGTGTGTAGTTGTTGGTTCGGCTCTCAACTCCTCTTCCCCCAGTAGGCTGGATACTGAAATATGGGAGCTGATTGCTGCCGGACTCATCAGTTTCAGTCCCAGCTCTGAAGGAGGGAGCAGGAAGGCACAGCAGAGGGGCAGCACATCCTGGTAGGGAAACCCAGAGTGACCAGCACTGGAATCTTTTCAGCAGGGAAGGTGGGATTCTCCATGGGACAGTCCTTGGGAAGGGAAAGGGTGTGAGGCTTTCCAAAGGATCAGGACAGTTGTTTGTATAACCAGAGGGTACGACAACAAAGGCCCTGATCACAAATACTCACAACCTAAGAAACAGGAGTGCATCTCAAGATGTGTTAAACGCTGGGCTAAATCTTAAGTGTCTCCTTCAAGTATCTTTCTGGACTTGAGTCAACAGAGAGTCCGGGATAGAGGATTAGCCATAAGTGGGAGTCAGACCTTTAGCACCAGGCAGTTACCAGTCTGATACCCGCTGCAAGCAGCAGGTGCACTCAGGACTAGGAAACCCATGTTATCTACAACCTGGTACAACCGAAGGTTTGCAGCTACAGAGAGAGAGGAAGTGGCCTCCCCAAACAGCAAAATTGCCGCCCGAATGGGAGAGGAAACCAGCCTCTCTCGGTCCTTATGGAATGGCTCAGAGATCCCAGGCTAAAACAGACCCAAGCAAACAGGGGGCGCACACATTCAGCATTGTCTGAGCATTGTAGGGCGAGCACATGCAGCCAGGGTGAGCAGCGTTCAGCAGGCATCTCGCGGGAGGATTCAAATCTGAACCCCACCTCCCCAGCAGGCTGAGGTGCCAGAACTAGGACCCCTCTGCCCTCTCTCCCCACTCCAAATATGGTATCTTCCAACCTAGGTGTTTCCTATTCAAATATGACATGCTTTGGACACTGCCACCCAAAATGCCTCTTTTTTGAGATGGGGCGACCAAATCTGCATGCAGTGTTCAAGATGTGGGAATAGTATGGATTTATAGAGAGACAATATCCCTTTCTTAATGATTCTATCCCTTTCTTAATGAGTCCCAGCATTCTGTTCACTTTTTTTGACTGCTGCTGCACATTGAGTGGATGTTTTCAGAGAACTATCCATAATGACTCCAAGATCTCTCTCGAGTGGTAACAGCTAATTTAGACCCCATCATTTTATACGTGTAGTTGGGATTATGCTTTCCAATGTGCATTACTTTGCATTTATCAACATTGAATTTCATCTGCCATTTTGTTGCCCAGTCACCCAGTTTTGTGAGATCCTTTTGTAGCTCTTCGCAGTCTGCCTGGGACTTAACTTTCTTGGGTAGTTTTGTATCATCTGCAAATTTTGCCATCTCACTGTTTACCCCTTTTTCCAAATCATTTATGAATATGTTGAATAGTACTGAACCCAGTACAGACCCCTGGGGGACACTACTATTTACCTCTCTCCATTCTGAAAATAGACCATTTATTCCTATCCTTTGTTTCCTATCTTTTAACCAGTTACCAATCCACGAGAGAACCCTCCCTCTTATCACAGGACTGCTTACTTTGCTTAAGAGCCTTTGGTGAGGGACCTTGTCAAAGACTTTCTGAAGATCTAAGTACACTATATACACTGGATCCCCCTTGTCCACATGCTTTTTGACACCCCCAAAGTATTCTAGTAGATTGGTGAGGCATGATTTCCCTTTACAAAAGCCATGTTGACTCTTCCCCAACAAATCATGTTCATCTGTGTCTGACAATTAAGTTCTTTACTATAGTTTCAACCAGTTTTCCTGGTACTGAAGTCAGGCTTACCGGCCTGTAATTGCCAGGATCACCTCTGGAGCCTTTTTAAAAAACTGGCGTCACATTAGCTATTCTCCAGTCATCTGGTACAGAAGCGGATTTAAATGATAGGTTGCATACCACAGTTCAAGGCTACAGAGGGTGTCAGCCTTTCACTAGTGCTGCATTGGCGGAGAAAAGCTCTTGGGATAGTACCGTCACTTTAAAAGCAAGGCCCCAGCTTTCTCTGTCTCTCCCAGCGCATGAAGAGTCTGGCGCCTTGGCGCCTGCGTCCCTAGAGAAGGCTTTTAACACCTCTGATCAACAGAGCTATTGTCTTGGAATCGCAGCGGGCTGGGAGCTGTAGGGAAGCTACATTTTAAAGGACAGCTAGTCTCTATGCAGTAGAGTGTTCTAGTCTCCTCTCTCGGGTTACAGTAGTTACGTGGCCAATGCTTTACCTTTAATGGCTGCAGCACTTTTAAACTGAACCACTGCTCTGCTGTTTCACTTGCCAGGCCAGACACACCTCTGTTGATGTTCTAGGTACATCACAATGTGCCACCGTAATGTGGCAACACAGAGCCTGGGCAAGCAGCCAAGCAACTGAGACCTTTGCTACATTTTTCCCACCTGTCTGCCATCCACTACATGCATCGCCAGCTCCTTTCCCTTTCCCACTCAGATGACATTATTGATTGTTCCCAAAGGCCCGTGCATGGAGAGCGCGCAGAGAAATTCTAGAGAGCAGCTGACAAGGAGCCAGCTACCCGTACAGAGCCCTGGGACGGGAAATAGCAAAAGCATAGTAGCTGGTGGATTGAGCTGGGGGCTGGTGGTTTGGTGTCCGGGCTGCAGCCTGCCTGCTTGATGCAGCGTGAACTCAGTTTTAGCCGCAGCTTTTGAGCCTCTGTTCTCCCTGTGGGCCCATGACAGGCCCAGGCGAGGCACACGGACAAGCGCACACACACAGACACGCACGCGGCACAGTGCACTCTGGGCTACTACCTGAAAACAAGGAAGCCATTGACACTGACAGGCCGTTCTTGGACATTTGAATCAGGTTAGATCCATCGTTACCATCTGCATAATATGGTGATGACAAAACATTTCGCTTCAGTGCTCGGCCCGGCCATAGAAAAAGGGTATCAACACAGAGACAAGAGAGCAGAGCCTGCTGGCACCCTTTGGGAGACATCCAGGGACAGCATTCAAACACCCTCCTTGGACTGCAATATCAAGTCAAACCTCTGAGCTACAGGGGGCCAAACCGGGGTTATGCTATCCACACCCATGAAGAGAGGAGCAGGAAGATGGAGGGTGTCCATCGCAGGGGTCTTTGAACCTCCCAGTCCATCCACCATTGTCCCAGGTGAAGACTGGAGAGTGCTTGGTTAATGCACCTTTAAAGTCAGCCAGAAGGGGCACTGCTGAGCAACAAGGAGTGTCTATCCTGACCAGTGCAGGAGGGAGGTGAGGGACAGGGTTCAAGGCCAGCTCTCCTGCAGAATAGGCACTGACTGTGGGTGCTCCAGCCCTGGAACACCCATGGAGAGAAAAATTGTGCTGCTCAGCAGCACCCACCGGCAGCCAAGCTCCCCCCACCTCCCAGTGCCTCTCACCTGCTGGCGGCCCCGCTAAACAACTCCTCCCCGCCACCAACAGCTGTTTTGCGGTGTGTAGGAATCTCCGGGAGGGAGGGGGAGGAGTGGAGACGGGGCGCACTCAGGGGAGGAGGCAGGGAAAAGGCGGGACAGGGCAGAGCAGCGGCAGCGACTTGGGGGAAGGGGTGGAGTGGGGGCAGTGAGTGGGGTTGGGGGGAGGGCGGGGTCGAACACCCCCCCAGCTAGAGGGGAAGTTGGCGCCTGTGTCCTGCAGGGAGCACTCTGGGCCATGGGAGCCAGCCTGACTGTGTGTGGGCAAAGTACCTTGGAGGTCAGGGTCTGTACACAGCCCATTGCCCCTGCTACAGAAAGACGGAGTTTAAGAACGGTAGCAGACAGTCCCCAGACTGACTCGTCCAGTCCGTGGCTGGTTCGAGTGGGAAGAGCAGGACAGCACAGGTGGGCATTCAAATCCTTTAGCTCCCCAACCTCAGCCTGACCGTTCCCAGCCCGGAGGATTTTACCCGTGAAAGGGACCTCTCATAGGAAGCCAGCGACACAGCAAACGAGGGGCTTGTTAAGACTCTAATAGAGCTCCCAGAGGCAAATCCTTCAGCCTTTATGTGCGCACAAGCCCACCTACCCAAAGGGAATCAGTTTACTGCAGTCCAGGGGTGGAATCTGGGGTCCCAGCTCAACTCACAGTTCAGCGTTACTCGAGAATGGCAATCTCTAAATGCAAAGGGACGTGCTCCTCCCCACTGACTTCAGCACAGTTACCCCAAGGAGGAGATTGGCCCCAAATCTCCATCTGGTACAGCTGCCCCATCTTACCTCTTATCTCGTACTCCTCCACATCCTCCGCTGAGCCTGAGTCAGACAGCCACATGGAGTCACGGGAGCTGAACTGGGACTCGCTGTCTGTAGCCACGAAGCCTGGAGGGGCAAAAGGCAGAAGGTCTGAGAGAGCCCCAAAGTCAGCAGAGGTAATTTAAGTGCGACACTGAGGACTGACAGAGGAGTTGGCTAGGGCGGGTAGTGCTGGGTGACGGGGGTGCCAGCACGGACCCAGAATTAAGCTATGTCCTACACTTTGACACCACCATGGTGTGTACATGATAAATACCCAGACAGACCCAGTGACAGCAAGCCCTCCACTCTAGAGTCACCATCTATTCAGAGCTAGTGTAATGTGAATTCTCACAGCCCCCTGGTGCCTGATTCCTGTCCGTCCCTGCAATGGTGTAACGAGCCCCTGCTCTCCCCAGCCTGGCCCCCAAAGCAGCACTCACTGTCTGAGCCCACCTCCCGGTAGGCAGGGAGCACGTGTTTCTTGCGGATCTGCTGGCGCCGGATGCGAATCTTCTGCTTGAGCTCCTGGATCTCCTTATCACTCTCCTCTTCCTCCTCCTCCAGCCGCCGGTTCATCACATTGCATTTCATCAGCTCGATGGCAGCGATCAGTGATTCAGAGATGCTGAAGTGAGCGTTTTCCTGGGAGGCAGAGGCCAAACCATTGCAAGAGAGCCGGGAAGTTGAGGTTCTCCGCAATGCAGCATTACAACATCCCCTACACCCCACAGTAGAGAACCTACCTGTAGAGAAGGCTATCTGGGATTTCCCACAGTAGAGGAAGACTTCTCTAATAGGCGCCGACTCCATGGATGCTCCAGGGTTGGAGCACCCATGGGGGGAAAAAATAGTGGATGCTGAGCACCCACCAGGAGCCCCCCAACAGCCCCCCAGCGGGCCCCACCAATTAGCGCCTCCCCCTCCCTCCCGGTGCCTCCTGCCCACCACGATCAGCTGTTTCATGGCATGCAGGAGTCGCGAGGGGGGAGGAGCAAGGGCACGGCGCACTTGGAGGAGGGAGAGGGCAGGAAGAGGTAGGGCGGGGCATTGGGGGAAGGGGTGTATTGGGGGCGGGACCTGGGGCAGAGCCAGGGGTTGAGCACCCCACAAGCACATTGGAAAGTTGGCACCTCTGACTTCACTTCCTAATGAACACAAGGAATCCAGCCCCTCCAGTCAGGCCAGAAGCCTTCTTGAGTCCATAGCCCTGTGCACATGGAGTGCCCTGTTGTAATACTCTGCCTTCACCTGGTGTTTTCTGAGTGCTTCTTACTAGGACAGAGGTTCTCAAACTGGGGGGCAGGCCCCGCTCTGGGGGCACGGAATGTATTTTGGGGGAGCGTGAGAAGCTTTAGGGGACCAAAAAAAAAAACCCCCCAAAACACCTTACTTTGCACATTTTACCCACAGCAACAAATAACTAGCAAAGTGGATTCCTCCAGACAGATCAGGTCCTCAGATGGTGCCATGCATTTGATTCTGGATGGTGCGATGCATTTGGACAGATTTCGGTTACGCTTGCACAGCATTATACAAGTCGCGGCTGACTGTATGTTACGACGCGGTGCATGCATTTAATTGTGACCATCGACCTCAATCAGCTTTGCTTTTGCTCCTCTCACAGTGAATCACTGGCGCGGTTTCAATCAATGCCTCGCTGTTCATAATATTTACTGAGAGCTGCATGTTGATTTTTTTTTTTTAATTGATATATGTACTGGTGTGCCGGACGGGGGGGTAAACTATTACACACACAAAGGCGGCGGGGGCGCGATCCAATACTCTTGAGAACCACTGTGCTAGGAGACCGGCTGGATCCAGACAGGAAGGAGACAGCTCAAGATGGTCACCTATCAGACCCCACTTCAGAGTTCTTGAGGGATGATGCCAGAACTATTCTCTCTGACAACTCTGGCTCGACCCCCATAGCTCATGGGAGCGGTCTGACTGGGGACCCAAGCCCACCAACGCAGAGAGAAGCCTACTGGAGAACAAAGAGTCCTGGCTGGCTTTCAAAGGACTCTCTTGGGGGCAAAGGGAAAATCCAGATCGAGACACACTCGGACACATGAAGCTGGAGGGGTGTCTGAAGAAGCTAGGCCTGCCTGGGTCGCCATTACAGGATGGTAGGACGTTAGGGGTGACAGATGTGTGTCGGGTATTTTTAAATCCTTTTCTCTGTCTCTCATGTTGTATTCCAACTAAGAAAAAACACTTGGTCTTAAGGAGGCTGGGGTCACTCTCATGGTCACAGGTGCCCAGCACAAAGAAAGGCAAGAGCGTGAAACCCAGCTGGGCCTTCAGGGCAGTTGGTGTATGCAGGGCCCTGTGAGCGAGTCCCAGTCTAAGAGGGGGATTCCTCCCTGGGACAGGCGAGAGGGCTAGAGGCCCATGACGGAAGCTGGGTGCACTCAGGAATGAGAAAGGGGATAGAGGTGCAGCTAGCCCTGCCACTGGGACAGCCCCACTCTCCAAAGTTCCACCATCTGTGGGTCACACAGCACCCAAAGAGAGCAGCTGGCTTTGGTTCTTCCCAACTCAACACTAGTTGCAGATTGTGGCTCTGCACAGTTAAAAGCAGAGGATCACATCGGCCAGGGAACATTATGGGGCTTATAGAGAGGAGCGTCACTGTTCCTCACCTGCACTCGGAGGGTAAAACGCTCTGTGATCCTTACACCTGAACCCCACCACTTCCCAACTGCCTAAGGCTGGAGCAAACAGCGGACTGACTTCAGGGAAGACAGCAGCGGAGGGAGCCCCAGCAAGCTGCGATAAGCTCACGCTGCACGGTAGCCCCGAGCGATCAACACCAAAGAGCAAACTGAAGTGTGACAGTAGACCGGCGAGTTCTCTGCGCAGCTCTAAGGCTGGAAATGCTACGGCACTAATACTGGCTTTTCGGTAGGGCTGCTAGCCAGTGGAACCGGAGTCACTGACCCAGCAACCAAGGAACACATATCCCCCTGCATCACTCCCCTGCTATCTCCCACCTTCTCCAGGTCTGCACAGCTGCCGAAGTCCTGCTCAGACAGGTAACTGATCAGGGACTGTCCTTCCGAGGGTCTTCGGAACATCCCTTCCCCCGAACTCAGGTACTGGCCAGCATCTAGGAAAGCATAAGAGAAGCAAATGAAGCAGGGGCATTTTGCAAACCCACAATGCTAAAGAGTCAGAGATCAGAGCAGGCACCATTCCATTACACGGCCCCAGGGAGCCCAGGGACATGGGGCACCATACTGGCCTTAACACAGGTACTGCTAGACTAGATGACACGTGGCTGGAGCCAGTCAAGCATCCAGCCGCCGAGAGTGACCACCCCCAGAGTATTCAGAGGAAGGGGCAAGATCCCCACAGTAGGCAGATTGCGGAGGGACAGCTGATCCCAAAGTCTCATCCTAATCCCTACTAGTGAGAGATCACAGCTGCTTACCTTGGGCCACTCAACTCTCCTCCCCAGCCCCTACCAGCCGCTCTTAGATTTAGAGAGACGCAGAGATTTCAGAGCACTGGCCTCACGCACAAGACACCACGCTCGTGAGCAAATCCCCACGTGTGCACAGTCAAAAGCTGTCCCGCAAACGTACAAGGACTGAGCACCCGAACCCAGCCGTACTGGTGGTTAACCCTTTCTGCTCACCCCCTGCTCAACTCACCGTACTCCATGTAGAGGGAGCTGGGCGTGCTCACTTCGCTGCTCTGGGTGGAACCAGAGACATGACCCATCATCCTTGAGGCGTCACCCTGGGATTCTTTAAGAGAGACAAGAGCAAAGATGCTCGTCAATAGCAGAAGGGTCCATCCGGGTGATTAACCCCAGCCCCCCGGGACACAGTGGAAGGGAGCAAATGGGACGTCACAAGAACATACCATAAAAAAATATAAAATAGAAAAGGAATCAAAGTGGGGAGAAAAGAGTTAAGTCAGCTGGTCTCCAGGGAGAAAGGGGGCAGAGAGCTATGCTGTATCCAGGTCAGTTCCAGGAGGGGGCAGTCCCGGGGCGAGGAACTTCAGGCAGCTAAAATGCAAATTGGCAGACCACAGACAGCAATTACCAGCTTGGCAGGATTCATCTCCAAGAGCTGCTCCTCCCTTGGATCGGCAGCTCCTCCAGCGCGCAACAGGGCCGCCAGAGAGGGTCAATGGGACAGCGTGCAAGAGCCTGGGAAGTGCAGAGTTCATTTGTTCCGCCAGCTAATGCGGCAGGGGACAGGGGCAGAACTACAAAGGATGCCCTGCTCTCTTGCACCTGTGGTGGCAGGGCTGGGAAATTAACTGAGCCTGTTTGGAGCACACTGCGCCTCCCAGCCTTCAGCAGCATTCCCTCTGACAGAGAGGAACCACCAGACGGTCCTGCTGGGCCACAGGGCGAGTGACCAGGGTAAGAGCAATGGGATCCTGGGGACTCTGCAGTCCTGGAGGATGCCTAGGACAACGTTGGGGGTGGGGGGGTGGGAAATCAGCAGAAGGAGGTGATCTCCAACTCCCTCTAGCCTCTGATTATAGCTGGGGAGAATGGAGTCTTCCATGCACATTGGAGTCCCTGACTTTGCAGCAGCCAGGGCTTAAGGACTCCGACCGCTGCACTTGGCAGAGCACGGAAGGGATGTGAAGGTGACCTACACGTGGTGCACCCGGCGCCCCACCCTCCGCACACACATGTGACGCAATTCACGTCCTCACAGGGGCAGAGCTCTTTGAGGGATTGCCTCTAGCCAGCCTAATCAGAGGTGAACACCTGTGGGAGGCTGCAGCACCATGAGCCAGCCCCTGGGATCGGATGGGCTGCTGCAGAGACCAAATGACTTGAGGACTGATTGATCTCAGAATGGAAGCCCTCGGCTGTCGCTGGCATGAAAATGATGACTGAACACACACAAGGGAACAGGGGAGAGCAATGGGACTGACATGTGTGATGTGGAACATGCAATAGCTCCAGGCACTGGGAACAGGGAAGGGACCACTGATGTCAACTCAACCAGCAGAGCAGCTCGCACTGCCGCACAAGCAGCTGCTGGGCAAGCTCCCCCCCATGCTGCCCAGTAAGCACACTTTAACCCCTGGTGTGAGGGAGCTCAGTCTCCAGAGACTGATCGGCGCCAGCTGGGAAGTAGCTGCCAGGAACTGGGCTGAGACCAAATCATTTCCCTGAGGCCACAAAACAGCTTTCAGGTGATCACACCTGACCTGGATGGGATTTGAACCAGTGCTCTTGGGGAAGAAGCTCCACATCTCATTGCAGATCCCGAGAACTCAGCAGACCACCCCTGCTCAAGCACAAGGTTCCAAGAACTCATCTGCCACAGAGCAAAGAACCTTCAAAAACTGGCACAGAAACAGCCTCAGGGCCACTGCCTGGCCCAGTGCATGGAACCGATCTCCAAACCCAAGGGGGGCTGCCAGTTCTCGGAGCAGCAGCAGCGTAACTGGACGCCGACTCACCGGCGGCGCCTCCTGCTGGTCCATCTCTGGGAATTAGCTCACCAGCCTCCGGAGCGCCCTCTTCAGGCCGGTGTCTCGCCTTGCTGCTGGCTCCCGTGTCCCTCCCAGGACCCTGGTGCCCCTTTCACTGGGTGCTGCCCCCTGGCAGTACCCCACAGTTCTGGGTCCTCCCCTCCCAGGGGAACCCCCCACCCACTATCCCTACCTCGCCTCAGTCATAGGCTCCTGCCAGTCACCAGCTAGACCCCGCGCCCTGGGGCAGACTGCAGTATGAGCCACTCATCACAGGCAAGGTTGGGTTTGGACCTGCTGCCTCTGCCTACCCGTGGCTGCCCCTTGCAACCCCCGTACCTAATAGACCTTCCCAGGCCTGCAGCCTGGGGCTTTCCTAGGCCAGAGCTCCCCGGCTCCCTTGGCCTTTCCCTAGCCCTGCTCCAAACTAGGTCCTCTATTCAGGTCTCTGCAGCCAGGTCCCTCCCTCTCAGAGCTAGAGAGAGAGTGCTCTTCTGCTCCTGGCTTCTATAAGGCCCGCTGGGTCTGTTTGGGGCGTGGCCCCCAGCTGCGGCTGCTCTGCCAATCAGCCCAGCTCTTCCCCTGCCCCAGCCCTCTCCCAGGGCTGTCTTAAACCACTCTGGGCCCAAGCCGGTGTCCACCCCGCTACAAGCAGCGCCACTAAACAGCAAGCTGAGGCAGGTCTTCTGAGAGCCCACAGCAGCCAGGCACCTTAACCTGCCAGCTCCATGGAGAGCAAGAGCTGCAGCAAGCAAGGTTGAGAGGGGACAGAATCTTGCAGAGATTCCGTAGGAACAGCTGGCCCGGCCTGGTGCATCTGCCAGTACGCCCCACCTGGGACACCTTTGCAGACTGCTCGGATACTATCCTCAGTATTTCTAGCCAAGGAACTCATAGGGCTATGTAAACATTAACGGTTCAAGCCTTCCTATGTCCCAGAAGGAATTATCCCCATTTTACAGAGGGGAAGGCGACCCGAAGCATAGAGGTGAGTGGCCTGGTTTGCCGAGATACTGAGCACATGCAACTCTGTGTAAGTCAGGTCATAAAACAACTTTTCCTAGTTCATGCAGCAAATCCGAGCCCAGAATAGAACCCAAGCGTCTGATCTGAGCCCTACACCACAGCTGTAAGCCGAGTGCTTGGTACTGAGAGCACCACGTCCCCGGGAAATGCTGCTCCCAGCTCGGCTAATCCGATATCCTTCCACTGGGCGCTATTCAGCAGTATGGGCCATCCCTCCCTACCTCTTAGCCCCGCACAAGGCGTACGATCTAGCCTGGTTTCCAAAGCGAAGAGGAGAGGATAGGAGCCAATCCAGGGGCTTATCGGAAAACGCCACACAGTGCCATGCAGGGAAGCCAGGGGCAATTCCTGGTCCAGCATGTTGTTGGCCCCAAACCAAGCAGGGATCCTCATTTAGGTCTCATGCATAAACCTGGGGCTCCCTCAAAGCGACTCGGAGAAGGAGAGGGGAAGGAGCCATCAGCGACTTGGGGAAGGAGAGGCTTTTCTAAGTTGACACCAATGTGATAATGGAAATCCTGAACTCAATGCAATGATCACTGATGAGGGGGTGTCTACTGGCTCCCAAACCTGCCACTGGATCTTCTATTATAATGGTGATATCCCTGAGGCCTCCTGGGCAGACAGCGAGGAGGAAGAGGAGAGCATTACGGAAGGAAGAGAAAACAGAGAGAGAGAGAGAGAGACTGGTTACTCACCAAGACAGGAGCCCCATTTTCTACCTGAAGGCAGCACCTCAGCCCTGAAGGGGCATCCCCTTGGGAACCAGGCTGGCCTCCCAGTACCCACCCACAGAGGCCCCAAAAGGCCCAGCACTCACCCACACAATGGGGAGCTGTTCAGGGAACGTATGCACCCAGTCTATTCTCCCAACTGAACCAGACGAGGGTTCTACCGTTACAACACAGGGCTGTCCCTGCATTCTGGGACCCAGTCCCCAGCCAGGCCCTATTTGTAGTCCGGATGAGACCCTGGAGAGAAGGTTCAGGGAGTCCCTCTGGGGGCGGCTAGGTTAGCACCATAGTCTTAGCGAGGCAGAGAGAGATGGGTAAGCCAACACCTTCTGCCAGCTGACCAAGGGAAGTGAAGCTAGACACCAAGGCAGGCTGGACGTTCAGGGCTGGGTCCCAGAGCTCTGCTGGGGGAGGTAGGAGGCTTCCCTCTCCGCCTCTGGGAGTGCAGAGAGCTCTCTGTGCAATGGATAAGCCAAAGGGCAGAGGCTGGACTTCCCCAGCTAGCTGCACGTGCAATCCCTCCTTGCCTATTCCAGGCATCGCCCAAGGCCAGTCCAGCAGCTAACTTCAGATCCCCAGGCTCCACTGGAAGAGAACATTGCAAGGCCTTTAATTAGCTCGTTCCCTTCCTCCTCGCCCAGTGCTCATATCACCCCCTAACGGTGCACAACACCGATGGTGATGCCCACTGAATTCTCACCCCGAGATCAATGTCCCACCCACCGAATCCCTCCCTAAACGCCGCCCCACCATTACCAGGAGTTTTCCCAGAGGCCACGTTGGTATCGGAGTGCGAGCGTGCATGGCTTCTCTTGAGGATCCCCTGGGGGGTTGATGTCTGCCCCTCTGAAAAGCTGGACCTGCGCAAGAGGCTCATCCCCCTGCTGCCGCTGCTCGCACCCTGGTCCTCCAAGGAGGAGATGGACTCCGGCTTCTGGGAGCTGCTGGATGAGAACAGGTTGGAGCTGCTGCTCTTGTTGCTGCTGGTGGCGTTAGTGCTGCTCTGGCTGCTACAGGCCCGGCCCGGTCGCCCCAGGTTCCCAATAGCCAGATACTCCGGCCCATCGTTGGCGTCGCTCTGGGCGTCGTCCTGGCTACCCGCCCAGGGGTCCTCGCTCTGGCTGGTCACGGTGCTGGTGCTCATCTCGCTGACCGAAGAGAAGGAGTCTCTGGGGGAGGTAACACTGAGCCGGGGGAGGCCAGGTGGGCCCTGAGGGGACCTGTCCTCAGGCAGCAAGAGGGATACGTTGTACAGGGCATTTTCCAGAGGCGGGCTCGTGCTGCTGCACACGGAGGAGCTTGCTGGTCTCCTGTCTGGACAGAGGCAGGAGGGAGAGGTCACACACAAGTGCACCACAGCCCAGATGAGGGCAATGAGCACATGGCTCAACACACTAACAAACCCAGCGCAGGAAGGCCCGGTCAAGGGATCACTGGTTTTATTAAAAATCCCTTCCTCCCCACCACTCCCATTGGTCTCCCAGGCATCTGTTGGAAGCTGAAAACCAAGGCCCATGTCCTCACTGAAGCTTAATTTCCACCCACTGCACTGGGGTGTTATTGCAGGGTTGCTCAGGAAGGCTGGGACACACAGGAACGCTGGTTTACTGTTGTTGGTTGGTGCAGGAGGGCCAGGCACAAAACCTACCATTTATTGTGTGGTACTTTTGGGAAGTCCTGGCATGCATATGCACACCCTGATGTGTTATTGTCAATTGCTTGGACAGACAGGGCTCTGCGTGGCCACAGGAGCGTAACTTATCATTAATAAATTAATCTATTAAAACACTAGAATCTAAGAGACTAATTCCTGCTAGGTAACAGGTAAAAAAAAAAACAAAAAAAAAACAGCTTAAGATTTAAAGTTGAAATGCAAGAAACCTATGGACTAAGGCCTGTCAGATATTTAGCTTAGCCAAATTAGGCTTTACAATAAATTAGCCATATTATAAAGATACATTAGCATAAGTAAGTTAATAATAAATGTGCTGAGCTTGTGTCTATGTTTGTATGCTGAGGTTCTGAATAATAACTGCTGAGTTTGGATGATTCCGACTAGAAGAGATCAGTAGACACCACGAGATGACCCTTGGTAGCCAAAGTGAACTGTTAGAGATTTCCTTAAATTAACTGTTACTATGGTGATAAGGGGACATAAATGTTACTAAGTTGAAAGACGAACTATCCAAGTGGCCTATCACGTGACAAGTCCCCCAGTATTATCAGGGTGACAGTCCCAAAGATGGACATAAGGGGTTTTAACCCTCATGCATATTAATAAGTTTTGGTGGGCATATGCATAACTTCTTATCAGTATAAGCTGGCAAATGGCTGGAGGTCAGTTTCCTGACCCTCCACAGGAGCCGGACACTCCACCATTCTTCAGGCTTCCAGAAGGAGACGCGACTGTTATCGGGAATGTAGGGGCTGGACGTGGTTTTCGCTAACCATTGCAATCTATGCACAGTTATGTTAATTGGGTTGTTCTATCTGAGAGATCCTTGTTCCCTCCATGCTTCTCAGATCTCCAACAATGATGCAACCCCACCTGGTGGTGTTAGCCCTAATGTTTCAAATGCTGGAGGAGCCATGGAGCTCCGACTTTTGTCTAACACTAGAGTTTAAAAGGGGTTATCAATATTAGTCAATCCCATAACCAATCAACACTACAGTAGTTTACAGTAGGATTGCTCAGGAAGCCTGAGTGACACGCACATGTTATTACAGGACTGCAGGGCCTGGCTTTTGAGAAAAGATCGATCCTGAACTATGCACTCTGCAAACAGACCCTGTATAAAAGAGAGTGGGTCACATTCTGAGCTTCCCACGTGCAGCAGGAACACAGAACCCCCACTCCTATTACCTGACATGCTGGTGGAGGCTGGTTGGTGCAGACTGGAGAAGGATCCGAAGTACCTGTGTTGTGTATAGTCCATAGGAGGGATACACACAGAACCAGGAAGGGCTGTCAGGCTTTGACTCTTCGTCACAGGCAATGGGGCCTCACTCCTTCTGAGAAACTGAACAGATGCAGCACTGTTAATAAACCAGAGCTACAGTGTTAAGTGACAAAGGGAAGTGGACTCAGAGCCCTGAAAGCCGCAACTGTTGAGTCAAAGAGGAATCAACGAGGAATGCCCAGCATGAGTGCCTGTTACTAAACGGGGAGGACAGCTGCAGCTCTGGTGTCAGGTGGGATGCTGCCAGCTCTCTACGATAGGGTGAAAAAGCCATAGTAAAACAGGGAACCAGCCCATTGTTCTCAATTAAGCAGCAGGCTCCCATGTGGAAACTACCAGGCTCTCAGTGTGATGATCCAGGGCCAGCGGAGGGACCTGACGCACACACAGCCATCAATCCTGCTGTTCCATCCAGCAGAGAGAACACAGCCACAGTTTATTAAACAGTCACCAGGACTTCTCATCTGGAGACCTCAAAGCTCTCTGCAGAGAACATGGGGGGGTAGGGGGGAAGACGACCTGTTCACCCTGTTGTACAGATGGGGAAACTAGCAAAGGGGTAAAGTGACCAGCACAAGGCCACAAAGGAAGTCAGTGGCAGCAGAGGCACAAATAAAACCCAGCTCTCCTGGCTCCGGAACGCTTCTTCTCCCCAACAGACTGTATACTTCAGTCCATTGGTGTCCTCCCAGTGGCAGTCCTGGTTCCTGTTACTATGCCCCGATTTGAACATGTAACACACACCACATTCCACCTGTAATCCCTAGGAAACCCACACACCTAGAACTTCAAGGATCTTTTCAGAGAATTGACTGGTTCCTACCACCCCCCACTAAAATGTGGCTCTTGGAAGCCAATCAAAACAGGACATGGCCCAGTGTGTGCCCTGAATGTCCAACTCCATTAAACAAAGACAGCCCCATGCCCACTGCAGCCCATCTTTAACATCACACAGGCATCATTGACAGAGAAGCCAGCTCCTAATCAGCTGTTTCCCATTTCTCTTCTCGCCCCTTCTGCGAAGAACCCCAGCCAAGGAGTAAAAGCCTCCTCCAAGGGGCTGCGTGTGCTCTGCGTGAGACACTGTGCGAGGGAGTCACCGTTCACCAAGGAGAGACGGACACAAAGCAGGGGCTCTTCTCACCATGGACGTGTCAATCTGAGCCAGAAGTCTGGGGTTGTTCTGTTCCACAGCCTCCAGGCACTGTAACATGGCTGTGACGTGGGCGTCACTGAGCAGGAAGGCAGCGTCTGGAAGGAAGTGGCAGCTGAAGGTTGGTCACGCTGGTGAGATTCATGGCACCCCGCTGCTACCCTTGGCAGACAGGGATTTGTGGTGTGATGCAAAGGGGACTACGCAATTATTTAATACATGACACTGGAGACAACCTCCCAGTCCCTCCCTGAGCCAGAGCTTTGGCCAGCTCCATTGCGGCAAGACAGAACAATTGCAGAACAGTCTCTCTGCTGCCATGCTAGCTAGGATAAGATGACAATCATCTGGGCATAATCATTTGGGATCAGGAAGATCATGGGCCCACCTCATGGCCACGGCTGTCCTAGTATCTATTATCAACAGGCAAGGGATTCTCTCTCATGGCTGAACAAGAAGTAGGCAGGGCTGGGCACTGCCGGGTCAGTCAGGTTCTCAGAGAGTACCTGGAAAGTGCCGTAAGCCGGCTGAAGTCCATGGAAAAAGGGCCAGTGGCGGACATAAAGCCCACTGATATCCATTGGAAAGGCGTCAGTGACTAAGCTGGTACCCAGGGCTCAGGGTCAGAGTCCCTGGAAAAGGCCGCACTCCAGATCCAGTGGCCAATCCTGAACTGGGATCTTCCTGTTTGAGGCTATTGTTATGCCAAAGCCTTTTGGTTCCTTTCTTTGAATTAGAGCTGGTGGGAAACAGTTTTCCTGTCCTGCCAGAATTTATCATTTAAAACCATTTTCCCCTCTCAAATTGGGATGAAAAGTCAAAAAGTCTCCAATTTTTGCAAACCAAAAATCTGAAAAAAACGTGGATCAGGTCACACCGTTCCGTTTTCTACCTTTATTTTAAAACACGTCTCCCCGCAAATAAAAGTTAAAATTCTAAACAAGTCATTTTGAGTCAAAAATGAAATTTTTTGTTTAGAAAATGGCAAAATGGGATCCTGACAATTCTGACCAATGCTTGAAATGGGCAACTCACCGAAACTGACCCTTCACCGTGAAGAGTTTGGGTTCTGATGCATCGGTATTTTCCAACAAAAAAGCTTTCCATCAAATACTTCCCAGCCAGCTCTAATTTCAACCTAGACAGACACAGGGCGGCTCAGGAACAAAACCAGACCTTGTATCCCTGCTGCCCCCACCTGCTTAGAGGCGGGACCTGGCATTGGACATTGCCAGAAACAGGCTCCTAGACTGCAAGGACCACTGGACAGATCCCAAGCAGTGCTATAAGGAATCTTAATCCACCCTCAAATTACACGTTATGGAATCCCTCACATCCTGGCATCCTCTGGGCTACAGAATTTCCTACCCTCCCCCATCCCAGCATTCGATGTGCTACCGAAGCCTGTGTCCCTGGCTGGAGAGAAGGGCATGCCTAGATATCCTCATGGGGGGAAGGAGATTGTCTCCACGGTGCTGTTTACCTGTGTAGAATTTCCTGATGTACTGTCTGTTCTCAAGCAGCGGTTTCAGCTGTGCGGAGAGGCAGTGGAACTGCAGACTGTGCTGGAGCCACAGCTCTGCTATGGCTCGACGACTTACACCATCTGCGTTTGGCTGGCCTTTCTCATGCAGGCTGATGAACTGGAAATGGACACCACACACAAGTCAAGTCAGACAGAGACTAGTGGGCTCACGAGAGCAATGCACCGGTGTCTGCTAAACCTGGAAAGCCAATCTTAGGTTCAGTAGCGGACACTGGGCCATCCAGCAACTTCCTATCACCAGGCATTGACTGACGGCATACAGTTGTCTTGCAGCAGCACTGTAACCATCCACTCTTGACAGACGGGGGGAGCTATTGACCAAGCCAGCACATTTACAAGGGAAACAGCTGCACTGGGAGGGAATTGCGCAACAAAGGTCAATAAGAACATAAGAACAGCCAGGCTGGGTCAGACCAATGGTTCATCTAGCCCAGTGTCCTGTTTTCCAACAGTGGCCAATGCCAGGGGCTCCATTCAGAGGGAATGAACAGAACAGGCAATCGAGTGATCCATCTCGTCATCCACTCCCAGCTTCTGGCCAACAGAGGCTAGGGACACTCAGAGCATGTTGTTCCATCCCTGCCCATCCTGGCTAATAGACATTGATGGACCTTTCCTCCGTGAATTTATCTAATCCTTTTTTGAATGCAGTTATACTTTTGGCCTTCACAACATCCCCTGGTGATGAGTTCCACAGGCTGACTGGGCCTTGTGTGAAGAAGTGCTTCCTTTTGTTTGTTTTTAACCTGCTACCTGTTAATTTCATTGGGTGCCCCCTAGTTCTTGTGTTATGAGGGGTAAATAACACTTCCTTATTTACTTTCTCCACACCAGTCAACATTTTATAGACCTCTCTCATAGCCCCTCTTCGTTGTCTCTTTTCCAAGCTGAAAAGTCCCAGTCTTTTTAATCTCTCCTCATACGGAAGCTGTTCCACACCCCTCATAGTTTTTGTTGCCCTTCTCTGGATCTTTTCCAATTCCAATACATCTTTTTTGAGACAGGGCAACTAGATCTGCTCGCAGTGTTCAAGACGTGAGTATACCATGGATTTATACAGAGGCATTATGACATATTCTGTCTTCCTATCTGTCCCTTTCCTAATGGTTCCTAACATTCTATTAGCTTTTTTGGCTGCTGCTGCACACTGAGCGGATGTTTTCAGAGAACTCCAAGATTCCTTTGTTGAATGGTAAAAACTAATTTATACCATATATATATATATATATAAAATTGGAATTATATTTTCAACACTGAATTTCATCTGCCATTTTGTTGCCCAGTCACCCAGTCTTTTGAGATCCCTTTGTAACTCTTTGTAGTCTGCTTTGAACGTAACTAGCTTGAGTAATTTTGTATTGTCTGCAAATTTTGCCACCTCACTGTTTACCCCTTTTTCCAGATCATTTATGAATATGTTGAATAGGACTGGTCCCAGTACCAACCCCTGGGGGACACCACTCTTTAACCCTCTCTATTCTGAAAATTGACCATTTATTCCTACCCTTTGTTTCCTGTCTTTTACCAGTTACTGATCCATGAGAGTTCCTTCTCTCTTATCCCATGACTGCTTACTTTGCTAAAGAGCATGTCAAAGGCTTTCTGAAAGTCTAAGTACACTACACCCGTTGGATCATCCATGTCCATATGTTTGTTGACCCCCACAAAAATTCAAATAGCTTGGTGAGACATGATTTAACTTTACAAAAGCCATGTTGACTCTTCCCCCAACAAATCATGTTCATCTATATGTCTGATTATTCTTTTCTTAGTTTCAACCAATTTCCCTGGTGCTGAAGTTAAGCTCGGAGCCTTTTTTAAAAATTGGTGCCACATTAGCTCTCCTCCAGTCATCTGGTACAAAAGCTGATTTAAATGATGGGTTACATACCACAGTTAGTAGTTCTGCAATTTCATATTTGAGTTCCTTCAGAACTCTTGGGTGAATACCATCTGGTCCTGGTGACTTATTACTGTTTGTTCCAAAACTTCCTCTATTGACAGTTCCTCAGATTTGTTACCTAAAAAGAATGGCTCGGGTGTGGGAATCTCCCTCACATCCTCTGCAGTGAAGACTGATGCAAAGAATTTGTTTAGTTTCTTTGCAATGGGCTTGTCTTCCTTGAATGCACCGTTAGCATCTCTGCTCTCCAGGGGCCTCACTGATTGTTTAAAGAAAAGGAGTACTTGTGGCACCTTAGAGACTAACCAATTTATTTGAGCATAAACTGATTGTTTAGCATGCTTTCTGCTTCTGATGTACTTAAAAAAATGTTTGCTGTTAGTTTTTGGGTCTTTGGCTAGTTGCTCTTCAAATTCTTTTTTGGCCGGCCTCATTATACTTTTACACTTGACTGTCCAGAGTTTAAGCCCCATCTTTGACTTGTTCTGAGGCCTAGTCTTGCCACTTAGCAACAACATCATCAGAACTGACGAAGCATTCCTGATCTGAACCACGGTACGGTCCGATTGCTGTAGTCCCTGCCCTCCTAGTGCTTATCCCCATCTCTCAGCGTGTTTGGTCCCAGCTGAGGCCACATGCTCTTTGGAGGAAGGACATGGTCCTTTGTCTATCAAGAGCTATGCAGATGAGCCCTGCCATATATGTGACCTCAAAGCACGTGACACTGTTCTGGGTTTTGTATGAAGAGTTTAGGACAAAGCAGGGGCAATTAGTGCCAGCTGTGGTGGCAGTTAGTGAAGGAGCTGCAGGAATGAGAGACCAAAAACCTGTTTCTCATAGACAACAAGTCATCCGTGGTCTTGAATTGAACTCTGTCAAGCCTTCTGGGATGCAGCTTGTACAGAATACGAGGCTGCATACTTTTGATCATCCCCCTTAGTTTAAGGGGCACTGAGTTCACTCACAAATTAAACATGATAGAGGGATTATAACAAAACGTCTCCTCCCTCAATCTGTCAAACCAAGACAAGAGGATCACTCCAAGGAAGCGAACTCCACTGCCAGGGTGTCCCAGCTGCTCCATGGCAGGCAAACCGCAGCCTAACACTTCAGTCACTCAGTTAATCGTGAGAATCAAACTGTGCAACTTAGTCACTCTTTGCTGGCCAGGGAAAGCAACAGCCTTGAGATCTCCAAGCCAGCCCTGTCCTCCAATCCCAAACACGCCAGAACTCACCTTCTCCACGTGATGAGCAGAGTGCGGGCTCAGCCAGCGGATGTCTTTCACAAACTGCCAGTAATCTGTCTGCCTGCAGTACACCTGCCCGGAAAACGCACAGTTAGACTCCGCCTGATAAACCCCGCCACAATAATGACAGGTGCTGAGAGACCAGCGCAGTTCATGCGACCTTCGGCAGCCTCTCGTGAGGTCACCGCACCGCTCAGCTGACAGCACGAGTCACTCGCAGGCATTGATGTGGGTGAGAGAGAAGAAGGGTGTCCTAGGGGTTGCAGCATTAGGGACTTGGGAGACCTGGATTCAATTCCCGGCCCTGTCACAGGCTTCCTGAGTGACCTTGGGCAAGTCTCTCTATGCCTCATCCCATCTGTGACATGGGGATAATAGCCCTGCCCTGCCTCACAGGTAGGTGGGGTGCATAAACTCATTGCTTGTGAGGTTCTCAGCTACTTCCATGATGCGAGCGATAGAAGTAACTTATACACACACACACACATATATATATATGGAGGGGGAGGGATAATAGACAGACACACATACCTTATCTAATTAACCCTTTCCTAACACATGCAGGACGTGAACGAGTCAGCCATGCCAGTAGGACACCCAGTGCTTTCAGTGCCAGCACATTCCACCGAATGACTGTGAACTGCAGAGTAACTTCGTATTTCCCACCCCGGAGTGCAATAATCTGCTGTAGGAGACACAGGGCAGGAGATAAGCAGCGGGACCCAGGATCTGCATGACCCTAGAGCCAGCTCTCAGGCCCCACTGCAAACATGAGTGGTGAGCAGCTTATTGAACTATCCCTCTGCCTGCTCTTGCAGCAAACCATTCCTCACGCAGCTGGCCACAGGAGCGACACTCAGGCACAGGGCTGCAGGAGCAGCGCACTGGTACTGTCTGGGTCTCATCTTGCCCACCGGGGCCCCTGAAGAACCAGCAGTAGATTTCCCCTGGCACTCAGCAGCCTGGAGCCTTTTTGCAAACAGGCACAGGGAGCAACAAAACAAGAGGGGGCGGGGGGGGGGGGGAAGGGGAAGTAAAAAGAGAGGAAGCATATGGAGAGGAAAAAAGGCAAAGCATAGCAATTGCATGGCGGTCTGGTGTGAAAGGGAGAGGGTTATTCATTAATCTACTGCCGGGGCCCAACAAAAGGAGGCGGCTGGGAACTAGCACCTGGACCACTGCTCACAACCCAGGTGCCAAACACTCTGCCAGACGCACCTCCTGCCCTGCCAGATGGACAAGGAACGGCCCAGCTGTCCTCCGATTTCCAGCGGGCAGAAGAGTGCAGGAGGAAAGCAGCTGGAGGAGAGGACTGGCAGTGAAGAGATCCCACCTATTTGCAGGCTGGGCTGGCAGCCTGGGCATATTTGACCCTTAGCACATCGAGGGCGAAACAAAGCGCAATCCAAGCTGGGAGGGCAGAGTCGTTCAGAGTCCAGCAAAACAAAGCAGGAGAGAGGAAATTTTGCCCGGCCACTCCAAGGGGGCTCATTGCAAAGTAACAACCTTGTTAGCTCCATGCAGCGCCAAGGTGACGCCACACCAAAGTAATGGGGAGCGTATCACCATTCTGCCTGTTGGGAAGGCAGTGCAGGTTATAGGCTGCAGCATGAGGAAGGTGAGGCAGTGCGGGGAACGTTCCAAATAAATCCTCCTCTCTACACCAGCCCCAGGGTGACAGAGTGCACAAGGCAGAGAGATTCAGGCGTGAAATCAGACCTTTCTCCCCCTTACCTCTGCCTGGTTACTTCATGGCCACCATCACCACCTGCTTCGTGCTTCTGTGCTCTACTGCGCAACCCAGGGGAAAGGGCTAATTTTAAGGCTAAGATCTGTGTCTTAAAGGGACAGTGTCCCATCTCCTTGCAACAGGGCCATGGTTAATTTAAGGGGTGAGCTTTCATGACAGGAAGGAGGGAAATGAGGACCCTGGCTCTTCTGGATTAAAGTGGAACTCTACTCCCCTACACCAGCCCTGGGAACACAATTGTGCGACAATCAGAATTATTCCCCACAGGCTCAAGGAGAGTACAACACTCTTGTAAGGTCCCAACCAAAGAGAGCTAGTGGGCTTGGTTGCTCAGAGGCAGAGGGAAATGTTCCCCAAATTCCAGCTGCTTTCAAGATAAAGCAAATCTGGGAACGGGGACATTTGAATGCTGTTTGCAGTGTTAAGCTGCATGCTTGCCTCTCTTCACTTGTTCTCTTGAAATTTTTGCCAAGTTCAACATTGCACAAGCCACTGTTATCAGTATTCTCTTTCTTAACAGCAGCACGGGAAGAGCTTTCTGACCAGACAGCAGTGCAAAAGGAGTCTAACTTCAGGGAGGGACAGAGGCCAACACAAAAACATCCTGGCAAACAAAGCAGCAGAGATTGTGTGTCTTCTAACATTGCAAGCCATCAATGGGCTCTCCTGCACTGCTAAGCAGCTAGGAAGCAGGCTTGAAATTTAATGCAGCATGCTGCTAGGATGGCATATTTCATTTGCTCTCAGTTGAGGTCTGTCTCCGCTTTCTTTGGAGAGGTTATCCCGTTTTATTAGTTACGCTTCTTGTTAAAGATCAGTTGCAAAGGAAATATTTTTTGTTTATGCCATGTGCTACTGCTTTAGGAGAGGTATAAAAGTGGCCTCGGTATTCCCTCCCACCCACAACAACATGTTTTATCTTAGAAATATCAAAAATATCAATTGTTTTCTTCCCTGAGTTTTGGGCTTTTTTTCTTTTTTTTTTTTGAAAACTAGACTATTAGGTTTCAGAGTAGCAGCCATGTTAGTCTGTATCCGCAAAAAGAACAGGAGGATTTGTGGCACCTTTGAGACTAACCAATTTATTTGAGCATAAGCTTTCGTGAGCTACAGCTCACTTCATCGGATGCATTCAGTGGAAAATACAGTGGGGAGATTATATACACAGAGAACATGAAACAGTGGGTGTTCACTCTAACTAGAGTGATCAGGAAAAATGAGCTATTACCAGTAGGAGAGCGGGAGGGGGTGGGGGAAACTTTTGTAGCGATAATCAAGGTGGGCCATTTCTAGCAGTGAACAAGAACGTCGGGGGGGGGGGGGGGGGAGGGGGACAAACAAGGGGAAATAGTTTTACTTTGTGTAATGACCCATCCACTCCCAGTCTCTATTCAAGCCTAAGTTAATTGTATCCAGTTTGCAAATTCATTCTAGCAGTCTCTTGCTGGAGTCTGTTTTTGAAGTTTTGTTGAATAATTGCCACTTTTAGGTCTGTAATCGAGAGACCAAAGAGATTGAAGTGTTCTCCAACTGGTTTTTGAATGTTATAATTCTTGAGGTCTGATTTGTGTCCATTTATTCTTTTACGTAGAGACTGTCCAGTTTGACCAATGTACATGGCAGAGGGGCATTGCTGGCCCATGATGGCATATATCACATTGGTGGATGTGCAGGTGAACGAGCCTCTGATAGTGTGGCTGATGTGATTAGGCCCTATGATGGCGTCCCCTGAATAGAGATGTGGACACAGTTGGCAACGGGCTTTGTTGCAAGGATAGGTTCCTGGGTCAGTGGTTCTGTTGTGTGGTTGCTGGTGAGTATTCATCTTCTGGACCCATGGAAAAGAAGCCCAACCAAGAAAATAACAGAACCCCACTAGCCATCACCTTCAGCCCCGAACTAAAACCTCTCCAGCGCATCATCAAGAATCTACAACCTATCCTGAAGGACAACCCTTCACTCTCACAGATCTTGGGAGACAGGCTTGAATAAAGACTGGGAGTGGATGTGTCATTACACAAAGTAAAACTATTTCCCCTTGTTTATTTCCCCTCCTCCTGCTCTTGTAAACTGCTGGAAATGGCCCACCTTGATTATCACTACAAAAGGTCCCCCACCACCGTCCCCACCGCCTGCTGGTAATAGCTCACTTTTCCTGATCACTCTCCTGACAGTGTGTATGGTGACACACATTGTTTCACGTTCTCTGTGTATATAAAATCTCCCCACTATATTTTCCACTGCATGCATCCAATGAAGTGAGCTGTAGCTCACGAAAGCTTATGCTCTAATAAATTTGTTAGTCTCTAAGGTGCCACAAGTACTCCTTTTCTTTTTTTAGAGTATTAGGGTGAGAGTTCTCAGCCCTGGAGACAGAGTTTTTATTTTATATACAATAAAAATATATAACCCCCAGGGCTGAAAAAACTCCCACCCTAGTTCTCCAGTGTGCATGTGTGTAGATATAATTTATTTTCAACTGGAAGCCAGTAGGTAGGGTCACTGTTGAATCATTCCCAAAAAGTGCTTCTCCCCTGGTGTGTCAGGAGTCTGAATGAAACAAGTGTGACCAGAAAACAATGTGGAAGAGTCAGATTCAATACCGCCTCCCCAGCTACTATCCATTCAGTCTCTTGTGATGTCGCAATCCCAATTTCTCAAAGGAAAGTCAAGTCCTGTTACTTCTAATAACAAAAAACAAATGGGAAAAGAACCTTCTTCGTATGTAATAAAAGCACCAAAAAAAAAAAGGGGGGGGGGGCGGCACTTGCTCTTGCTAAGTAGATCCAACATCTAAACTGCTCACAGATCCTTGGGCATGAACAACCCCCAGTGCACTGAAAGCATTCAGTTATTCCAACTGTGTAATCAATGAATAACAGGGTCTGTCTGAAGTGTGTTTCCTTAAAACAAGTACTGTGCATCTACCACAAATCAAGAGCCAGCAGGTTATTTCGAGGTTTGCTGATCACCCACCCAAGTTCATTTGCACCTGTGCCAACAGCGGGCAAATATTCAAGAAGAAACTACTGCAGGGTGGAAATGGTAAGCAGAGGGGTAGACAGTCTCAGGGCTCTGTCTGAATGCAAAGAATCTTTTTGGGGCCAGGGGCAAGGAGGGAGAGAAGAGGCTGGCTTTAGAGCAGCAATGGTAAAGGGAATGGATCCAGATAAGCCAGGGGTTCTCAATCTTTTCCTTTCTGAGGCCCACTCCAACAGGCTATAAAAACTCCCTGGCCTACCTCTGCCAAAACTACTGGTTTTCTCCATATAAAAGCCAGGGCTGGTGTTAGGGTATAGCAAGCAGGGCAACTGCCTGGGGTCCCATGCCACAGGGCCCCCCCGTGAAGCGAAGATGCTTGGGCTTTGGCTTCAGCCCCAGTGGCAGGGCTCAGGGTCCCAGGCTTCAGCACCATGGGGGGGCTTTGGCTTTCTGCCCTAGGCTTCAGCGAGTCCAACGCTGGCCCTGCTTGGAGAACCCCCTGAAACCTGCTCGTAGTCCCCCAGGACCACTGATATAAGCAACAGCAGCCAGGAAGCAGTGAGGGCAAAACAAGAGAGATCATGTTTGTGTGAAGTATGGATGCAGGACTCAGAGAGTGATTTATTATCCAATAATCAAGAACGTTAAGGAATAGGGCTTCTCCTCCCAGACCAGGCTAAGAAGCTGCAACCCTGCCCAAGACCCCACATTTCAGTTCCATGTTACCAGATTGCCTCATTACAAATTCAGCATTGTCATTGCTGGGGGATCCAACAGGCAGAAACAAATGGGTGCGTGGGGCCAGCTTTTCACAGCAGAGATCACCAATGCTTAGCAAAACGTGGCACGAAATGATAGGAGAGGTGAAGTGACAGGCACCCAAATCCAGTAGCTGCAGGGGTTTTCCGTAGTGTGATGAAGCCTGAGGCAAGACCATTCCCTGGGTTGATGGCTTCCTATGTTCAGACTGACAATTTACCCATATGAGAGGATTTCACTGCATTGTATAAATATTAACCTTCCCTATCCCCTTCTGAGTAGGGCAGGATCATCACGGGAAATATGAGGCACAAAGAGAGGAAATTACTTGCCCAAGGTCAAAGAGCAAATCAGTGACAGAGCAGGAGATAAAAACCCAGGAGTCCTGACTTTCAGCCCTGTTGCAGAAAACAATCCCGCCTTCAGAGCTTTAGCCCCTGCAAACTTGATGCTAATAAAACCATCAGCCTGCCGCTTCAATGCAAATAAGGCTCACTACAGATCATCTCACTCGTGACTTCCAGAAGTCACCGACCAAAGGACTGTCTCAGTAATCAAAGCACCACCTGTTAGAACAGCAACGTGGTGACAAACGCCAGATTGCCCCACATGCAAAACCCTACCTTGTCGTGGATGAGCCCGTGATAGAGGATGCTGTGCATATCCCTGCACAGCCGATCCAAGCCGCCATACTTAGACCAGACGTTCGGGTTGTTGCTGGACACCAATCCCTCAACTGTGGTCTTCAAATTGCCCAGCAGTTTCCAATGCTCCTTCCTGCACATGCAAAAGAACACACAGTGCCAGTTAGTTCCCCTCAAATCGATCAAAGTTTAGTGGCCTGACAACAGAATTAAATGCTGCCCAACTGGGCTCTGGTGAAATTAAAACCTTTGGGTAGGAGATCTAGAAGCCGGCATGGCATGGGCATCTGTACACACACTGCTGTACTGTAGGCCTCCTGCCCGAGGGTTTAAGTTCACTAGACTCTAGCTAGTGTATTGACTGCTCCACTCATGAATATGCCTGCACAGTCTACTGAACGCAAGATGTTGCAGGCTTGGAGGGAACCAATACAACAGAACATTGCATAAGAAAGATGGATGCCAAAGCTGACTCAGATTCCATCTGTGCTGGGTCATGTTTGCATGCTACCTCCCTGTAATGCTGATGCTATCTACAGATCTCAGCCCTGCATGCAGCCCTCAATGCAATCTAGTGCTTGAGCACTTCCAGGGGGAGACACTGTCTCTTCTGCACAGAAACACCATGAGAGAGGAGTTCAGGATGGTATCTGCTGATCATTCAAAGGATATGCAAGTGTAATGGGAATTTCGTAATCCAACTCCAGGATCAGGTGACTAAAACATAATAATTATACAGTTAAATAGAAGATGGGTAGGCTAAGTCCAGCTCTACAGTAAGGACAATATCAAGAACGGCTCTCTCAGTCCCTAAATTCTGTATTGAGTCCAAGTGGAGATTTTTAAAAAAAACTTTTTAATGAAATTGTGTTCCAATCCAGGTGAATGTAAGCCACACATCCTGGGTAACTTACTACTTCCACAGTGCATCTCACAAACACTGAGCACCTCATCACACCCCCATTTTACAGATGAGGAAATGGGGACAGGGAGGTAACAGAAGTTGGCCACAGTCATGCAGGAAGTCAGTAGTAACTTCAGGAATGGAACCCAGGTGACTTGACTCCAAGATCCCCAGCATTAGCCCTTAGACAACTCTGCCTGAGAAATATAAATCCCTAAGTAAACAAGAGACAACTGTACTGAGGAATATTTGTTGAATGCATAAAAAACTAAATAAAAAGACTAGTCCCAAAGGCTCAATCAGTTCATATTTAGCCCTCAAATGATATTCTGTAAAAGCAATCTTTCATAGAACTATACACCAACTGAAACGCTGCCACAGACATTTCAGAAATCCCAACAAACAGGTCCCTGCAGGGTTTGTAACCCAGGCATTACAGCACATGCTAGGAGGAGACTCTAAAAGTGAAACTGACCAGAAAACAAGCAATGAAGTGTTCAGAGTAGCAGCCCTGTTAGTCTGTATTCACAAAAAGAAAAGGAGAACTTGTGGCACCTTAGAGACTAACCAATTTATTTGAGCATAAGCTTTCGTGAGCTACATCCGATGCACCCGATGAAGTGAGCTGTAGCTCACGAAAGCTTATGCTCAAATAAATTGGTTAGTCTCTAAGGTGCCACAAGTCCTCCTTTTCTTTTAGCAATGAAGTGATTATCTATTCTCACTGCCTAAGCTGATTAAAATGTAAAAAGTGAAAAAGCAGGATAAACAATGAAAAATATATTAGATTTCTAACAGGCTTGCATTTTTAATGTGAGGCAGCATTTGCAGCATAGATATGGACATCTGTCTTAAAAAGCAAAATACTGATATTTGAACCTTTGAAAATAATTTTTTCTCAGACACAAATAGCGTTTTTGTTGGAACTATTACGTTATCATCTCAGCACTGGTTATGTTTACAGTGAATCAGCAGATGAGAGAAACACTCAGCTCTCTTCCAGGCCTTCTCTGACAAGCCCAAAATTTTTTTTAAAAAAGGAAGACTTGTGGCACCTCAGAGACGATCACATTTATTTGAGCATGAGCTTTCCTCTGGTTGTTTATTGTCAGTTTAAATTGCTGAGAGGGCCTATTCATTTTGCCAAGGGCATTTGATAAGGAAAGGAACAGCAAGCACATTACCTCAGTGACAGAGCAGTAATTCATCAAGAATTAAGGGCAGGACCAGTTGCTTCTCAAAGACATGCAAAACGACAAGCTCACACAGCATTTGAAAGGATCAAGATCTAACCAGGATGGAGGAGTTCGTCTTACAGTAAAAACCTCTACTCAACACTAGTGCTCCAATGATCTGCAGAACCTGTGTCAGAGGATTGTGCCACAGAAATTCCCCAAAGATCTTAAAGTGACGTTAACAGCCAATGCGAACAACTCTCCAATATCACTTAATGCAAGCTTCTTTCTTTCGTAGTACAGTCACTTGGCAGTTTTTGTAAAGCATGCTGAAGGACTGTTCCTAGTGGGGTGAAACAGTAAACAGGATAAAACGTAGCATGCATGTTAATACACTCAGAGCTTCAAGATTTCCTGCTGGTTGTATTTCATGTTTCAGGGTGCAAGCTGATGGCGTTTGAGAGGCAGGACGGCATTCTAGCCCACCCTTAAAAAGTACAGAGCTGCACAACTCCCCGAACGCCTCAGATCTATGCCAGTGCCAGAGGCAGGACATTAGTCCAGACAGACCAATAGTCTGAGCTGGCACAGGAATGCCTATGCACAAGATACGGTTACTAAATATTACACAATACACAGACAAATCCAGCAACTTGAGTGCGCACGTAACGTTTGCTCTCAGCCCCTGACTTTACACTTGATTCTCATTGGCCCCCAAGCTGCCTTAAGAGCAGCCTAGCTGTCAGACAGTTTAGCCCCAGCTTCCAAAAATTATTAAAAGAAAACAGGGCCTAACTCAGCTGGGACTGTGGGGAGAGAGCGAATTCTAAACCAGATTCCAGGGCCAGCCTCCTTCTTTGGATCCTAACTGGTTGGCTCATTTAGAGACAGTAAAAAGCTTAAAAAAGCACCCCACCAACCCATTCTTCTAAATTTACACAGAAATTTCTGTCTCAACACACACCAGGTGAGCCTGCTTTGCATACTGACAGGGGAAGGAAGCAGAGGCCTCTAGCCACAGATCTGTGCTAACCTAGCAGCTGCTCTGTCACCTCTGGGATATTTCCAGGCCTCAGTCAGATTGGGGAAGTGGGAGTGAAAGCGCAGCCAGAGTCTGAATTTAGATCTTACAGCTCGTGATTCCAGGAAACTCCCTTTTAGTTGTTATTATTGTGCTATAAAAAGTATCCAACACGCACATATTGCAGGGGTGTGTCCACTACACATCAGAGCCTTGGGAAGGTGTTTAAACCCCATGCCCTTTTTATGCAAACCTGCCTTGGCACATCTTTTCCAAAGGTAAAACAACTGCATTCCAAGGGAGTGGAGTCACTGTTCTCTGCTGACACAGAATTCGTCCTTGGAGTTTTGGGGTCGTTTTGTTTAAGGCACTGTGTCAATGAACCAAGATACACATAAGAAACCACAATCAGCTAAACAAAAACAGATGTAAAGGGAAAGGTAGGAAATTATTTGGTAGAAAGATGAAAGAGAAATAGGCATTAAAATCTCTGATCTCCTGACAATGATTTTACAGGTTTCAGAGGGGTAGCCGTGTTAGTCTGTATCAGCAAAAAAAAACCAAACAAACCCAAGGAGTACTTGCGGCACCTTAGAGACTAACATTAATTGATTAGTCTCATTACAGTTGGTATGGCAACACCTATTTTTTCATGTTCTCTGTGTATATACATCTTCCTACTGTATTTTCCACTGCATGCATCCGATGAAGTGGGTTTTAGCCCACGAAAGCTTATGCCCAAATAAATTTGTTAGTCTCTCAGGTGCCACAAGTACTCCTCAATGATTTTACAGTATAGCACTTTTCAACCCAAAGCACTTCACAAGCTAGACATGCAAGAATCTGCTCATCATTGAAAATGCAGCCACCTCTGGGTTGAGAAGTGTCATCTCTGTAACGGCACACAGCAACACTGCACAACAGTTTAAGATAAGAAATTAAAAATTCTACAGCCAACAGCAAATGCATGGGGAATTCAGAGAGGCAGAACTGAGCTACCCACATTGGAGTTTGGTCTGGACCTATAGGATAACACTCCTAACTCCTGTAAGGACTGTAGTGTCGGAGATTTGCTTCAGAGTCTCATTTGCTGAGCCTGGCAGGAAGGCCTGGGGAGTGTTGCAGTGATGGAGCGCTTCCCCATTTGAATGGGTTTCCACTCCAGCTTCTCTCTACTCTCCCCCCTCTGACAGATGTTCAGAGCAGCACCAATAGGTGCCAGAGAAAACTAAGCCCAGCCCTATTGGGTCAAGGGCATGGGGTGTTGAAATAACCCTAGAAAATTCCCAGGGGACTCCCAGCCCTCTGAAAAAAAGCCATCTACTTCCTGAAAGAGGAGGGGAACTTTACCTGGGTCACATTTCAGGAGAGGACTTTCCCCTTTAGAAATCATATCACATTTAATGCATATTTTGTGATCAAGTATCACAGCCAGCCATGCTCCCCAGGCAAACAGCTGAGCAATTCTGCAGAGACTCATACAGTTTGCTCTCGGTTCAGCCTGTTCCTGAAATCGTTTGTTTGTGTAGCTGTAGCCTGCTATCAGGATAACTGGTGTGTTCTCACAAATAGTGAAGGAGGGAGGCCCTGTAGGTGACTTGGCGTGAGCAGGAGGGGAGAAAGCAGACTGAGCTGGAAGAATGGCTCATTCAATCAATACCAGAAAAGCAAACAAATTTCTCAGAGCTGTAAAAGCATTCCAACCAAATCTGGGAAATGACACATAAGAAAGTAACGTCAAGTTATCTAGGCAAGACTCCTGAATGATCTCACTCCAGAGAGAGCAGCAGAGAGGGGTAGGTCAGGAGGCAATGATACAGGTTTGATATCAGGAAGCAGGTAAGTGGACTTTGGTCTCTCTGCAGCCAGCAGTGTTTATTATTTATATACAGTACTATGGCATTGCCACAGTGACTAAAGAATATTCCTACCCTAAAGAACTTCCAACTTACTACACCAGTCACAAGATGACGGCACACAGTGGGATATACACAGAGTAAAAACTGGGGGCCAAATTCTTAGCCTGTGTAAACTGGTAAAGCTTCATTCAAGTCAGACCTAGGCTGATTTACAGCACCTGATGCTACAGCTCAAGATGTTTAAGGAAAGGCTGGATTCTTATTTCCAGAGCACCACAGGTGTACCCAGCACTGTACAAGAGATGATCAGCTAATCAGAATGGGTATTTTTCTAACAGCTTATTGTTACAGCCCTGGCTGAATTCCCACTTGGGACACAAGCCAGGCCGCTGTACTGGACTCATTTGTTGGATCCTGTGTGCCTCCAGGCCCAGCTGGTCTGAGCAGCACCAAGATGCTGTCTCTAAGGCTTTGTCTACACGACACAGCTTTTAGCGACACAGCTGTGTCACTAAAAGTCGGGCACTTTTGCAGACAAAATATTTCCACCCCCAACAAGCGGTGTTCACATTGTCGACAGGAGCTGCGCTGTTCAAACTAACACTTGCCACAGCAAAACTTTTGCCTTTTAGTGGGTGGGTGGGGGAGGGGGGGTTAGCACCTCTGAACAACAAAAGTTTGGTCGTTCAATTGCCAGCCTTAGTCTGGCCTCTCAGACACGCTCCTGGGGTGCAGATTACTTGTCTGTTAGCCCTCATTGGGATATGGGACCCCCACGGCTCAGATGCCCTGGGCACCAAGACCAGTGCTGAACCCCTAAGTCTCCCCAACAGCTTAAACACACCCCTCCCCACAGTCCCACCTGTGCAGAAACGTCTACAGGCACCATGTGACAGCTGAAGCAAAAGAATGCACAGGCTTTGCAAAGGACCATCTAGACCAGACACTTCCCTCAGACACCGCACCAGACACATACCTAGGCAAAACCAACCAACACCTGCATGCAAAGCCCTCCCTCCAGTGTCCTCACCACTCAGGGTGCCAGGACCTCCTGCACCCCACTTCTCCTGCTCAGCCTTCCTGCTGTTAGCTGATGGATGGATGAGGAGAGAGCCCCCAGCTCAAGATGATGTTCTGGCCCTCTCTGTCAAGTGACCCCCAAGCAGCTTCAAAATCCCTGTCAGGCGATCGGTTGCTTAGCTCCAGGCTCACCTCCCAAACTGGGTCCTGGTCTATGCTTAAAAAGATAGATCCACCTAGCACAGAGGAGGACAAACTATGGCCCGGGGGCCAGATCCAGCCCAACAGGGCTTTCAGTCCGGCCCGTGGGATTGCCAGCCCCGTGGTGCAGTGGGGCTAAGGCAGGCTCCCTGCCTGCCCTGGCCTCGTGCTGCTCCGGAAGTGGCCAGCACCACATCCCTGCGGACCCTGAAGGAGGGGGAGGGGGGACGGAGGGCTCTGTGCACTGCCCTCGCCTGCAGGCACCGCCCCACTGCAACTCCCATTGGCCAGGAATGGGGAACTGTGGCCAATGGGAGCTTCGGGGGTGGTATCCACTGGCAAGGGCAGCGTGACAGCTGCCTGCCCCACCCCACCCCACCCCACCCCCAGGAGCCACTGCAGGACATGTTGGCCACTTCCGGGAGCGGTGCGGCACGAGAGCAGGCGCAGGGCCTGCCTCAGCCCCGCTATGCACTGCTGCCATCCTGGAGCCACTTGAGGTAAGCGGCGCCAGGCCAGAGCCCACACCCTAACCCCCTGCCTTGAGCACCCCAACCCCCTGCCACACCCCAACCCCCTGCCCTGAACCCCCGCTGCACCCCAATCCCCTGCCCTGAGCCCCTTCCTGCGCACCCTGCACTCCAATCCCCTGCTCCAGCCCTACGTTCATGGCCCTGCATACAATTTCCCTACCCAGATGTGGCCCTCGGGCCAAAAAGTTTGCCCACCCCGACCTACCAGGTCACTCATGGCTGTGAAAAATGGTTCTGCCCTGAGCAACTTATTTAGGGGGTCTACCTAATCCCCCACATAAATGCGGATGGGTCAACAGGAGATTCTTCCATCTACCTAGCTACCCCCTCTTGGAGAGATGGATTTTAAAGTTTTATTAAGATGATGTTAAAATAAAAAGAAAACAGAGTTTAAGAGTAGAAGTTTCTGGTTATCAGGGAATAACGTATAGATTATCAAGAGGTGCGAAGTTTGGTAACTACATCAATGGAAAAAAACCTTCTGTCCATCGAGGAAACATCTACTCTACATTGGCAGCACCATGACCATAGCTGTGCTGCTGTAGCATAGCCATACCCTGGGAAAAGTTGTTCCCATTGTCTGCAGCCTGCCTGTTCTTCTAGAGTGGACTCATTTGAATGGAGAACCATCTAGGCTGGTGACTCTTGATGGCTTTCCTATTGTTAGCCTCTCTGCTAGGTGTAAGGATTCCTTCTAACACCTCCTGGGTGTCCCAGACTACAGTACAAAAGCAAAGGGCACGGAATAGGTTATTATGAAAATGGCACTCACAAAACCAAATGGAGTCTGCAGATGGATATAGGAATATACAGACATATACTAATGTGTCACATTATTAATATTCCAAGTGGGCACGTGCAGAAAGCAAGACTCAGTAGGTGGATGCTGGAGCCTTCTAGCATTCCTGTACTGGGATCAGTTTAAAGAGGGTTTTATTTTATTTTAGAAACTACTGTACTTAATTACAAATATGAGGAAGGATCTGTAACAAATCAGAGTCTCCTCCATCCAAGGGAAAGACAGAAATGCGGTACAGCACTACAGAACAATCATTACAACTACTTTCATGCAACCCTGTATTGTCTTATCAGCATACCATGATTTAGGTAAAAAGAAAAGGAGGACTTGTGGCACCTTAGAGACTAACCAATTTATTTGAGCATAAGCTTTCGTGAGCTATAGCTCACTTCATCAGATACATACTGTGGAAACTGCAGAAGACATTATATACACAGAGACCATGAAACAATACCTCCTCCCATCCCACTCTCCTGCTGGTAATAGCTTACCTAAAGTGATCACTCTCCTTACAATGTGTATGATAATCAAGTTGGGCCATTTCCAGCACAAATCCAGGTTTTCTCACCCTCCGCCCCCCCTCCCCCCCCCCCCCCCACACACAAACTCACTCTCCTGCTGGTAATAGCACTCGTTATCCCTAGCCTGATTCTTGCTTGCATATTTATACCTGCCTCTGGAAATTTCCACTACATGCACCCACTAAAGTTTATGCTCCAATACATCTGTTAGTCTATAAGGTGCCACAGGACTCTTTGCTGCTTTTACTTGAAGTACGTAATTTATAAAAGGGTGCTGTCAGGCTGGTTCAGCCCTGCTGACTGAACCTGGACACCTGGGTTCCTAGCTGGTGCATTATCATCAGTAACAAAGCCTCTGACAGCCAGAGGCCACACTGAGTCACATCTGTGCCCTTCCCTTGCGACCAGTAGGGTTTCACAGGTGTAACTGAGGCCAGAATCCAGCTCTGCAGCTGGAACTCAAGTCAACAATGCAGTTGACGATGCAGGAGTCAGAACAGAATCTGACACGCTGACCCAGGGCTAAGCTGGATACGCAGAGCTAGAAGGAGCAAAAATGTATTTTTGTCAATGAAGTCAGCATAGTGACTCAGAACACACTCATGGAGCTGTGCTGCTGAGTAAAGAAGGATTTTTTTAAAAAACAAAACAGTTAAAGTTTCAGAGTAGAAATTTTAAACTAGGTTAAATCAGAGGCATATGTGTCCTTTAAGCAGCAAATGTGCTGCAGGAGCCATCATATTCAATAAGGAGAATCTCACAAGTACATGGCTACTGGAACACTGTTCTCTGCCCGAGGAAGTCATTTGATCTGTCTTGACAAATTTCAGAGATCAGTTTGTGGGCACTGCAGCGGGACAACACCATGCTCGCTGTCACTTTGTCTCAACTTTAAAGGTGGCCTGCAAAACAATCATTTAACAGTGTGCTTTGAACTCTGTCGTCTAGGAAACCAAGCTGCAAACACAGGAAGTTTTTGTGGGTCACGCAGCCTGCTCCTTACACAGGCATGGCACTTCCGGAAGGGGGCGTGGAGAAGCAGACTTCTGTCATGTTATTGATACCAACAGGGAACAGCAAAAAAAAAAAAAAAAGTCAAAGAAAGCCTATTCTCCTCAGCTCAGGAAACAGGCTCATGCAGGACCAGCCACAGAGGGCAGAGGAGGCCCGCTGGGAAATTATGCCTCAGATCTGCTGGCACTGTACCTCTGATACTCAAATTGGTAGTGAAGCTGGAAGCACCATGTGCTCTGTACTTTACCTGCAAACAGCACACACGCCTGCTGCTCAACACTTCATTTGCAAAAGCCTTTCCCCCATATTAACGAGGGCAGCAGCACAGCTGGTGTCTCCAGAAATTACAGATTCAATGCTTTGTTTTTCCTTTGCAAGTAGTTTCATTGTTTCAGGGTGACTTTGGGGCTGGTACAAGATGCCAGACTGACAGCTCTGGGGACTGAAGTTCTCCCCGTACCCCGGAAGAGACACGATCATACGACAAACCTTCTGCACCACCCTCGTAAGCCTTAATCACAAACTGCAAGAATCACCTAGGAAAGAGAGCACAGTCCTGTCTCCATGGCCAATTCAGTCCTTGATTTCCTCTTGAGGCACCCCACAAGAGGATAACACAACCGGTGCAAGCTGTGGTTTTGGTGACATGGACAACTGTGTAGTAGACCCCAACTCACACAGGGATCCCTGGACTGAGACTCCAGCTCACAGGAGTTTCTGAAATGTATTGTTTGTTAGAACAAATATCAAATATTTCACTAATCCCATGCAACCAAACAACCTCATCAACAGACCAGCACAGCATTAACCTAGTTAGATTATAAACTCTTTAGGGCACGGACCATCTCTGTTATATTTTGTACAGGGCCTAGCACAGTGGGCCTTTCGGGTGCCACCACAATCATGATCTGCAACCCTATACAATAACAAACAGGGACTGAGGAGAACAAAGTAGCAAGGAAAGCGATTGCAGTTTCAAGCCTCCAACAAGATCTTAGGAACAAGGAAGGGGAAAAAATGCAGAAAGCCCTTTGGCTGTTTCCCTTTTAAATCACCAACTGGACATGTGAGGAGAGAGAAGAGGGAGTGTACAGAGCACATGTTCTTAGCCTAAGGTGCCACAAGTACTCCTTTTCTTTTTATGTTTACAAATAAAACCCAGAAGGACAATCCTTGCTGGGAAGTGGCTGTCAAGTGGTCCCAATTAACTGTAACCTTCCCCCTGCCATGAAATTTCTGAAAGCAAGCAGCCGGCCAAAGGCAGAGACTGGCTTTCCATGCTGTTCTCGCAATATTAGCTGTCTCCTTGCTCCCCACCGGCTTCCCCCTTAGGATTCTCTCTCTGGGCCCTGTTATTCCCCCTGCCCCTTCTCTGTAACACAGAAGTTTAACAGAACATCTGCACATTTAACTCTCAACACTATACCATTTTATCAATGGTCTTTCCATGGTTTCCAATGACATGCCTGGATCATTTTAGAACATCTGCTCCCTCTCCCAAGGCGCTCTGAGTACCATTTCACTGACTGGCTAACGGAGAGCATCAGCCTTCATCCTGCTCTTTGATGGGACATCTTCAGTGAAGTCTTTGCTCTCTTCTCTCCCCAAGGACAAATGGAGAAAAAAAAGCAGGCAGAAGATCACCCTCGTCTGCTGGCCGCAACCTAACAGGTCTATGACCCTAGGCAGGATGCTGAACCTAGCAAAACCTTCTCCCTCCACCTGCAATATCAATCATGTACCATATTCAACAACTACGTCAATCAAATGCAATGACAGGTAGAGCGGAGACTTGGATTCATTAGCAAAGAGTGAGATGATGGTGCACAAGGCACATGCCAGAACCCTTCCTAGCACATACCATTGCATGTACATTGCAAACAATGGAGCAAGCCACCACAGCGCTAGCTCTAGAAGAGACAATGCCCTCTTCTTTCGATGGGGACTGAAGTGAACTCTGGGATGCCCACCATGGCATTATTTGTAGTTCATTCACAGTCACATGTACCTGCTTTCGAGGACTCATAACAGTCCCAAGGAGAATCACAAGGCTGCACTGTGATCCATCTTTATCTATATATTTCTAACATACCATTTGGGGATTGCTACATCCCCGTTTATTCCATAGCATGGGAATTCAACACTTCAGGCTCTGAGCTTTCATTAGAAGCAAGAAATGTTGTTTCTGTCCCTCCTGGTCAGGGACAAAACTCAGAAAAATGTCATCAATGCAGGGTGTCTTCCAGAATCTCCTGGAAGTGTGAAATAATAGCTCAGAGATGTGGGAATAGCCCCATTCATCTCAATGGGTTAACTTTCAAAACCTAAAAAGAAAAGGAGTACTTGTGGCACCTTAGAGACTAACCAATTTATTTGAGCATGAGCTTTCGTGAGCTACAGCTCACTTCAGCTGTAGCTCACGAAAGCTCATGCTCAAATAAATTGGTTAGTCTCTAAGGTGCCACAAGTACTCCTTTTCTTTTTGCGAATACAGACTAACACGGCTGTTACTCTGAAACCTTTCAAAACCTAGATTACCGTTTAAATGGCAGTTAACTTTTTCACTGCTGATAATATTAGCAGACACATCCAACTAATGGGCTTATCAGAAACTACCTCCAAACACTTGCCCCAGATGCCAACAGCCTCAACTGTCCCCTACATATCCACTAAAGCATCTGTCAGTTTCTATAACCCAGTTCTGCATTGCCAATCCAAAACTCAACAGTACCATGGGGATTGGATTAACCAAATGGAATTTATTTTCAAAGTAAATAACGTAGAAGGCTTTGTGTACTTGACTGATTAGACTAATCATTGTCCTTACATTAAAAGCCTGCATTATTTTAACTTAACTACCAGCGTATGGCACCACAGTGCTGCAGAACCAAGGCCCACCTTGCAGCGGAACACGGGAGGCCTTGCTCTGACAAGTATTTAGGTTAAGGTTAAGGATTTATTTTAAACATCTAAAATAGGCAACATTTCCAAGCAACACAACCAGTTTCCAGGGACCGAACGAGACGTAATCCCAAACCAAGACCCTGACTAGACACTGGAAATAAGGGTCATCATTAGAATAGGATGGTTGATCATCCAAGGACAGCTCGTAATAAAATAATGAGACTTGCCAGATGCTGTCTTTGGAACCTAGGGAGCATCAGGTATTCATCTCACCCGTGCAGACAGCTCTGGCCAGACTTCTTTAGCCCTGACTGCTCCTGACTCAGCCAGAGCATTTACACAGGGTGGGGCAAAGAGCGTGTGTGACACAAACCAGGCGGGGGTCAGGGCAGGCTCCGAGCTGAGCCAGACTCGAGGGACATTATGCCTGCCCTTACACACACCAGTCTTATGTTGCCACATGCCATGCCCCAGTTACAAACACACACAACTGGCTCTCCCCCACGACTGACCCTTGCTATGTGCCAATACCACTAACCCAACCTGTGCCCCCAGCTGTGAACCGGATACCCCATCGCTGCCCCCCACCCCGCCGTGCCCCCGCTACCCCATCGCCGCCCCCCACCCCGCCGTGCCCCCGCTACCCCATCGCCACCCCCCACCCCGCCGTGCCCCCGCTACTCCACTGCCCCCCTCATCCCGCTGCCCCCTGCCGCCCCCAGCTATCCCATCGCCGTCCCCCACCCCACCGCCCCCCACTACCCTATCACCGCCCACCACCCACGATGCCAGTTACCCCATCGCTGCCGCCCCCAGCTACCCCATCGCCGCCCCCCCACCCCGCCGTACCCCCGCTACTCCATTGCCCCCGTCATCCCGCTGCCCCCCGCCGTCCCCCAGCTACCCCACTACCCCCCACTATTCCATCGCTGTCCCCCACCCCACCCCACCATCCGCGCTACCCCATCACCACCCCCGGTGCCCCTGTTACCCCATCGCCACCCCTGCCGTGCCCCAGCTACCGCACTGCCCCCCTCCGCCCCCAATGACCCCATCGCCGCCCCCCCACCCCGCCATGCCCCCGCTACTCCATTGCCCCCCTCATCCCGCTGCCCCATCGCCGCCCCCAGCTATCCCATCGCCGTCCCCCACCCCACTACCCTATCACCGCCCACCACCCACGATGCCAGTTACCCCATCGCCGCCCCCCCACCCCGCCGTACCCCCGCTACTCCATTGCCCCCCTCATCCCGCTGCCCCCCGCCGTCCCCCAGCTACCCCACTACCCCCCACTATTCCATCGCTGTCCCCCACCCCACCCCACCATCCGCGCTACCCCATCACCACCCCCGGTGCCCCTGTTACCCCATCGCCACCCCGCCACCCCTGCCGTGCCCCAGCTACCGCACTGCCCCCCTCCGCCCCCAATGACCCCATCGCCGCCCCCCCACCCCTGCCGTCCCCCAGCTACCCCACTACCCCCCACTATTCCATCGCTGTCCCCCACCCCACCCCACCACCCGCGCTACCCCATCACCACCCCCGGTGCCCCTGTTACCCCATCGCCACCCCACCACCCCTGCCGTGCCCCAGCTACCGCACTGCCCCCCTCCGCCCCCAGTTACCCCATCGCCGCCCCCCCACCCCGCCATGCCCCCGCTACTCCATTGCCCCCCTCATCCCGCTGCCCCATCGCCGCCCCCAGCTATCCCATCGCCGTCCCCCACCCCACCGCCCCCCGCTACCCTATCACCGCCCACCACCCACGATGCCAGTTACCCCATCGCCGCCCCCCCACCCCGCCGTACCCCCGCTACTCCATTGCCCCCCTCATCCCGCTGCCCCATCGCCGCCCCCCGCCCCCAGTGCCCCTGTTACCCCATCGCCGCCCCCCACCCCCGCCGTGCCCCCGCTACCCCACCGCCCCCCCTTCATCCCGCCGCGCCCCAGCTGAGAACCAGCTACGCTACCCCCGTCCCTGCTGCTGCCGGTCACCGCCCGCAGCGCGCCCCCACCTGCTGGCCTCCTGCTCCCCGCCGCGCCCGATCTCCATGCCGGCCGGGGCCCGCCTGCCTCAGCGCGGGCGGCCCCCGCCAGCAGCCTCCATCTCCACCCCCGCGGCCGGCCCAGCCGCAGCCGCCCCCGCCCGCCGGCTGGAACGGCGGCTCCCAGCACGCCCCGCGACAGGGCGACTACAGCTCCCAGCATGCCCGCCACACGGCCGCCCCTCCCTCCCCTCGCACGCAGCGCCTCGGAACTGTAGTTCCCAGCATGCCCCACGCCGACGAAACTACAGCTCCCAGCATGCACTGCGGTTTGAGTCTCGTCTGAGCACGCGGGGCAGGGACCCAGGGTCTGCAACACTGAGCTGTGCAGGAGGGGGGATTAGCTGGGCGCGGGAGGGTCTTTGCAGCGGGGTCTCTCGTGCCTTCAGACTGTTTGCCCATAGTTATGTAATTGCCCAGCGGAGATACTTGCACAGAGATTTTCCGTTTTGCCAGGAGGATTATGGAACAGGATTTTTATTTCAAATACAAAAACTCTATCGCTGCTGTATTCAGAACGGTCAGTCCACGGCCGGTGCTACTTCAACCAAAACAGGACATTTCTCTCCCGTTTGAATTGCTACATGACTAAATGCTTGCAGCTAAAACATAATCCACCCCCCCCCATGGCTTCCCATGCTTCAGCAACACTAATCATCAGACTAGTGAAGCAAGCAACTTTAGCTGACACTGATTCTCAAGACCCTAGCCTAGCCCAAAACCTGAACTATAGACAATTCACTGGATGTAAGAGATCAAAAACTACAAACTAGGTTGCTACAGACCCCTGAATACGATTTTCACACTAACAGGTTGTTGTATCCAAGGCTGGCTCTAGGTTTTTTGCAGCCCCAAGCTCCAAGAGTGCAACTGCCGGAGCAAAAAAGCACATGCTTGCTTTGCTGGTGCCTAGAGCTGGTACTCCTTGTATCATAGTGAAATGTGCAAGACTCAGATATCTGCCTACTCAATATAGAATGAGTGATCAGAAACTAGTGGTGGAAACAGACAAAGCACAATGCAACCCAGAGTGGAATGACTGTACAACAACTGTAACAGCAGAGAGAGAATGTAAAGACATTTTCTGCTCCACTGCCCAAAGTACGAGAGAGCATGGGATGAATAATTTCACAAAATTATCAAAAATATAAAAAAAATTCTAAAAAGTGATGAGGGGAGCTGTGCATAACTCTGGGAGAAAGGAAAAATATATCACTACCACCAGATTGGGAATAATCGAATGATCATAGGGGATAAACTCCAAATATGGCTGTGAAGTTGCTTGATGTGCTATAGCTCCCTCCCTTTCAGAGACCCAAGATTTCTGTATTTTTATTTTTTCAGTAACTCTTGTTCATGTGCGATTATTATGTTTTATTTATTTGTATTCTGCTAGCATCCAGGTCACACTAGCCACTGTCAATGCACATAGGAAGACTCAGTCGTAGACCTGAAGAGTTTATATTCTAAGAGTTATTGTGTTACTTGTTGTCAAGGTTCCTTTCCCACTCTGAACTCTAGGGTACAGATGTGGGGACCTGCATGAAAAACCGCCTAAGCTTATTTTTACCAGTTTAGGTTAAAAGTTCCCCAAGGTACAAACTATTTTACCTTTTGCCTTTGGACTTTATTGCTGCCACCACCAAACATCTAACAAATATATAACAGGGAAAGAGCCCACTTGGAAACGTCTTTCCCCCCCCAAAATCCTCCCAAACCCTACACCCCCTTTCTTGGGGAAGGCTTGATAAAAATCCTCACCAATTTGCATAGGTGAACACAGACCCAAACCCTTGGATCTTAAGAGCAATGAAAAAGCAATCAGGTTCTTAAAAGAATTTTAATTGAAGAAAAAGTAAAAGAATCACCTCTGTAAAATCAGGATAGTAAATACCTTACAGGGTGATCAGACTCAAAACATAGAGAATCCCTCTAAGCAAAACCTTAAGATACAAAAACAGGAATATACATTCCATTCAGCACAACTTATTTTATCAGCCATTTAAACAAAACAGAATTTAATGCATATCTAACTAGATTGCTTATTAGCCCTTTACAGGAGTTCTGACCTGCATTCCTGCTCTGGTCCCAGCAAAAGCAACACACAGCCAGAGAGAAACTTTTGTCCCCCCCGCCAGCTTTGAAAGTATCTTGTCTCCTCATTGGTCATTTTGGTCAGGTGCCAGCTAGGTTATCTTTAGTTTCTTAACCCTTTACAGGTGAAAGGTTTTTTTCCTCTGGCCAGGAGGGATTTAAAGGTGGTTAGCCTTCCCTTTATATTTATGACACTTGTCATAAAATTTAATACTTCCAAGTGATTTGAGAGGCTACAGGACTCTAGATGCTATTGTAATACAAATAATAACACTCCCTAGAAGAAAAGGAGTACTTGTGGCACCTTAGAGACTAACCAATTTATTTGAGCATGAGCTTTCGTGAGCTACAGCTCACTCCATCTTTTCTTTTTGCGAATACAGACTAACACGGCTGTTACTCTGAAACTCCCTAGAAGGCACTCAAGAAAGAGACTAGAACTCTCACAATGCCATAGGGATTACTGCTACCAGCAAAATATAGCTTCCAGCACATTTTGTGAGACAAGAAAAATGTTACACAGGCCTATTCTATTCTCATCCCTTCTGTAAAATTTGCAGGGTGCATATCACAGGCAGTACCAGAGCATCAGTATATTTACTGATTGTCACCGTAAAAATATTATGGAAAATTGAAAGTAATTGAAACTGTTCCTGTGAGCAAGGGTTATATGATCATGCCCAGTGAAACTGACTATAAATGCAAATGAAACTGATAAGTCTGGTTTCATTGTTTAAACTGAGAAAAATGCAAAACAGTGTAACATAATTCTGGGGCTCAAGCCTGCAACCTAGTCCCACTGAAGTCAATGAGACTGCTCATGTCAATAAAATCTGTAGGATCAGGCTCTTTTGGGGGTATCTTTCCATGCAAACTATAAATAGACACCTTGTAAATAATAAAATGTTGTTTTGTCTATATTAAATAATAAAAACAATGGAAAAGATAAACTACAAAATGCAGAGGTAAAGGAAAAGACAGATGTTTTATCATGAGATGGGGAGTTTGCTAGACAGGGAGATCCAGGAAAGACTACTCCAGATTATAAAAACTAGAATAAATGTTATCATTTGTCCTTTGGAACAAGCTTTGGTGTATTCGCCATCCCTTGATGTCTTTAAATCAAGACTGAATGCCTTTCTGGAATATACGCTTCACACTGGAATCAAGTACAAGTTATTGGGCTCAATACAGGGGTGAAATTCTCTGGCTTGTGTTACACAAGATGCCAGACTAGATGATCTAATGCTTCTGAACTTAAATAGTACGAATTATGAATATGCTTTCATAATTCTTTGGGTGAGTTTATTGCATGGCAATTTTAACTCTTCTTATTGAGAGTTTCACCTTGGTGTTTATACATCAATTTATAAGCAAGACACCTTTCAACATAACACTATGGGTTAGATTAGATACAGAGATCTTTAGGAAAGGGCTGTTTCAGTACCTTTGAAATCAATGAAAGCCTCTCATTGACTTCAGTGTGCTCTGGATCAGATCTTAAAAACCCAATACAGGTCTCAATGAAGTGGGAGCTGAACTGGGTCCTACATTCTCATTCAGAGGCTTTTTGAAGTCAGCAGGGTGAAATGTATCCACACTGAAGTTAATGTGAGTTTTGCCATTGACTCAATGGGATGAAGATTTCATATGAGGAGTTTTGACTGAGTAAGGACTTCAGGATTGGGCCCAGTTTTTAATTTTTTTTTCACAGTATCTTCATCCCCATAATAAACTAAAAAGATCTTAATTCTGCAGATTTAAAAAAGCAACAAACAACTACAAATTGATTGGAATGGGCTAATATCCATACACATCAACCTAATTCCAGTAAATGTAAAAGAACAAACATTACTGTTCTCAATAGCATTGCCAGAGTCTATGCTAAGGATGGTTTGGGGGTGGAAGAGACCATAGAAATACAGTCTGGGATAGAGCTAAACCTGTTATAAGGTTAAAGATTAGTTCTCCATAATTATAGCAGCAGCACTATGCAGTTCCTCTTAGCTGTCACTTAGGTAGCCATTTGCACACTCATGAAATCTAGATATAAATACAAGACCTAATGTTTGCTTCACCCCCTCAATGACCCCTGAAAGACTTTGTCCATTTCAGGGCACTGAGAGGATGAAGTTCATTTTCCTTCAGATCAAACCTTTGTTCAATTTTCTTTTGTATATGTCCAGCTTTAGACAGCTGGCCTCCTGGTCTGGATAATAAGAGCCATCAATAGCTGTTGTGCAGTCTGTCTGAGTTTTGTGATTTCCATCTGTTATCTGGGCAAACAGCTTTTGCCACCTTTGATGCTAACTTATTTGTCATGAGTTTAACAAAGCATTTGTATCTTAGTGTTGATGAATGCTACTACCAGCCAGTGCCCCATCCCAGCACCATATCAACACAGAAATCGGGTCTACAATTTTACATAAAATATATGACATTTAGTAATATTAACATTAGTACTTGGCTTGGTAATTCTATGGCACCATCCATTTTGAGAATATAAATGAACTTTTCAAACATGAATGAATTAAGACTCACAACCCCGACTTATCATCAACCACTTGAAGACGGTAAGTAAAACACCAAATCTGTGGCCCCCAAGACTTCACATCTATCACTATGCTGAGCACATGAAACTTCACAGTAACAGCAGAGACTGAACTCAGATCTTCAAGGAACATGGGCACCATCACCCCCACCAGAGCTAAAGGAGATTCTCTATTAGTCATTAGCTATACAGGGCCTATCACACACAACTGAGCAATCCATTCACTAGAAAGAAGTGGTGTAAATACACACTAGCCAATTCACAACAATATTATTAAATGGATTAAAAACTGGCTAACTGATAGATCTCAAAATGTAACTGTAAACGGGGAATTTTCATTGAGTGGTGTGTTTCCAGTGGGGTCCTGCAGGGGCTGGTTCTTGGCTCTGTGCTATTTAACATTTTTATCAATGACTTGGAAAAAAACCATAACATTATCACTGATAAAGTTTGCAGATGACACTAAAATGGGGGGAGTGGTGAATAATTAAGAGGACTGGTCACTGATTCAGAGCGATCTGGATAGCTTGGTAAACTGGGAGCAAGCAAACAATGTGTATTTTAATATGGCTAAATGTAAACGTATACATCTGGGAATAAAGAATGTAGGCCATAGTTATAAACTAGGAGACTCTATCCTCGAAAGCAGTGACTCTGAAAAAGATTTAGAGGTGATGATGGATAATCAGCTGAACATATGAGCCATCAGGGTGATGCTGTGGGCCACAAGAGCTAATGCAGTCTTGGGATGCATAAATAGGGGAATCTCAAGTGGGAGTAGAGAGGTTATTTTACCTCTATATTTGGCAATGGTGTGACAACTGCTGGAATACTGTGTCCAGTACTGGTGCCTACAGTACAGGAAGGATGTTAATAAATTGGAGAGGGTTCAGAGAAGAGCCAAGAGAAGGATTAAAGGATTAGAAAACCTGCCTTGTAGTGATAGAATGAAAGAGTTCAATCTATTTAGCTTAACAAAGAGAAGGTTAAGGGGTGACTTAATTACAGTCTATAACCATGTACATGGGGAACAAGTATTTAAAAATGGGCTCATCAATTTAGCAGGGAAAGGTATAATGTGATCCAGTGGATGGATGTTGAAGCTGGAGCATGGACTAGAATCCACATACCTTGAGTCCGAGAGTCCTCTAACCTAACCACTAGACAAATGCCCATTTTCATGATAATAATTAATATTTAATTAATGATTCATTAGTTTAGCAAGATTAATAAACCTTAATAGAGAGCAATGGGGATATATAATATTTGCATGCACACAGAGGTAGGTATATATAGAAGTGCACTGGGTTATTTAGCTGTGTGTTAGGGCACTTAATTGGCCACAAGGATATTTGCACCCGAGTATTCAGTTGGGATCAGACTGGGGCAAGGGCACATGGTATTTGGGCAGTTTAATGACATGTGGGAGTAGTTGCACTGAAGCAAGGAGATCTTTACTTGCATGCAAAGGCGTGTGCTTGGATTGGCGGTATTTAATCATTCACGGGGCATTTGCACAGGGTCTTTAGTCGTATGCGAGGGTGTTTACACATGGGCCCCTTGGGAAGTCACTAGCCTACTTTGGGTTGGCGTTCTCCTCCTGACCTACAGAGGGCGTACTGAGGCTGAGACCACAGGTCTTTCCCGGAGGAACTAGACCTCCTGCGCAGACCCCCCCCCCCGCGAATTATTGAATGCGCACGCGCCCGCGCCCGCGCCCGTCTAATCGCGCGAGCGCCCGCGAGCCACAGCTCCGGCTGCGGGGTCGGATGTTACCGCGCGTGCGCAGAGTGGGCGGCCGTTGTCTCAGTCAGGGACGGGAGGCGGCTCTCAGCTCGGCCATGAACGGGTTCCGTGTCGGGGCGACCCCTTTGGGGTTCTCCGCGGCGGCGGCCGCGGCCCGGAGCGCCAGCAGCGAGAGCCTGGAGAAGATCGACATGTCGCTGGGTGAGGAGAGCCGCGGGCCGGGCCGCCTCGGCCCCTCCCGAGGCCGCCGCCTTTGGGGCGCGGGCCGGGGCTGGGGGGCGGGGAGTCGTTCGGACCGAACCATGTGTGACGGGGGAGGGGACGCGGACCGGACAGCGTGTGACTGGCACGGACCCGACCACGGACAGGGGCGGGGGGGCGCACTGGGCCGGGCCCGCTCGGTGAGCGGGTCCAAGGCGGGTTGGGGGGTGCGGTTGGGCCTGGTCCCTCGAGTCCCTCCCTGCTTCATGGAAAGGGGGCAGCGCCTGAGCCCACTTCCCCTGTGGGGGTGGGGAGCCGGTGGCTCAGCCCCGCTGGCCTCGGGTGGGACCCATTGCACAGCGGTTGGGGACCTGGGGGTCCCACTCAGGCCCATTGGCTCAAGGGGGGGGAGGCAGCCTTCCCCCAAGGGAGGAAGGTCTGGTCCGGCATGCCCTCCAAAGGAAAATATTCAGGGAGGGGGACTAGGCCCAGTGCAGTGAGCCAGACTTGTGCCCCTTTTTTGTTATTATATAAAGGCCTGTTTTTGCCCCCCATAGAAGGTGTCATAAATATAAAGGGAAGGGTAACCCCCTTTCTGTATACAGTGCTAAAAAAATCCCTCCTGGCCAGAGGCCACATCCTGTTGCCTGTAAAGGGTTAAGAAGCTCAGCTAACTTGGCTGGCACCTGACCTTAAGGACCAATTGGGGAATAAGATACTCTAAAATCTTGGGGGGGAGGCTTTTGTTTGTGCTCTTTGTTTACGTGGTTGCTCTCTCTTGGGACTGAGAGAGGCCAGACAAATCCATCTTCTCTAATCCATCCTAATCCAAGTCTCCAATATTGCAACCAGTAGAGGTAAGCCAGGCAAGGTAGATTAGTTTATCTTTTGTTTTATGTGAAAAGAAAAGGAGTACTTGTGGCACCTTAGAGACTAACCAATTTATTTGAGCATGAGCTGTCGTGAGCTACAGCTCACTTCATCGGATGCATACTGTGGAAACGGCAGTCTCTGTGTATATAATGTCTTCTGCAGTTTCCACAGTATGCATCCGATGAAGTGAGCTGTAGCTCACGAAAGCTCATGCTCAAATAAATTGGTTAGTCTCTAAGGTGCCACAAGTACTCCTTTTCTTTTTGCGAATACAGACTAACACGACTGTTACTTTGAAACCTGTTTTATGTGAATTTTCCATGTCTTAAGAGGGAGGTTTATTCCTGTTTTCTGTAACTTTAAGGTTTTCCCCAGAGGGGGATCCTCTGTGTTTTTGAATCTGAATACCCTGTAAAGTATTTTCCATCCTGATTTTACAGAGATGATTTTTACCCTTTTTTTTTTTTTTTTTAAATCCCTTCTTTTAAGAACCTGACGGATTTTTCCATTGTTCCAAGATCCAGGGGTTTGGGTCTTTGATGATTTTGTAAGCAATTGGTTAGGATATTATTCTCAAACCTCCCCAGGAAAGGGGGGGTGTAGGGTGTGGGGGGATGTTTTGGGGGAAGACATCTCCAAGTGGTTCCTGTTCTTTGTTTAAAACGCTTGGTGGTGGCAGCATATTGTTCAACGACAAGGCAAAGTTTGTACCTTGGGGAAGTTTTTAACCTAAGCTGGGAAGAATAAGCTTAGGGGGTCTTTCATGCTGGTCCCCACATCTGTACCCTAAACTTCAGAGTGGGGAAGGAGCCCTGAGAGAAGGAAAGTTGCTGTTTGGATCTCTCACCTTAGCAATGGCCAGCCTTGCCTATTTTTGGTGCTTGACCCATTGGCAGAGCCTCAGAAATACAGGTGAACTCACCATTGAAGTGGTCAGGGTATTCAGGCTTTAGCAAAGTGAGCTTTTTTCTTTTTCTTAAGGAGACTTTGGATTTAATTGCAGTTAACCAAAACAGCTGAGTTTAAGCACTCTGCCTAAAAGAATTCATATCTTTTCTCAATTCAGTTTTACTTTGAATCTGTGATGTCTTAATCCTGTTAGTTATCCAACCATCAAGTTTCCCAAAATTCTGGGGAGAAGACGACCTGACTTGTTTTATGTAAATGAGATTTTCTTTGGGGGCGGGGACGACAACTTCATGTTGCCTTTATGAATATGAAGATGCAAAAACTTCTTTGCGGGTCACCTTAAAATATGAGGGTGGCTACAACTTGCCCATTTTTATTGCACATCAAGTGGGCTTTGCCAAGTGACTAACCCAGTCCTTCATTTGGGCGAAACTTATAAAACACTGGTTCAGGGCTCCCTTAAAGGTAGGAATGTGGGAGGATAGGGGGTTGATTTTTGTGTATAGTGTTTTATGATACACACTGATTCTGGGGAGATACTTATTTTGGTTGCCTAGTTTGTTTCATTCTGGTCTCACTTTAATGTTTTCTCTTTGGGTCCAGTTTTTTATCTGGTAATGATTTACTATGGGTGTGTCAATAGCAATAGTTTACAGAGTACTGCTAATGTGCCATCATGGGGTGACACCTTGTTTGGAAATTATTCTCCTCATATTTTCCCTAGTCTCCAGTTTAATTTCTTACTGGGGTAATTTACATGAAAATAGAATCATTCATTCCAATTGTCCCTCACCTAAAGGCATGTAATCTGTTGTAGGGTTGGCAGGATCATGGATTATATGAAATCCCATATTTGTCATGGTGTCAAAATTCGTTAATTGTCTCTGCTCCAACACCAATAAAGCTTAAAACCCTTTCTGATGCTCGCATATTATGCTGCTACTGATCTGAGGCTGGGTTTTTAGTTTGCTAATTTATTTTGATTATTCCTCTGAACCATCTGCAATTTTTAATCTTTGCTCAGTCTCCCTCACTAATGAAGGCAGATTAATCTGATCATGGTCATTCTCTTATTTTTAAATGTATCTCCAAAGTGCACTGTTAGGGAATTCACAACCTTCTCTGTAGCAACAAATGGTCGTGTTGTAAGAATCAAGCTTACTTTTAAGCATGATGGAAGACAAAATTAGTTTTTTTTCCTAGATTGATTTTATTTTTTCCGAAGGAAGTCGGTGGAACAGATTGCAAGAAACCATTCAAAATGAAGTGGCCAATTAACATGTCTGCAGTCATAGGATGAAGGAGAGTTAGTGGATTAGAGATTATTGTAATGAGACACAAACCCCATGTCTCTGTTGAAGACCAGGTCTGTCCCGAGGGCTAATCTACACTAGAAGCACTACATCCTTGGGCATAATAACTCTGTCTCTGTGAGAGGTGGTAACTGTTCTCCCGCCAACGTACTGCTGTACACAACAGGACTTAGGTTGATATAACTGACATCGCTCAGGGGGTGGCTTTTTCACACACCTGAGCTATGTACATTATATCGATATGAGCAGTAGTGTAGACAAGCCCTTAAAATGCTGTATTGGTGCAGTTGTAGTGCTTAAGTGAAGACGCTCCTACACAGACAGGAGAGAGCTCTCCTGTCGGCGTAGTTAATCTACCTCCTTGAGAGGCGGTAGCTCTGTTGACAGGAGGAGCTTTCTCATCGACATAGCGCTGTCTACACAGAGGAGTTAATGTCAGTATAACTATGTTCTTCAGAGGTGTGGATTTTTCTCACCCTGAGCAATGTAGTTTACTGACAGGTCTGTAGTGTAGACCTGGCCTGAGCCTTGGTCTACACTAGGAACTTATGTTGGTATAACTACATCCCTCGAGGTGTGGAGCGACATAGTTATACCAACCTAACCCTGGTGTAGACAGGGCTTCTGTTGACATAGCTACTGCCTCTTGCAGAGGTGGAGTACCACAAACAGGCGAAGCTCTCCCGTTGGCATAGGCAGCATCTTCACTAACCGCTGGAATGGTGCAGCTGCCCCACTGCAGTGTTGTAAGTACAGACAAGGCCTGAGTTCATGATTCTTGATGAAGAGCTCTATGGAGCTCTAAAGCTTTTTTCTTGGACCAATTTCTGTTGGTGAAATAAGATATTATTTCACCTGCTTAGTCTGTGTGTTTTCAAAGATATTCTTGAATTGTCAGTTGTTCTGCAGTCTAATATGTTGTCTTTTTTTTTAAAACTTTAAATTTCCTAAAGTGATGTGGTAGGTGGGTCATCTGCTTTAAAATGTGTTTAAAATGGACTAAATAAATGTTTGGAAGCTTAAAATTCCAGTGCTAACTGGGCTGCTTTGTATGAATGTCATAGTATCTTGTCTTTTTTCTGATTAAATATTGTAACATGTAGCATAAAATATATAGACCAGGCAGTATTATAGAAGTAATATTTCTGGAATATTGGTATTTTCTGACTTTGTATGATTGATTATACTGTGTTTCCGGACACTTCATTTGAAACAGATTTTTTTTTTTTGAGAAGTAGATTTTTCTGTTTCCTCCATACAGTTAGCCCAAAAATGGTATGCTTGACGTATTTCCAGCTATTAAAATGATCTACAGAACTTGGGTTACTTTAATAGCTTCCGCAAATAGCCACTATATTGTGTATATATATATATATATATAAATGCATTCCGCAAAACATTGTATAATGAGGCTATTGTTTTAGGAGAAAGTTTAATTTAAATTATTCAAACGGTAGCATGAGAGTAATGCTGTGAAGCCCAGAGTAAGGCTTTTTGAATATTGTTGCCCTTAAAAGAATGGAAAAAATGAAGATTTCGTATATCTATGCTGAATACAGTAGTGCAACTTGACTGTAATAGTAACTTATCAATGTAAAAAATTGTACAATGCAGAAAAACTGGTGCCACTCTCTGGGCACTACTAACTGCTGAGTCTTTACTGGATAGCTTAATGTTCATTATTGGTCTTAGAGAACCTAATGCAAGAGAAATACTAGAAAGAATAGTGAGTGGCAGGTGACATCTCCACCAATAAATCTGAAGGGCCAAATAAGTAGCCCTGGCTCCATCTTTACTCTCCCATTGAGAATTATTCCTAAAAGACTGACCCTGGGAGTTTGCCTGAGTAAGGGCTATAGGGCTTAACTGAAAGCACCTAAGATTTTATTGCTACTTAAAATACTTAAGTCTAAAGTGTATCATAAAACCTTTATTTTTACAGATGATATAATTAAATTGAATAAGAAAGAAGAGAGAAAGCAGTATTCCCCCAAAATGAACAGAAGGCTTCAACAGAATGGAACTCGACAGTTCAGGATGAGGGGGACCAGGTGGGGAATCCAACAGCAGACAGGTATGTACTTTACAAAAATACAACACAGTTCTCATAATTACTGTGCAGTGAAATGTCACCTACTAAGTAAAGCCATGTAGCAACATTTTTTGTACTTTATGAAAAAGTATGGGTTGACTTAATAGTTCACTCAGTCTCTTCCAAATGCTGTCATGTGTGGAGTTTAAAGTTATAATTCAGCTCTAGTTTGTGATCCGCTTAAAAAAGTTTTCTGTGTCAGTGCTTCCACGTGGGCTCAGTGTTTAGATTTCTGTGGAAAAAAGGAGCTGTGGCTGTACTGCACTCCTTCCAGGAGTCAGAGAGTCTTGCTCTTGGCTCGGCTTTCTCCTGGAAGTTGTATTGACAGTATATTGTGAACTACATCCCTCTAACCCTCTTCTGAGGAGTGGGAGAGAGGGATATCACAATGGTCAGGGTTTGTAGGTGGAGAAACCAGGAGTCCTTGCCAATCCCTAAAACTTTCTGTAAACCAGAACCAAACTGTTACATTAATTAAGTTGTATCTACCTATCAGACCTTTCACAAAGGCAACTGCTATCTACATATCTTGCATTTCAGTACCCTACTCCAGTCTGTGACACTGCCTCTATGCAGCAAGCCTGCAAAGTGAGACTTAGTGAAATCTGAGTTCTTTACTCTCCAGAATGCACAAAAGGACAGATCAGAGTGCTTGAGAGAGAAGCTGCTCCAGCTCCTCCTTTGTTCACAAGATCTTGCCATGTCTCACTTTGCAGGTCCACAGTGTTACAGTGGACTAGAGGTGTAGGGAAAGAGGGCAGTGAAGAGGAGGTAAGGTGTACAGTTGAAAATTTTAAGTCTACATTGTTATCTAATTCTGTTAAAGATTTCATTGGTAGTGATGAATGTTTCCAGTAGACTGTATTCAGATGCTCCTGAGGCACTAACTAGACATGTGGCTGTGACACTGGTGGTTTGAAAGGTAACTATTTGTACCTTCTTAGCATTGTGGATAATGGAAGCTATACAAAGTTAAACTGTCTAATTCTAATGAAAGAATAAGCTTTTGATTGATGATGCACTAAAGCGAATTATGAGGCATTTAAAAATTTCACTTGCATTTTTTCATTTTGTAGCAAGTAATTTAACTTAAGCTCGCAGCTGTCTCTTAGGGATACAGCAGAATTTTAGTAAGAAACTAAAGGAGACAATTGCTAATACAAAAATGTTTGATGTGTGTTTGATTTGTTACTTAAGTATGTATAGTGTGTGAGTAATGGGTTATGTGTTTTAGTCCCAAAACATAGGCTTTGTAGGAAAACCAAACCTAACTCATAAAATTGATTGTTAGTTTAAAATAAATTTTGTTTGGAAATCTTTAAAAATGCACCTCTGCTGTGTTTGTAGCCCAAATATTGGAATAAAGTGCATGAGAAGGAGTAAGTATCTTTGACTGGAAATTGATCATAAATATACTAGCCTCCTTTCGCTGACCAAGCTGTGCTAAATGAAAAAGTTAACAGCAAACATGAAAATTAGAACAGAAAATATTACAAGTATCTTAAATGGCACTTAATAATGCAGATTGGACTTTTAAATACAGTTACGTTGACAGTCCCGTAGTCTCTTGGGGAACTGCTCTCTTTGGCTTGTATTCACTATTACTAGAGTTGGCTTAAAAAAAGCAAATGTCACAGAACTTTTTCAGATTTGAAATCTGTCTCTCTCAAAAAAATCAGCTCTAACTTTTCTTTCCTGTACAACTAGACAGGATCACCTCTAGTGGGGAAATGAGCCCTACTCATTTCACATGGATGCTTTTTAAGGCTCTGAACAGTTCTTCTCCAAAGCATATCAACAGCTACTCATTTATTGACTCATTGTTCAGGCATTGATGCACTGTTGCCATTCACTGATCTTGTTTTGGGGGTCTTTATTCCCAGAATATTAAATATCATATCTCTGCCTTGATAGAGCAATAATTGTTTTTAATTCATCTTTATTGACACTGTTAAATTGAACCAGCAGCGCCACTGTCCTGTCTTTGGGTCTGAGTGCACCCCCACAGATGTCAGGCCTTGAGCCTATCTCTCCCGGGGTGGAATTGTGCAATTCTCTCACTCTTAGGTTAGGATCTGGGTTACGGCCCCTTTGGATATCAACCAAGACTACTTCAGTGGGTCCAAATTTGGGAGCGTGGGACAGCAGCTGATCAAAGTGTCTCACAAACAACTTCTTCAAAACAATGCATTTATTCTTCCACCCAAAGGTACAAAGTGCACAGGGCTGCAATACAAAACAAGAGTCCTACACACATTTCCTTAAACTTAATCTCTCTATCCAGAACTCAGGCAGGTCCGGCTTACTCCCCATTTCTGAATTGGGAGAAACACACTTCCGGCTTATGTTATACTCTTTCTGTCTCTGAGTGAGTCTTCCCAGCCTGTTCGCTTTTTCACTGACACACTAGTTAGCCTCTCTGGCCATTCACCGAACTGTCTGTCTGTGTATCTTTCAGCTTCTATAAGGATTTAATTTACTCTTTGATGTTAGGCTCAGCTTTGGAAAGGGCAAAACCATTGTTATGTCAACACACCTTTGAAGCTGTATACCTGAGGCTCTTCTTTGTCTCATTGTATTACTTTTCTTGCTTGGCTCTTTAACAAACGTTTTACAGGTTCCTTTGATTTAACTCTCTGCATTCAGACAGTTAATTGAATTGAACAGTGAAATCAAATCACACAATATATAAAAAAAAATTAGACCTTATTCTCATTTGTCACATCTGGTTCTTGGGTATTTCTCATTGCCTAGGTCCTTTGAAACCAAAATAGGAACGTATTGACTAAACATTTTCTTACTGTGAATTCCTTAGTAACTTGAATCTAATTCCTTTTTTGCTATGCTCTGCTGCAGCTTCTATGGCCTTTACTATACTTTTTTTACCCCTAATTCAAGGTATTTTACACATTTGTAAAAGTTAGCGTGGATGCTCCCTCATACGTCTGTTTCAGGCCTCAGGTTTTTTACTCGGGTAGCCTGGATCAAATGTGTAAGGAGTGTTCACTGTGTAATTTAGAAATGTGTTTAAATATCTTGAATTAGAGATATGTGTGTGGGGAAAATATCGTGAAGAAAAGCCTCATATGAAATGTTGCCAAGTGCCGATATTCCATGTCCAGTGTTGTACTTAATACATCAGCCAAAGTTCATCTCCAAAGCTGCATCAGATGCAATAATCAACAATATAATAATTAGTGCTCAAATTGAAAATGATTGTGAAATGCAAGTTTTGAGATGAGTAGGACAGTTCATACATCCCAGACCTGCTATTTCAAGCTGGCAGACTAAGAAGAGCTGCTGCATTGATTATACTCACTTCACTTTTTCAAAGTGATCTTCACAACCATGAGGACTGGAAACTTTAAATGAAATCTTAGGTTCTGGAGCATAATTCTGAGGCAAGGGGTGGATACTGCAGTAAACTGGAACTGTGGAATCATGGAATACATGGAACCTGGTGAATGATGCTGCAGCAGATCTTTTGCTATTCATGGGCAGAATAGCAGAAATGAGCTTCTGGAGGTCTTTTAATGTGCTGTCAAGCTTCTTCAGAAGGACATCAAGGATAGAGGAGCAAGAGATTGGGGATGGGGGGTGAGCAGAAGAAGTTAGTGGAAGACAGTCTAAAAAATCTTCACCCATTTTTTTTGCTTTCCATACCATTTCTAATAGGAAGGAAGTCACTTTGAGACAATCCTCCATGCCTTGGTCAGATGTAACTACAGTACTTTAGTAGCTCACGAAAGCTTATGCTCAAATAAATTCGTTAGTCTCTAAGGTGCCACAAGTACTCCTTTTCTTTTTGCGGATACAGACTAACACGGCTGCTACTCTGAAACCTACAGTATTTTAGGTGCTGCTGACCTAAAATGAAGGGATCTACCTCTGGTTTCTAATGTCCAGTCCATTATATACTGAAAAATCTGTCCTTGAACATGTTTATAACAGTCTGTGTGTTCCCCTTTAAAACAGAGCAAAAACAGAGCATGGTTTGTTCATTACTGTAGAAGGGAGACCAACTTGTGTTCTCAAATCCTATTAATCTTGGTCTTTGCAGGGTGTAATGCTGTTTAAGAATATGGTTAAAATGTGGTTCTGTCTCACTTATAGCACAAAACCAAACTGTTAGAATCCTGCTGTGGAGGATGGTAGATGTTGTCAGTGTAGATCGCACCTGAGTGTAATTCCTGTTATATAAGCTGGGACTTTCCAAACTGTTGTTGCTTGCTGTATGATCAGAAAGTTGAAATAAAAATATGCCATTTTGTGCTGTTTGGCTATGGTCTGTTATAGTTACTGTTTATAGACCCGGATGGGGTGCTGCTGGTTCCCTGGAACTCTGCACCCAACAGTGGAATCTTCATCCTACAACACTGTTTCTGGACAAATGCTATAGAGTAGGAGTAGTCTATTTTTTGTCAAGGTATAGTCAAGTTCCAGACTCCAGAGAAGAAAATAATTTTTACTTATCATTATTGTGATCTTTTAAAAGATTGCAGGGTCCATTCAAAAGCATCTGGCAGTCCAGATTTGGCCTATTGATTGTCTCTGCCATAGAGTTCTCAACACGCTGGATCAATGAAGTGCAGGAAAACTGCATGGTCCATATTGGGAGTTGGTTCAGTTATCTTCTTGGTTTAAGGCCAACCTTGAACTGACTTATGTGATGTAGTATCATTATCTGTAACATGAGGCTAATAACTTTTGCTTTAAGACAGAGGTTCCCCAACTCTTTTGTTGTGTCCTCTTCAGAGATTGATGTCCCATGCATGTCTCCCTCTTTTTAAGTAATGGTACAATAGGGGGTGGGGGTACTCACCATGTACCAGTTAAGGAAGCCTTCCATTCTCTATAGTGGTCAGGTGGCCTTGGCTGCCAGGACCTGGCTCCTTGCCTGTCCCCCTTCCCCCTGTGCAGGGAAGCAAATGAGGCCATGCTGAAGGGCCGGGGTCAGGAGGGGAAGAGAAGGCTGCAGCCCATGAGTACTGCCCATCCCTCCACCAGACTCAATACCCTACTGCCCCCAGCCCTTCAGCATGGTCCTGTCTGCTTCCCCTGCACAGGCTTTATCCATTAGGGGACGTGGATGGGGCTCTGTGCCCTCAGGCTGTGCTGAAGGGCTGGGGCCAGCAGGGGTCTCTGTCTCTCAGGGAAAGGGCAGTATTCCCAGGGTGCAGCCTGCAGCCCCCCACTCAGAGTCCGTGTCTGCCTCCCCAGAAGAGGGTGACTGCCACTTCGTGGCTGCAGCAGAGGGGGAGCAAGATGGGCAGGGAGCCTGATCCTGGCGAGACAATCTGCATAGAACCCCACCCACTTGTTCAGCATCCTCCCCCCCCCCCCATAACCTTGTTGTACCCCCTTAGGGCAGCATGCCCCATGCTTTGAAAATGTCTGTTTCACAGCTTACATTGTAACTGAGTAGCTAGCAGTCACTGAATATCATGTGCCCAAGGCTATAGGCTATGGTGTCTTTCTGAAACAGTTTAGTAGTGCTTCTTTTTTCCACTGTAGGTTTCAGTAAGAACCATTTGGGACGCAGAAGGAGGGCAACAGGGAAGAAGCGTCCCTATGGAGTTATAACTGGCTTGGCAGCGAGGAAAGTGCTAGGTTCACGTGGAGGGATTAGTCCTCTGAACAGACAACCACTTAGTGAGAAGGTAGGAATATAATTTTTGTACCTTGTATAACTATCCGTGCTTGGCAATGGGAGAGTTATTCCTAAAGTAAGAAGTGAATAATTAGTGTGACAAGCAGACTGTAAAAGATTTAGAATGACTAGTTTTAAAATATCTAAATGTATTTATAGTATAATGGTAACACAAATATCTGGTAAAACACATCTGTGTTAAATTAGGTATTGCAAATCTTGTCATGATAACATGTCCAAGACCAGTTCTTTGAAAGATTTACTAGACCTGAATGCATTTATACTGTTACAACAATGTTTCTAGCCCTTAACATTACATTAAAATGTTAATTTTAAATGCTAACTCTGAATACTATCTAGCTTTTCCCTCACCCTACTTCAGATCTGATTTGAGTTTAGAGCTATAATCCCAAACACTTAAAGCCAGAATATAATGCTTTGTATCATATGAAGTGAAGGCATTTTGGAATAATCATCTCTGAAGTGATTAAAATCCTAGAACAAGTATAGGTGGGGGAGTAACAAAAGTAATTAGAATGTGACTGTTAACCTCTGCTTACTTGTGATGTGCAAAAGTTAAGAACAGAAAAAAACTGCCATATGAAACCTGAGATTCTCTCTACAATGGCATACAGAACTTGTATCTAGTTCTGGTAGTCCATGAGGTAGCAGACTCTAAATCTGTTACTGATTGCTTGGTCTAGCAGAAATAGTCTGGCACAGGTCCAAGACTGAATATACCAAGTCTTTGACAAATGTAGTAGATTTTTTTTTTTTTTAAACTTAACAGCAAGGTTCTAATTTTGAGTTGACTTAGGCCAGGCGGTGTGCTCGTCTCATGTGGCAAGCATGCTAGAATATGGAATTCATCAAAATTATGGAAGTGATCCTTGACATCACAGTGGATGGTGATATTCTTAAGGACTCAGGCAGGAGGAGCAGCAAGCTAATTATAAGAGGAAGGGAAGTGTTTTACACATGGAGAATCAACACTAAGGAAAGTATGGTTGAATTGATGTAACATCTTCTAACAAAGTTTGCTGAAACCATGGTGACTCTTTAAGGATCCTAGAACTGCTTGTAGTGTATATTTTCAGAGGTATACAAGTTATGCTTAAGTATATTCTCCGAATTACAACTTGTAACAAGGTCTTGGACAGATGGTCAAATTTAGATTATGACTACTTTTTTTGGTGAGGGAGGGCTTGGAGGAAGGGAATAAGTAATCTTAATAACAAAGAGGTAATTCTCTTGATGGTGTAAATCTGTCCATCAGCTTCAGTGAAGTAATCCATGAGACATTTAGATAAGTGGTTTTCAAAGTTTGGGAATGCATGACACTGAATCGCCTTGCTCAGCACCCAGGGACCCTGGTGGCCATCCAGTAAAAACTAGTAGTCCCTACCTGTTCTGACACTGCGCTGCGCCCCAGAAGCGGCCAGCAGCAAGTCCAGCTTGTAGGCAGGGGGGCCATGGGGCTCCGTGTACTGCTCCTGCCCCAAGCACCGGCTCCACACTCCCAGCCAATGGGAGCTGTGGGGGCGGTGCCTGCAGGCGAGAGCTGTGTGGAGCTGCTTGCGCGTCTCCATCTAGGAGCCGGACCTGCTGCTGGCCACTTTTGGGGTGCAGTGTGGTCCACGGTGCCAGGACAGGTGGGAAGTCTGCCTCTTTGCCGTTGACCGGGAGCCAATGGAGGTAACCCTGCGCCCCAGTCCCCTCCACCAGTCCTGAGCGCCCCCCCCGAAACCCAGAGCCCCTTCCTGCACCCCCAACCCCCTCATCCCCGGCCCCACCCCAGAGCCTGCACCCCCAGCCTGGAGCCCTGACTCTCTCCTGCATTTCTGCCCCAGCCCAGAGACCCCTGCCACACCGTGAATCCCTCATACCTGGCCCCACCCTGCAGTCCTCACCCCCACACCCTAACCCTCTGCCCCAGCCCTGAGCCCCCTCCCACAACCCAAACCCCTCATTCCCAGCTCCATTGGGTCACAGGCATCAACAATCTTCAACTGGGTCGTCAGAAAAAGAGTTTGAAAACCACTGATTTAGATTGATATCATTAACTTTGAATGAGTTGTGAAAGGGCACCATCTAAATAACTATTACTTGGATATTTAATTCTTTTTTTATTTTTAAAGAACACACAGCGAAACTACCCAGTCTTGAAAAGGAAAATGACCCTTCAGAGGCCTTTTGAATTGCAGAGAAAACAAATGCCAGCTCTCAGGAGGCCTGTCGCATTAAACAGGAGGTGAGATTTCTAACTGCTGTTTTGAGATGCCTTTTCCAGCTCATCCCTTCGATAATGATGAGGAGTTCTGTTTCTGGCAGTGCTGACTTGGGACCAAGAGAGCTAAGACTGGCAGCAGTAGTAGGATAGAATCTTGTACAGTTAGTAGCCCTCATGCAGTACCCTGATTTGTGTTCCCTGATGATGGGATCAGTTGTTTCCTGGAACTGTTAGGGAGCAGCTCTCTTCACTTACACCTGGTACTTACCTTCATTTAATATGCATGTAGCTCAAGTGTTCCAGCTCTATAAAAATGGTTAATACATGGAATCTTAGGTTCAGGTATCTTTTAAAAGTGACTCATCTTATTTAAGTCACTTAGCTCTCACTGTAAGACCCTTTACGGGATCTACTACCATTTTCGGTTTCATGAAAACTATAGTGTGCTTTGTTTGCTCTGAACTTATTCCAATGTAGTGTTAAACTGCAGATAAGTGTGGCTTATGCTTCCTTATAAAAACAGTTTACCACACAAGGCAATATTGTGCATACTAAATATTAAACCTTGTCCCATAGCTACTGGTGTGAATCCCATTAATTGTCTGGCTCACTTAAGAAATTAAGAATGGCCATACTGGGTCAGAGTAATGGTCTGTCTAGCCCAGTACCCTGTCTTCTGACAGTGACCAGTGGCAGAGGCTTTAGAGGGAATGAACAGAGCAGGGCAATTGAGTGATTCATCCCCCGTTGTCCAGTCCCAGCTCCTGGCAGTCAGAGGTTTAGGGATACCTGGAACACTTATTGTTTCACCTTTTGAATACTATGTTTAAAATTGTAGACTTTCCATTGAGACTAGGGCCTTCTAATGTAAAGGCTGCAAGAGAGTAAGTAACTTGCAGCGTAAAATGTATGTTGTGTAGTCTCACTCTATTGTGAGTCAAATGACTTGGGGGTTTGTCCATCCAACTCTTGTATGTGGACAGGGATTCTCTGGTTTCGGCCAAAATAAACCAGGTACTTCTACTGCCCTGTTCAAGTGGAAATGCTAAATATGTGGACTGTGGAGTCATGAGATGCATAAGGCTAAATTTTTGTTTTAGGGTAGAATATTTCTCAGACTACTTTCTATTTCTATCCAAATATTGGATGTATCACACACTTCATTAGAGAGCTGGGCTGGTTCCACTTAAGGAAATCAACCTAATCTTTGTTCGTCAATTGATTTCCTTCCTCCCCTTCCATATCGCCCCATTTTGTTCAGGAGTAAGTAACTTAGTAGATGTTCTTGGAGGTCTTCAGATTTCCATCATTAAAAAAACAAAAAATCTGCTACTGTCTTCCAAAATGGTTTTGGCAATTAGAGCATAATAACTTGGTAAAACAACTTTAACAATTTTATTATCATTCATCTCTCACTTAAAAATAGGCAGTTTTCTCTATAGAGGGCAGAGCTAAATTAAAAGATTGACTTATATTGGTATACTAATCTCTCAAGGAACACCATTTAAACAGGACACATTGCAGAGAGGCACAAGACCGGAGAGCTGGGAATGCTTGATTTGAAACCAGTTTAGACAGATTTGTGTAGATTTTGGCAAGCCACTTAACCTCTTTGCACTGAATCTCCGTTTCCCCTACGTAATTATCAGGTTTTGGAAGGATTAATATTTGCAAAGTACTGTATATGGTGTGTTGCTTGCTGTTACAAGCAAGGTAGCCAAGCAAGTGTGGGACCCAGGGTTAGTCCCTGCCCATCTCCACATGGGAGAGGTAACTTACCCTCATTTTGATGCTGTGACCAAAGCAACGAGTTTGCTGTCTACCTGCTAATCGTCTACAGGGTGCATTTGCCAACCATCCTTGCTACCATGTTGTCACAGACTCACAGGACCCATGCTCTCTTGGCTCCGTACGGTCTCTGGGAGGAACCTCCTTCAGTGTGACAGCCCTCCTTGGGGGGGTCACATTCTCAGGGGGTTAAGCCTTAGGCACTGCCTCCTCCTGCAACCACACCTCTGAGCCTTCAGCACACCTGTCTCTCTCTGTGAGCCTCTCTGAGTCCATTCACTTTGGACCTGTTGGGGGGGCCTCCACATCCAGAGGGAGCAATGCAACCCTGGGAGAAAAAGGGGAAGTCAGTTGTCAGCAGAGGAAAAACTGATGCCTAGATTGATGGTCACAGAGACGCGGGAGTACGCAGCTTTGAGCAGAACAGGTGGGCTCTCCCAAATCAACTCTGAGATGTGGGGATAAGCTGGATGTCCCTGAGCTATGAATAGAAAGGTTAAGCATAGGTAAGGAGGCATGCATCTAGGACTTTCATTGTTAGCCCATTTTCCTAAATACCTTTTGAGGAATGAATAAATAATGCTTTATTTTGAAGACACTGTTTCTGTGCTCATGCAAAGGTTCCTGAAGAGAGAACCTCTTACAGGTGTCGAACCTAAGTTACCCCTGTGTCATTAACATGCTTGGGAACCAGGGGGACTGTAGGCCAGAGATCCAGTCTGAGTGTGTTTGGACTGGGTGGTTCCATTCAAAATGAGGTGCAGGAAGCCAGACCTATCACCTAAAGGGAGCACCTGAGAGAGAGACTAAAAAGTGGTCTGAGGTGCGGTTTTCCCTGTAGTTGTGACAACTCCATGTGTCTTTTAAAAGAAAAATGTAGATTTAATAAACCCGCTCTATCCCACTTAAATATTTAGTTGGGACAAACAAAGTTGAAAGGCTCAGTCTCTAAATGAAGCTAGGGTGTGACTTTTCTTAGTGATGCATTGGGGAATATGAGACTTTTGCTTCTTTACTCCATTATCCACAGTATTCTATTTTTCTCTAAAAATTGGCTGTCCATAGACGTTTTTGATAATGATATTGGTTTTATTTTGTAAAATGTTACAGGAGTAATATACCATCCACTTTTGCCAGAATTGGAAATAAACTAAACCAGCAGAAAGACATGCGTCAAGCAACTTTCCTCTTCAGGAGGGGGCTGAAGGTACAGTAAAAATTTTCTTAAATAAAATAAATACTGTGCACTAGATTCTAAAATGAATGTAATTTTCTTCCTCAGCCCCCCATTTGATGGATCAGACTATCTAGATCAACTCTGAATAAACTCATTTGATGTGTTTTATTTGATCTCTGAAAAGACAACACTTCAAGTGGTCTTGGAACCATATATTTACCATTCCAGGAACAACCTGGTCCCATCTTGAATTAAAGATTTCTTGTAGAGCAGTATGTGAGTCTTTCTGTACCCCAAAAACAGCTGAATCATTCTGAGGTGCATGGAATTGGGGTGTGTATTTCAGGATAGTGGCAAACTTGCAGCTGCTTCTTGAAGGTAAATTGTTTAAAGCTATGTATGGGCTTTTAAAGTTGCCTTTAGTTGAAGGATGGAAAGCAGTAAGCTTCAGAATTGCAGATTTGTTTAGCCTTAAATCATGAATTGATATAGATTTATATGGTTTAACAATAAATATGTATAACCATCAGCCTCATAAGTAACAGTCAAATAACTAAGAATGTAAAGAGAAGTGGTTTTTAAGTTTTTCCTTTATATGTTTGAGCCCTAACTGCAACTGACACTGCATGGGTACACATGAGCGCCACTTACTTCAGTGGGGTTCTGCACAGATGCAGGGGTCAGTGTGGAGTCACTTGCTTTAGTGAGGATTTTTCAGATTGCAGCAGGGGAGATTAAAAAACACAATCCGAATGTGATAAAACTGCAGACTGGTAGGGGGATTCAGTGACGTTAGATAAAGAATCTCTTTTATAGTAAGTTTCTTTTCACCACATCCCAGTTTGTGAATCTCTCTCCTCTATTCCAACCCTGTGTGTGGGTAAGCTTCCACCCTGTCTGGTCCTTATGACTCTGGATAAAATCTCTCTCCTCTGTGTCTTGCCTTTTGGGTTACATTTTTTGGCAAATATATTTTATTTTAATCCCTTAATAAAAATTGCCTATGCTCTAAGGGAATATGAGTTTCTGGGGCCTAAGGTGACTGTCTGCAGTTGAACAGTTGTAGGTCTGTTTTTGGTATACATCTTTTGGATGTGTTCATAGATACTTGTTTTAAAACCTCACGCTGCCAGATCAGGAAGTGTAACAGTATTCAAATCCTGTACACACCTTTCTGTGTTTTCAGGTGCAGGCACAAGTGCAGCCAGTAGAAGAACTTCTGGATAACCAGGCAACAAAGAGAACTCGCCAGTAAGTGTCATATTTCAGCTGAAGAGCTACAGTTAAGGGCTCTTTTATTTATTTAAACTGCTTTGCTTTAGTCCTGCTGTATCCAGAGTACTCTAACTTGCTCCTGTTGTGGCAACTGGAACCTTCTCTTGTGGGCTTCTGAGTTGAGTAGTGACGTGAATTTGGATGATGTACTATGTGTTTGGTGGGAAACAGTTTTTTTCATCCTTTTCTCCCTTCTTCCCGCCTACCTTCCTGCTTTTACAGCAACTCTTCGTTTAACTGGAAGGATCACTTGCAGAAGATGCTCCCAGGAATGAGGGATCTATTGCCAATTTCAGAGCTACTAAATAAGCTCTGCTCCCAAGGCTCTATCATTTTAAAACTTTAATTTAGGCTCTATATAGGACAGCAGTTTCTCCCCTCCTGTCGATGTAGCAGCTACTGTACCAAATTTATAAATCCAGAGCCTGTAAAACAGTTTAAAATCAGTGAGACCAGCCATTTTCCAGGCCTACGTGTGAAAAGGGAGATAAGATAGACATGTCTCTGAGGAAAGACGGAATCTCCACTTCCCAGGCTCTTCATGGATAAGCAAAAGGGATTGCTGCAAGCTATAGTAGGAAGAATAGACAGCTCATATGAGAGCAGCATGTGTCACAGAATTTCAGACTCACTGTTGGATTTGATGGACCTACCTGGTCTTATCTGCACTCAATATTTTCAGAAACTTCCACCATTGCTCTAGCAATTATTGAAATGCTAGGGTGGATTATGTGTTGGCACTCTTCACCAATGTCATCTGGAGCTGCTCTGAATAGTTGGACAATTTAGTGGCTTCAAAGGCCTGTGCTCAGTCTGCTAGTGGTCCATATAGATGTGTAGCTTGTGCCTGGTTGTATGTAGTCTTGGTATACCACCCTATACTCTGAAAACTCTAGAGTTCTGACAGACTTTTTAAAAATAGTGGCTAGTCAGGAACGTGCGTTTCATGTGAAGCCCAAATGGTACACTGGAATTTCAGCCTGCATAAGTGATTCCTATGCTTTCAAACTAGATGGCGAACTTCCACCACAAATGGAGGAATTCTGACTGTATCTATTGACAACCCTGGAGCAATCCCATCCCCAGTGTGAGTAGAACATTCCAAACAATCTTCTTCCTTCATAACTCCAGGTATTGTGTCTGGGCCCAGTGTAGCAAGTTCTTCATACTTACAGTTCCCAGTGGCTTGAATGGGAGTTCTGTCTATGGAAGCTTTGCAAAATCAGGCCCTTTCTGTTTCTCAATCTGTGTTCAGATAATGTGTAATTGTTGGAATGCACTTTGAGGTTCCTCAGTTAGGAGCTTGGTGTGGGCTTAAATTGAAAAGTTTTTGTGGCAGTTTAGAATTACTAAGTGGATAAACTTTCACCTACACCTTCTACCCCATCATAACTAGGCTGAGTTCTCCTTCCCTCACCAAGTCTTGAATGACTGAATGTCCAGGAATTGGTACTTGAATCCTCCCTAGTTTGTAGAGATAACCGTAGAATTGAGTTTAAATCAGACAGACATTCTTGTGTTCCTTTTTGTAAATTGGACAAGACAGCTGTATATTAAGATTCTTAGTGTTCAGCTTCAGAACTCTGAGCAAACCTTTGGTCAGAGGTACCTATCCTCAAAAGGGAACTGCACCAGCCTTGCTCTTTATAGCTAAATCTTGTAAAATTGACAGTAAAGAATCACTATATATCAATAGTGCTAGAGGTTTAAAATAAATATGCAAATATTTAATTTTAAAATACTGGCTCTCTTCTTCTTCCCTCCCTGCTTTTTAGCCCATTTAATCTGCGGATAGATAGTTTTCAGTGACAGGATGAATGGTTATACTCTGCCTCCTTGAAATCAAACATTCCCAACTATCCAGTCAGTATTTCAACCATATTCTAATAATTCTTCCTTCTGTTGCGGTATTGGCAGTTTACTTGGAGGTGTGGTCTCCTGTCTTTTCATAGTACATCTTTGTAGACAGTAACACCTGATTATTGTTACATCAACCTTTATTCAATGTGCCATTTTAAAAATAGTCTTCTTTCAGTTCCCAGAAGCCACGGTTAACTCGTATTCCTATGCCCCCATTTCTAATGAACAAGGAGCAACCAGAAGAGAAGAAGATTCCCAAAGGAGTTACTTTGCAGTTTGATATCAACAGTGTTGGAAAACAGGTAAAAGCTGTTTCCTAACCCTTACTTGGCGTGATTCAACATTATAAATAAAAGAGGTGTGGGGCTCCTTGTTAATAGACTTGTCTCGGGCTAAAGTAGGGGACTTGTACTTAGGCTTATTGATTCTGCTTTCAGTTTTGGCATTAGTTTGCTGTGTTACTCTGGACAAGTACCTAACCTCCGTGGTCCTCCTATTAAAAAATCTGTTATGCCTATCTACCTCCCATAGGATTTAAAGCTTAATAGTTGTGTAGCATTATGATGTTCCTGGATGAAGGGCACTATATTCCTAAATTGAGAAGACAACAGGGAACATCTCCTCCCCCCGCCCCCCTGGTCATGTCTTCTGCACAGCACAGATGGCTCAATCTGATTAATTCAACTTCAGATGAGGATTGAAAACAATGACTCTTCAGAAACTTTTTTGCATATGTATAAAATTGAAGAAAATCTCCTTGGAAATTTAGTTACTGTTTTTTGTTTATGTGCAGTGCCATGGCTCCTGAGTCTACGGCAGAGGTGGGCAAACTACGGCCCGCGGGCCACATCCGGCCCATGGGACCATCTTGCCTGGCCCTTGAGCTCCCGGCCGGGGGGGCTAGCCCCCAGCCCCTTCCTTGCTGTCCCCCCTCCCCTGCAGCCTCAGCTCGCTGTGCCGTCAGCACTTTGGCGGCATGGCTGGCTCTGGCCGGGTGGCACGACTGCCACACGTGCTGCTCTGAGCGGCATGGTAAGGGGGCAGGGAGTTCTGGGGAGTAGTCAGGGGACAGGGAGCAAGGGGCGGATGGGGTGGAGGTTCTGGGGTCGGGGCGGTCAGGGAATGGGGAACAGGGGGAGGCTGGATAGGTGTGGGAGTCCCTGGGGGCCTGTTGGGGGCAGGGGTGTGGATAGAGGTCAGGGGACAGCGAGAAGAGAGGGTTGGATAGGCGGTGGGGTTCCGGGGGGGGGGGGGGCGGTTAGGGGCAGGAGGTCCCGCGAGAGGGCAGTCAGAGGACAAGGAGCAGGGTGGGTTGGATGAGTGAGGGATTCTGAGGGGGGAAATGGGAAGGGGTGGATGGGGGCAAGGGCCAAGCTGTTTGGGGAGGCACAGCCTTCCCTACCCAGCTTTCCATACAGTTTTGGAACCCCGATGTGGCCCTCAGGTGAAAAAGTTTGCCCACCCCGGTCTACAGAGTGGAGCACATCAAAATCTGACATTTTGGGAAAACAAAATTGTGCCATTTTATGGCTTCAGAATTTGGGCTTTTTGTATCTAACAAATTTGCTAGACTGAATTACATCACTCTAAAGTTATGCAACAGCTGTGTCTTAAGTGAAAAGGAAAACTAAATAAGGGGTGGGGGTGAGGAATGACATTCAGAATATCAGGAAATACAAAAGTACAAGTTCAGACTGGTGGTAACTCGTCAATGTCACAGGTGGTGAAACTAAAATCATACTGGGACAATACCCCATAAAAATGTCGTTGTTGTGTTGTATGACTTTCAGTGATTCCAGATCAAATCTTGCTTTGTGGGAATCGCATGTAATGAATATTGCAAGTGTTCTTGTGAACAAAGTGCAATAAGTGAATTGTTAGCTAGAATAGAATCCAGTTTGCTCTCTCAACTGTGTGGAGTCTGAAAACAACAGGAGTGTAAAATAGTAAAAACCTGTATTAGTCACTGAAGTTCGCAGATGTAATTTAATATGTATGGAGAACAGATCTGTGTAGTAAAAGTTCTGTTTTCAGCTTTACTGACCTGCATTAATGTTCTTGAATCTCATATAAATAGAGTTAATATATTCTACTCATCTTTTTTTAAATACTGCAAAAGAAGGAAAACAAGATAAATTAATCTTCAGTATTTGTTTCCATACAACCCTTAGATGCCTGTTTCAGTATGGATGAAAAAAAATCTGATTGAGCAGAACTAGGCAGGGGTGATACTCATTGTCCTAACTTTGGTATTGTAACAGATCAGTCTGATATTTTGCAAGCTCTATTATGAAATGATTTTGTTTTACAGACTGGAATGACTTTGAATGAGCGCTTTGGGATCCTCAAGGAACAAAGAACAGCCCTGTCTCAGAACAAAGGAAGCCGTTTCGTAACAGTGGGTTAGAGGCTGTGGAAAGGACACATATATAAAGACTCCACCGATCTGAGAAACTGGGATGAAAGTGGTCAGAAGAGTATAGCATACGTCACTGAAGTTCTCCAGACTTTTTGTTAGGATGCTGACACAACTAAATATCCTTATTGATTTTACTTTTAATAGTAAAAAGACACAATGACTTAGGCAAAAATGGGGCAACTGATCGGCTTGGTAAGTGGTGTTGTGTTCTGATCTGAACAGATTTTGTGTAACCCCAGCTGGTGATCAAGGCAATAGACTTATTTCAGTTCCCCTCACAGCCCAAGTACAAATGGCAGGCAAAAGTTAACGATTTTTGTTAGTGACATTCAGTATCTGCTCCTCAAATCCTGCTATAGTGAAGATTGTGTCAACATTTCCATTACAAACCTCTCTTTTCAGAGGGGCACAGAGTCTGCCAGAAAGCTTCCATCCAGATTGCAGTTTGGCATAAAGCCTGAGTGTGAGTATTTCTGTTCAAGACATAGCCGCCTCCTTTTCCTTCATAGGGGTTTGGTTGTAATTCTTTGTGCTTTTGACACAAGTTGTTTTTTTTTTTTTCCCCTTGGAGATTAAATTTTTTGCATCGTCGTTTGAAAAAGTAAAACCACTGTCAGAGAGGCCAGATACTTAACAGGCATGAAGACTATACTACTCATCCTTAAAAGTGGTCCCTCAAAGTCAGGGTTGGGCAGTGTGGGAGAAGCTTGTACTGCAGCTGTTCATATTGTATCTGCCTCCTCAGTAAATGGAACTTTCTCTTGCATTTTGTTTAAACTCTACCCTTCTGTTCCTTTGTTAGGTTTTCACAAATTTAATGCAATATTTTTGTTTGGTGTCTCTTTTATAAGGGTAAATACTGACTTTCATATAAGAAAGGGTAACAAGCTTGGTTTCCTAACCCTCCCAGACTCTGGGTTTTAATGTCATATACCTTGCCCCTAAATGGTTTTCTCAGTCTTTTAAGAAGTAGCCACACAGATAAACTATCAAATGGCACCTGTTTGTATATACCAAAGAGAAATCCAGGATTAGCCTGATCTGAAATAAAGTCAAATATCTTGACTGCCATTGAAGCTGGGGAAAAATTGCTGGGAGAAGAGGCCTACATTTTGCAGAGACTTAAGCACATGCTCAACTTTATGTACATGAGTAATCCCACTAGCTTCAATGAGACTGCTAGCATGCGTAAAAGCTAGGCATGTGCATAATTATCTGTAGGATGATGGCCAAATTGGAGCATCCTCATTGTGCATTCACACCCTTAAGGGAAACAAAGCACCTGTTCAAAATTGTACAGGTAAAATTACCTTTAATTCCATAAACTAGTGGATTTTCAGTTGTTTCATAGCAATGGGACTTGGATATAGCCAGATAAAAGGAATTGTTGGCTTGCTGCATCCACAAATGTCTATGGTGCAAAGTAGTTTTAATACTCTTGCTTGGAAGACTATGGATTCAATTATTTAAAAGTGGTTTCTTTGCACTTTTTCTGAAATTCCGAGTAAACATGTTGTTTACCCAAGAGTTTAACATTGAGAGCATTTGACAGTGGAAGGGCTTTCTTTCATGTAGCAGTTTTAAAGTCAAAATACATCTTTGACACTGTTCAGTACTTAACCCTTTATTTTTAACTTTGAAAACGTACCTAGCAAAAATTTCATTAAACTTCATGAATGTTAAGGTTTTTTAAATTACCAGTAGAAATTTTGTTGAAAAAAGTCCTTCTGTTAGAATTTAGGTAATGTGGTATTAGTCATCCTGTTTCAGTGCATACATTTCCTGTGTACCAGGATACAACAAAGATGCAAAACATTGATGCAATGCATCATGAAAAGCTAGTTTGTATTTAATGAGAAAGATGGCTTTACACTGTACCTTTTGATATTTTTTTGGAGAAGTTACTACATTTGGATCTATTCTGAAGTTTGTTGGTTTTTTAAAATAAAATGTTACAGGTTTCACATTTTGTGCCTGCTTATAAACCTTTGGCCAGTACATTGATAAATTATGCAGATTTTGAATATCACACAAAGGAGAATTCAGTACTGTTACCTGTAGCTCTTAAATGTTTCAAGAAACATACAGAAGGTTAACATAAAGAAATCTGCACTCTTGAGTCAGCCTACGTCCTGAGCTGTGACAAGCGCTTCTTGCTGCTGTATGGTATGAACTCTGAATTTCATTTGATGAATATGTTAATTAAAACTGACATTTGAGCCTTCTATTAGCAAGTACTATCTACCTGAAAAGTGATGTAGTCTGTGACACACTGCCAGTTGAAGATCCATCTGCACATAAACCACTTTTCATGTTGCTTTAGTATCATTCACTCACTAATCAGAAGATAAACTTTAATCTAAACCAGCATTACAGGATCAGCATGTTTGTCCCTGACAGATTCCCATTCAGTCTCAAATGAGGTCACTTTTCAGTGAGATGCCAGCAAGAGCTTAAATTTGCAGTAAAACTGCCACTTCTAATTCCTGCTGTAGACAAAACATAGCCTTTAGATAGGGTTGATAAAATTTCAACTGTAGTGAGTACTTGGCCAAGCCCCTGGATTATCTAAATACCCTGCTTTACCATTACCAGCTAAGGCCTGAATGATGAGCTTGCTCAGATATTATCTGAGGAGACACATGCATTGGCTTTTATTGCAAAGTAGCATATCTGTCCTTCCTGAAAGATCAAGGTGAGCTCTTGGGCAGACACATCAAATTATAGTGATGAAATGAGTCATTTATTTTTGACTTATGACTGGGATAGACCTTAAAGGAAAAAAGTGTTTTAAAGGGTTGCCACTTATCCCTAGTTCACAAAGAAACACACCTTATTCACATTCAGAATTCCCACCAATAGAAGCAGGCTGGGAGGATGTGGTGACATCCTGGGAGGATGTAGTTGAGTAACCTTATCCAATGCCTTTGCCTCACCTGAACTGCCTTCCCCCCTTATTTTTTTGAAGCTTGTGGACCAAATATCATTAGATCAGTGGAAGAAGTTACTTGCAGATACCTATAGGTGCTAAACAAGTATGTGTTGAAACTTATCCTCTGGTGTTTTTTTTTTTTTTTGAAGGGCTAGAATGACTGTGAACATTGGATTTGAACATTGATAGAGCAAAGGTTTAGGATTTGCATCAAACTAACACCTGTTGCTTTTCTGTGTTAAAACCTGGGCAGAAATCTTTGCCTGTGAAAAAAGGGATATGTAATCATTTCTCCAGTACAGAGTTGCATTAAATTTGTAATTCCAAAAATAACTGCAGCCATATAAGGACAGTGAGTTTTGTAGTGTTTGGGAGTTAACGTGCCAGAGGCAAAGAATCTTGTAGCAAAATCCCTGCTCCTGATCCATAGCCTGAGAGAGCAGCCTAGTGCAAAACCTAGGGTCTCTGAGATTGCATGTTCATATCTAAGAACTATAGAAGACCTGCAGATGCATATTGGCATAAAAACACTAGGACATAATCTCAACTATTGTAAACCAGCAGAGCTCTGCTCGTTCCAGTGGAGCTGTACCTGTTTATACTTGAGAATCTAGCCCATGACTCAGAAATACTTTCTGTGGCCTAAATCTATACGAAACCTCATTGTTAAATCAGTGTACTCTCAGCACATCTCTATGCTATGGACATTACAGCTGCAGCTATGCTAGTATAGCACCCTCGTGAAAAGGCTTTCTAGATTGGCGGAACAACCCTTTCCATTTATGTAGGTAACCCCTTCGGCAAAGGGCAGCGGCTGCCTTACTGGAGTAATTCTTTTCGTGTCTCAGCAATATAGCTAGGTTAATCTAAATGTGAAGTGTACACCAGCCCTGAATCAAAATGGGTGAGTATGTCTGAGTGTTTTTATGACTAGAGAACTGCACCGACAGCACCGCTCCTGGCTTAAGGCATAAGCACTATCGGTTTTATGGCTAGGACCCCAACACTGGGGGTCAGGAGTGCCTGTTGGCACCTCAGTTTGTTTGAAAGAAAAGCTTTAAACGTCTCTGCTTTGGTTACTTTTGCTTAGCTATGCTGTATGCAGCCACCGTGGCCGCATAGCTGGGAGAGGGGTGAAGTGTCCTCTTTTGTGTCTCACTGAATGGTTAACTGCAGGGCCTATCTGCTTAGGGCCCTCTGCAGCACCGGTCTCAGGGAGGCCTCCACCTTGAGGAGACAGAAGAGTGCAGTGGACCAGGCCTGCTCGGACAGCTGCACCCTGCCTGCTCGGCCCCCCAGGTTCCATGCCTGAGGGGGCGGACAGAGGTTCCCTAGGGTGCCTCTCGGAGGAGGAAGGACGGGATCCTCGGCCACTCGCGGGGGGGGGGGAGCAGAGCCCTAGGAGCCCAGCCGGGCCGAGAGAGCGCCTGACTGAGCTGCCGGCCAGCGCAGAGGCTTGATGCAGCCGTGCATGCCCTCTTCATGCTGTCAGTCTCGGTGTAGTGGACTCCGCCCTCGTCCTCCGAGCATGCGCGCTCGTTTCCACAGCTCAGGGCTCCGCGCCTGCGCACTGCCCAGCGGAGCCGGAGCTCTGTGGTGGCGGCGGCGGCTGGGGGAAATGGCGGCCGTGGTGCTGGTGTCGGTGGAGAGCAGCTCGGGGGTGATGCCGGGCGGGAGCCCGGCTGCGTGTGGGGCTCCCGCGGGTCCCTGTGGGCCGGGTTCGTGGAGCCGGGCCCTGGACCGGGCCCTGGAGGAGGCGGCGGTGAGCGGGGCGCTGAGCCTGAGCGGCAGGAAGCTGCGGGACTATCCGCGGGGCAGCGCCGCCAACCACGACCTGAGCGACACCACGCAGGCCGGTGAGCGCGGGGCCGGGGCCGGGGCCGGGGCCGGGGCCGGGTGAGGGACCGTAACTGCCATCTTCCGCGCGCCACACCCCCGCCCCGCCCTGCCCCCAGCGCCGCCCGGGCGGGGCCCGCGAGCCAGGGCTGCTCGCCCAGCCGCCGGGTCAGTGCGGGGAGCCCGGGGCGCGGGCTGGGCTGGGCTCTGGAGCAGGGGCGCGGCCCGCTCCGGAGTCGCTTCGGAGTAGATGAGCTGCCTTGCCTACTGCAGCCCTTGCGCCGCTCCCCCCCCCGGCCTGACTCTACGCCCTCGAGAGTGGGCGAGTTGGCTTGGAGGAGTCACGAGTATCTTGCCAGCCCGATGAGCTGTCAGGCTCGCCAGGGCTGTTCGGCTTGCTTTTATATGTCAAGGCGTTGATGTCCCTTTTTAATTGGCTAGACTTAATTTTTTTTTTTATTAAAGCTAATGTTAAAATTATATAACATGCCGATTAAGGAAATCGTGTCTGAACTAAAGTAGCAACAGGTCCTCCGAGCCCCACTGCTGAGTATTGTGGTTTTATAATCTCACGTTGCTTTAAAAAGAAAAAAAAACAACAACTTTTTTTCTACGGCTGTGGGAAAGCTTCACACTGACAAGTGAAACTGACTGCACTGTCAAATGTGTTAAGTGAAGCACCTGTAAAAATCCTTTTTGCTCTGTTCTCTTTCAGTTACAATAATCTTAGATGGAAAAGGAGTACTTGTAGCACCTTAGAGACTAACCAAAAGTGAGCTGTAGCTCACGAAAGCTTATGCTCAAATAAATTGGTTAGTCTCTAAGGTGCCACAAGTCCTCCTTTTCCTTTTGCGAATACAGACTAACACGGCTGTTACTCTGAAACCAATAATCTTAGATGTTACTTGTAGCCAGAGGCAAAACCTTTTCAGACAAAAATGTTTGTCTTGTACATGTCTTTTTTGGATAAAATAATGAAAATATTGGATGGGAAAGGCATATCAAGGAATATTATGTAAGGAATGCTTATGAAGTTATTACCTGGAATGTAGAACTTGTGTTTTCTTAAAGCATTATACGGGGGAATTTTCCCTACATTTATTTTACTGTCTGGTTGTATAAAGAATATCTCAGCTAATCTTGGAAGGCTTCAGCCATGCTATTAGCCTTCAACTTCAGTTTCTTTTATGTATTCATTTTTGTTCATTGTTGATATTTGAGCTAATCTCTTCCTTGTTTCTCTGTAAAATTAGTTTGTGGTGCCTTGGTTCCAAGGACATTAGCTAAAAATAAACTGTACTGTGTTTTATTTTAAATAACTTCCAAATCTATCAAGTACATTCACAAGTGTATTGGCTGTGTTGACAGGGTGTTAGTTTATTTAAATCTTTCCAAGTGGTTCTTTACATGGTTTAACTTTATAGTCTGTATGCCATATCGTATTTGGGAAAAAATAATTAAGGATAATTACAGATAGTAATAAAAAAGCCATACTGTTCAGGAAAAATCTGGCTTGTTTATTTAATTAATATACCTCAATGGACAGATAAAATGTTCCTTGTTTTATTCATACCATAATAATCTTGTATGGAAGAGTATGTAAATATAATCAGAGAATGAATGCTCAGTTGTCTAGTATGTATGTATAAATGCGACTAATGAATAAGGTTGAAAAATCTGTTAAGGGGTTGTCCTTTTTATTGTTTAAAATGCTGTTCATTTATTGTACTTTTAAAAACAATTATGGGAATTCTTGTTTCCACAAGTGTTCCCATCTATTGTGATTAATATTTGCATTGTAATTGTTCAAGAACCGTAAATGCTAATAAATAGCAACGCACACCATACACTTCATGCATCGTCATAACAATGAGCAATGAAACTTTCTAAATAGTGAATGGAAAGCTGTGTATTTTCTTTTTTCCTGAGTGAGAAGCTGTGCTTAAATCTATTTTGGGAAGGCCACTACAGGTGTCTTCTTCCATTTTTGGTGGAACATATTTTATGATGATTCTTTGTTTTGGATGAGGCTTGAATATGGGAGAAAAATATCATACAGCTGTTCCTAACATCTGAATATCAGTTGTGCACGCAGTATAAATTTATTTCAATTTCTGTCTTTTCCGTCTCACATCAATTTCTTTTGGGTGGAAAATCGTACTTAATTCTATTTACAGTCATGTGGAGTCTACTTATATATAGTACTCATAGTTTGCTGGGAGCACCATGTACCTAAAAAACACAGTTTTGTACCTTGAAGATGTACAGCTAAGGCCCCCAATCCTGAAAAAAACTTACACATGTACTTAACTTTAAGTGCTGTTAGTAGTTCCATTAAAATCAATAAGACTAGACTACTCACATTGTATAAAGATGTGTATGGGCTTGTCTACACAAAAGTTTGAGTTTCACTATACTGAAAGAGATAAAAGCAGTAAACCTGCCTCGTGTGGATGCAGTTATACTGGTATAACTTATTACCATATAGGAAGAGGAATAATCTATACCAGTATAAAGCACCATATCGCTATGACTGCATCCACGCTAGGGGGTCGTACTAGTATAACTATATTGGTTTTAAAAAACTGGACCCCTAACTGACATAGTTATACCATACAAAAACTGTGTATAGACCAGGCCGAATCTTCACGGGTTCAATGGGCTTGACTGCAAGATCTGATATAAGTGAACCTAAAAAAGAAGTTGGGTCAGTAGGGGGAGTCTTAGGATGTAGAGATTACAGCTGTAAGATCAAATTTACTTGGATAGTCAGTGTAAGTCTTGAAATTGGTATTTTTATACTGTAAATGGGAAGAAGTCCTAAAACAAATGTATTTTACTACTGCTATACTTTGTGAAAAGCAAGGTTCTATGAAACCGTGACTCCCTAATTCACTTTTTAAAACCCTGTTGTTTCTCAAGCAATGTTAATCAGAATAGTAGATGCAGTTCGTATAAAACTATGAATTTATTATATTTCCCAATTCTGTACATGGGTTGGGTGAATGTCATAGTGGTTTTATGTTAGTGTAGTAAATGCAGTCATGATTCACACCAAGTCTTGAGCTAAAAAACACCTTGGAAACAGAAGTTAATAAATTTCATTACTGTACCTGCTTTCAAGCAGTTTCAAGATCAGCTGTACTCAGGCAGTTAACATTTTATTTCCTAACATCCAAAAGTAAACCACAAATAAATAATGGATGTGATGGCACAATACTACTTTGGTTAAATTTTCTCACACTGTTTTATGTATTAAACCAATACTTAAGGTAAAGATATTTTGAGACTGCTACCCTACCAGATTGTTTGTTTGTTTTGTAACATTTTAATAACTTTTCCAAAAGAGAAGATGTGCTACCACAGAATAAACATGGGTCCCTTACCGGTAGTTTGATAGGTTTTTGGGGAGTAAATTGAAAGCAGATGTTCCTATTTACTTATAAAGAATAAACACTGAAAATTTTTACACTCTGAGATTCTTAATATACTGTGTAAACACAATAACATATTGTCTTTCAGTGATTGTTCAAGAAGTTTTGTCTTACCTTAGAAGTAATTGCAGGTCATGCCCAAACTACATGTGTAATGACACAAGTAATAAGAAATGTCATTGAGTGTATTATGTTACTAATTTGTAAAGCACCATAATTTTGCATGCCGTTTTCAAAACATAATTTAGCCCATGTGATTGCAATCTCTATCCCAGTGTGTCTTTGCAATTTCACTTGCAAACAGTTGACCAGATATCCAGTAACATCTGTCCAGCGTCAGGGCCACCTTTTAAAATGGTATATCATTAACAAAGTCAGGGAAAATATTTTGGTAATATAAGAAACAGGACTAAAATGTTAGCAAAACACACTTCTATACATTATAAGGTTACATACACTGAGGCGGATTAATGTAATTGGCTTCGTTCTACAGCTGTTCTATAGGGTGTCTTCACAGTAGTTTTATCAGTTGCTGACATTTTAGATGAGATTATCTAATGAAATATAACATGTCTTGAGAAACTCAGTATGGCTCATGTAGTTAAGAAATGTTGGCAAAAATATTTATTCTTAAAGCCACAAAACCAGTGTCATAACCCTACTAAAATTAAATAATTGTTTTAAATAAAACTCCTTTGGGTTATTATATCATGAATATTCATTTCATAATACTGTTCAGTTCAGATGAGCTCAGATTGGGAGGAAGAAGTGCTGGATCTCTACTCAAACTGTGCTCACAATGCTAAGCTTATGAGGGTATAGCTCACCAAATCCGTTCCCTGACATTGCACAGGCGTGGGCATTGGTGCACCGTAGTCTCTCCTGTTCTCTACTTTTGGCAAATGATAGTTTAGTTTCCTGATGGCTGTAATACTTGAGTCTAATTCAGGCAGGGTGGATTGACTTAAATCAAAGCAATCTGAATCAGTGATTCTAAATCACAATGTGGAAAACCTCAATTTAAATAAACAATTTAAATCAGTGTTTCTGTTTGTACTTCCTTTATTTTCTGAAGAAAGGTGGATTCTCATTGGTTGATGTGACCATTAAAACATGCTGATTTAGTAGTAAATCAGCGGTCTTCAATCTGTCGGATGCCCCTCCCCGGGGGTGTGGAGTAAAGTTCTAGGGGTTGTGGCTGGGGCCGGGACCAGCCCCCACAGGGTGCGGAGAGGGAGTACTGCATAGTTTCGCTTCTAGCCCCTGCTGCTGGCTGTGTGCTGGGGGATCTGCTCCCTGCCAGCCCGGGGTCCCGGCTGCGGCTGCAGGCCTCAGCCCCGTGACTGAGGGTCCGCTCCCAGCTGTGGCCCCAGCCTCAGCCCCCTTATCCTGGTCCGCATCCCCCCGCTCCTGGAGCCATGGTCCCACTCCCAGCTCCATAAATGGGGGCACAAGATAAAAAGTTTGGGGACCACTGTATTAAATCCTTTACACTAGATTTGGTGTATCTTTTTGTTACCTTGGAGAGTTCACTATAACTACATACATTTATTTAAGCTATTATATAGCTTAATATTTTCAGGCTTATTAATTGTATGTTTTTTAGTGTGTTAGAAAATGGTGAATGGTATAGTGCTTATTTACTAGATAGTTAACTTTTTGCTAATGTTTTGTGTTAAACTGCATTAGGATGGTAACTGGAATTTAATTAAACACACAAAACATCACACAAAATTAATTTTTATTAAACTAAACAAGTCCTACATGAGCTATTGTGCCATATTTATGAATATTGAACTTAAACGTTAGATTTACCCCCCCCATTCTTTCTTTATATAGAAAAGCAGCCTTTACCTCATAGTTTTTGATAGAGGCTCAAGCATTCAGCATATTTATACGTTTTAAGCTGATATAGTATAGGTGTAGGCCTTAACATATTTTGTATTAAATTCAGATTTCATTTAAAATATGTTTATTTTTAAAAAGAAAAATTTCTTATTTCGATAACAAAATAAAAAAAACGGAACAAATTCTGTTTTCTTTTAAATTTTTTTCCAGTAACAAATATTGTTTTTTATCCACCCTGAATCCCAGTTATTGGGCTCAACCTAGGGGTAACAGGGCGAGTTTTAGTGAACTCTGGTGTGCAGGAGGTCAGACTAGATGATTTGATGGTCCCTTCTGGCCTTATACCATATAACTCTTTAAAATCCAAATATCTAGATGTTTCTGCTAAAATGAAATAGTTTACAATATTGACAATTTGAATTGTCTTCATTAGGCTCCCTAATTAGCAATCCATTTGATGAAAGTAGTTCAGACTCTTGGGACCAAACGCACCCACCCATCCCCAGCAAGACCTGAACACTGCTTTGTTCAGAGGTTCTAAGAGTGGTTGTGGGAGAGAAGAGATGAGGAAGAAGCCTACTTCTTCACCCAAACCTAGCAGTTTAGCAACAATGGCTGCATAGCCTTTGGACAAGACTCTAGCTATTTGAATATGGTCACATTGGGATCTGATCTCCAGTTGCTATCAACAGGGTCTCTAATTGTGCAAAGTGCTTGCTCCCCAGTCTTTGCTTTCTGTGATGCTTCCAATTTCTGGTGCCCTGGATAATGTCTGAACTCCAGACATGACTGCTGGATCCTTGGTCTTGGCTAACAGAAATAACCCAGGATAATGTTTCAGTAACTTTGTCTTAGTTCTCTTAATTTCTCCTTTTTTACACTAAGTGGTATGTGAAGAGAAAAGTGAAATGTGAGGTTTGAATGTACACTGGCACATTTATTTAATGAATCCTGATCATATTACTGTTTACTAGAGAGTTAAGCTTTGCGTTACTGGTCTAAACTCTTTGAGGCAGAGGCAATCTTTTGTGTGTTTGTACAGCGGCTAGCACACTGGGGTCCTGGTCTCTGCCTGGGCCTCCTAGGCACTATTGCAGTACAATAATAAATAATAATAGTCTCACTTCTGTATATTGTTAAACTGACCTTTTAAAAAAATCTAGTCTTCTAATAAACTCCTCTCCATTTCCCAGTTATATTTGATTCTAGGCTGTCCTTTAAGATTTCGTACCACTATATATCAAACTGGTTTTTCATGATCAAGTACTTGCTATCTACAGGCATGCTATAGATACGTTACTGGAAGTAATGGGACAACCATGTTGGGGGGAAAAAGGTTGGGGGTAGTAAAACTGGTATGAGAATGCTTTAGTCCTGCAAGCATGTTGAATGGGATATCAAGAGGATAGGAAAAAATTGTGTGGATGTTCCTATGGTGATCAGACATCCCAATATTATTAGGACTGTCTCGAAATTAGGGACTTTGTCTTATATAGGCACCTATTACCCCTCCCCACCCCGTCCTGATTTTTCACACTTGCAATCTGGTCACCCTTGATGTTCCCCTCATTCTATTTCCAACACCCCTTCCTCTTTGATTGAACTTATGCTTGAAGGCAGCAAATTTATGTTAGTTACACGTTGAATATTTACGTTATTTTGTAACCGTTTACAGTTAATCTCTTGTAAGTTTCTTGATCAGCACATTGTTTTACAGTTTGTATGCTCTAGGTTTTGGGCCAATGAGACTTTAAATGGAAAAGCTTTTCTTTGAACTGAGTTGAATTCAGTGGCATTCTACTGATGACAGACTTGGCTCCCATGTGCTCCCATTCAGCAAAATAAATTATTTTAAGCAAGTAATTTTAAACTGATGGTTTAGCTCTCGACTGAAGCTGACATAATTGGTTTCTTCAATAACAGAAAACAGCAGTAAAGAATTAGAGGTGTGTGGCAAACTTTACAAATTATATTGAATGTGCTAAAAATAACAGAATGTGATGTGATAGTTTACAAGGTGTAACTCTATTTAGGGGTTCTTCTCTTTAATAATTAATCATGCTGGAATTTCATGCTTTATGATATCAGCCAAACCACCTGAATTTGTAGCTATGCATTTACTTGAAGATTATGGGCTGTGCAGTATACTTTCTCCTTGAACCATTGGTGTTCATTATCGACATTCATGCTATAAATGCGTCTTAGGGGTTTACAGTTTGGTTATGTGGGCTAAAAATTCAGTTAAAATATTTCTTTAGATCTCTAAATTATAGGTATTTAGAGAAGCCATTTAGTGGTATCATACAGTGTTCTTTTTTATAAAATAGCTTTGCATAGTGTCGACAAGTGTGTTTTTTTAATATATCCTTGTGGAAGTGGGGAAAGAGCACCCTGCTTCCACTCTGAAACAACTTTTTTTCCCTTCATGCCATCATCTTCCTTTCTACCTTCAGAGGCTGGGGGTGTCTTTAAGGAGAGAGAATTATGATCCTTCACCAATCAGTAGTGTTACTGTTATGTAACTTAAAGCATTTACTCCTCATCCCACATAGGATAAAAGCATTGACCATGTAATGCTCTCAAAACTTGCCTGCTCAGAAGAGAAATAGTTTAATGGGAAATGAGCTTCTCTTAGTTTTTGCAGAAAAGATATTGGGTTGTTGAGATTATAAAGTCAAGCATTCAGACTTAAGGAAATGCCAGAATTAAGGTTGCCTATGCAACCTTTAATTCATATCTCTTGTGCATATGTGTATGATATGATATGATATGACCATATGATATGGTCTTTAATTACATGATCTCATGCTGTTTTTTGCACAAGATTCCTGTCTTATTCAGTGTATGGGAAGACAGTCCTTAATTAACAAGCAGCTATTCGATATTTTGTCTTCACCTCACGTTCAGTGTGTGGCTGTAGACTTTATTTACTGCATGCTATTCAAACCCTGCGCTGAAAACAGAATTATTCGTTTCCTTGTCAGCTTTTCTCTGGCACTCATCACTATAGTGAATGCTTCATAAACATTAATTTATTCCACAGCTGTGAGATGCTGAGGGTATTATTCACATTTTACAGCTGGGGAGCTGAGGCACAGAAAGATTAAGGTCAAATGTGTTTACTGATTTTGAGTGCCCAATCTGAGATGCCTAGGACCTGATTTTTCAGAATATGTAGAATTAAATAGCACTTAATATGTCAAAGCCCAGCTCTGAGTGCTCAGCACTTCTGCAGATATGACCCTCGGATATTAAGTGAGGCACCCCGAAAATAGACAGCACATAGTTGGTGAATACCTGTGAAAAGATTGGTTTAAGTGACTTATCAAGCATCACATAGAAATTCTGTGGCAGAGGCAGGGGTAGAATCCAGTTTCTCAGGGCAACATTCAACTGCTTTGACCATGAGACCATCCTTTCTCTACCTAATGACAGGTTTCAGAGGAACAGCCGTGTTAGTCTGTATTCGCAAAAAGAAAAGGAGTACTTGTGGCACCTTAGAGACTAACCAATTTATTTGAGCATGAGCTTTCGTGAGCTACAGCTCACTTCATCAGATGTTTACCGTGGAAACTGCAGCAGACTTTATATACACACAGAGAATATGAAACAATACCTCCTCCCACCCCACTGTCCTGCTGGAGTGGGGTGGGAGGAGGTATTGTTTCATATTCTCTGTGTGTATATAAAGTCTGCTGCAGTTTCCACGGTAAACATCTGATGAAGTGAGCTGTAGCTCACGAAAGCTCATGCTCAAATAAATTGGTTAGTCTCTAAGGTGCCACAAGTACTCCTTTTCTTTCTCTACCTGTAATCCCCAGCTGCATTCACTGCACACCTTCCAACTTCTGCAACAAATGAGCCAGGTGTGTTACAGACAACAGCCTACTTCATTACGTAACCCTGATTCATCCCCAGAGCAGATTTGCACATTGAACAATGAAGAGAAAATACAGTATTGAATAGCTGCTCATTAATTGAACACCATCCATCCTGTGCACTGAATGAGGCAAGGGTCCTGTGGGGGGAAAATAGTATGTGACCATGTAATTAAGACTGTATCATAATGCCCATGCACAAAGGGGGGCTGCATTAAGGTTGCACAGACCTTTCTGCCTGTCTTCTGCTCCATCCCCTGTATTCTGTCCTTGTTCCAGTCCTGTCTTTTCCCCACTCCTGCTTCCTTGTCACAGTTCCGTTCCCCTTGCTTATCCAGTCCCAGTCCTTAGGCTTCTCATACCAGTCCCAGTTTCCTTGCCCAGTCAGTCTTAGTCTCCCTGCAGAGTCCCAGTCTGCCGTCCTCCCAGTGTTGTGTCTCTCCCCCTCCTCCCATACAGACTAGTTCTCCTCTCCTGGCTGTTCATCTGATTTGTCTGCCCCTGCCCCTCTGGCCTCCAGTTTTCTGTCCACCCCCCAATTTTATCAAGTCTATAACCCACATTTGAATGCACTTATGCGGGGGGTGGGGGGGGAAGATTTCACCAAAATTACTTCCTGCTGAGTATTTTGGAAAACACATGGCTTCCCAACCCGTAAATGCAAAATATATTTCCAATAAATCGAGGCACAAGGGTTGCCAAATCAGTACTCCAGAGGGCTGTAAGAAAGCATGCAGTATTTTAGATTCATAGGAATTACTGGCAGATGTTTCATATCGTCTCTTTGATTTTTGGTGTCTGAACATAAAATGTCCTAGTTAAAGACCATTTAATTTACCTCTAGTTCTGTAAAGATAAATATTACTGGTTCATTGGTGTGTTATTAGAGTGAAGTTGGTCTTTCATGAAAACTAGAGGTTAATGACATCTGACACTTCTGATTTTTTTTAAATACTGTAAAAGAACATGTTAGAGCAATTCTTTTCTTACCTCACACAATTCCAGAAATCCTGGACTTTGCCTTGTCTGTTTCAGTATGTGGTAGGGAGGGAGGGAAATTAAGTAAATATAATATTTTTATCTTTTCATGCTGTTATAATTTGTGAATGATTTTCCTATGTAGTAAAACCCTATTGTCTGGGGAAAGGTGATCTTTTTGTTTATATTCAGAAGTAATACTGTTGCTTTGAGAGTTGCCTCAGTAATCCTCATTTGTGGAAGCTGTGCACTTGACTTTAAAGTGGGAATCTGCAAAAGTAATAAACTCAAACCACGGTAGCTGGTGAGTACCTTTATTTTCTTGGAGTGAGAACTCGTTAAAGCCATCAGAAATTATGCAAAATAACACTGGCTTATACCTCAGAAATGGATCCTTATTTATTGGCAAGAAAATATTCAGATTTTTATTTTTGTAAATAGTTTGCTTTTCATTTAGTATGGTGGTTGTACCTGATCATGATGTCACGGCATCTCATATATTCTCTTGTGGCTGTATAGTCTGATCTGCCAGGAGCAAGGTCATGAACAGATGTCACATAGGAATGCGTGGACTTCCCTTGAAGACTCTGAATGATGCTTGGCCTTTTTTCAGTCAGTTTTTTGCATCAGTCTTTCTCAAATTACCTACAGCCTTTATTGATAGTTGCTCTTCATTCAGATCCATCCTTGACTGTGTCTTCAAAGTTATCAATATTTGTGCTGCACAAGTTGAGAGTCTGCTTATTGCTGTATTTAAGCATTTATGGTGACCACCTTTTGTGCACTTTCCAAGTTTCAGTTCTCCATAGAGGACATATTTCGGGAGCCTCTCATCACCTGTTCTGATAACATGACCTGTCCATCTAAACTGAGCTTTGATAACTGTTGCCTCAGTGCTGTGTGTGTTGCTCTTTCAAATTCTCAACAGTCAACATATTAAAAGGTGAAACAAATTGCATGATTATAAAGAAATTTGGTAGATTTTTTTTTTAAGCCAGATAATTAATTTTTGGGTGGTGATGGGACAAGTGGAAACTTAACCCTGCTTAATCCATTATTATTATTTACCAGGACTATTGAATTTCTTCTAGTCGAGTCCCACCCATTTCCGGCCCACCTTGATTATCATACACATTGTAAGGAGAGTGATCACTTTACATAAGCTATTACCAGCAGGAGCGTGGGGTGGGGGGGAGAGAAAAGCTTTTGTAGAGATAAACACCCATTTTTTCATGGTCTGTGTGTATAAAAACATCCTCTGTATTTTCCACAGTATGCATCCGATGAAGTGAGCTGTAGCTCACGAAAGCTTATGCTCAAATAAATTGGTTAGTCTCTAGGGTGCCACAAGTACTCCTTATCATGGTTATGATTATAAATGGTGTGGGAATAAGGAAGGTTTAGATTACCTTAATTATCTTATACTGATGCTTAAATTTGCTAGTTCTTCAATGAGAGTGGGAAAAATCTTTCAATGTAGAATGAGCAACTTATGCTTACCATGTTAATCTTGGTTTTCCTTAATATCGCTACTAATTATAAAACTATTTTTTGCTGCAGGGGTTTGCCGCCTTAGAGTTTATTGCCTCCTGTTTGATTTTTTCCACTGACATCCTAATCCTGAGATTGATATCAGTTATTTCTCTAATGGCAAACTGGTGTTATGGGCACAGGATTATTTGCTAAACAACCGAGGAGAAAGCAAGCAGCGCTGAGAAATACGAAGATGATGATATCACAATAGAGAGCACAGAAATACTTATTCAGTACATTTTTAATGAAAATATTTATTGTCAGTAAACGGTGTGAAACATCTATAAAGGGGTGGACAACCTGTGGCTCCGGAGCCACATGCGGCTCTTCAGAAGTTAACACATGGCTCCTTGTATAGGAACCAACTCTGGGGTTGGAGCTACAGGCACCAACTTTCCAATGTGCTGGGGGTGCTCACTGCTCAACCACTGGCTCTGCCACAGGCCCTGTCCCCACTCCACCCCTTCCCATCCCCTCCCCGAGCCTCCTGCACACCACGAAACAGCTAATCAGGAGGTGCAGGGAGGGACGGGGAGGTGCTGATCCGTGGGGCTGCCAGTGGGTGGGAGGTGCTGGGATGGGGTGGAGCTGATGGAGGGAGGGCTGCTGATGTATTACTCTGGCTCTTTGGCAATGTACATTGGTAAATTCTGGCTCCTTCTCAGGCTCAGGTTGGCCACCACTGATCTGTACCCTCCAACCCCTCCACGCACACAAAATGGCGCATATGGGTCTGCCTTCTGAAGTTTCTGTTCTCCTTGAGGATACTGTTTTTGATTTAAACATGAGTTTGCTGAGCTCCATTTTCAGTAAAAGGTGCCGTCATGTCATTTATCATAGGACTGCATTAAACTACAAGCTTCATACAATGATTAAAGCCACATCTGTTTTACATCTGGTTTTGGTATGTTCTTGCAATTGTTGTGAAACATTTTTCCAAAGATTTTTGTGTTGAAGGTAGACTCTCTCAATTTATTAACTCCACTCATACAGTATTATCTAACTACATCTATACATTGTACAAAAATGGTTTGAAATAAGATGCAGAGAATTTTGGTTACAACTTTGTCAGTGTTTGAATACTAAGTAATTCTGTTTGAGTTCTGGTTGAAAATGTTAGGATCTTTCTATTCTCTCTTTTTAGATCGGGGTTAAGAAACACAATTCTGGTTTGGAATATCGGATTCTTGAATCTGTATTTTCATACAGATTTTCAAATCTGTAGAATTAGAGGTGGATTAGATTGTCTATTGGTTTGATTCAGTATGGCAGTTGCTCTGTTCCTATAAAGTCAGAAGGCTTTTCCCCCTTTAATAGCTTCCTGTTTACATAATATATCAATTTGCTTTGATAACTCATTTATAATACTCAAAGATATGGTTTTGAGAGTCACATGACATACACGGAGTAGCGCCAAAATTTTTATATCTGTATTGGGTTTGGCTTTTTGTATTTTGACAGAATTAAAAGTATAGCACTGGGGAAAAGGTTAGTAGCAGAGGCCCGAAGTATAATAGATTGTTGAAGCACATCTGCATTTCAGTTGTTTTGAGAACTCTGTGGCTGATTGTGATATGGTATAATATATTTTTTTAAAATTTACTTGCCCTATACCTTTTTCATTTTTAAAAATCTGGTTTACTCCATCTTGTTATAATTCTATTTTCATATGCCTTGCAAATTGAAGCATGTATATGGTGACCATAATGAAAAGTCTGTTATGAATGCTGTAATCTAGTTTTACCCTGGGTTTGCATCTTGTAGGTTCGTTTAAGGGTATAATTTTGTGGCCACAAACGCCTCCACACAATGTGTTTTCTAAAAACTCAGTATTTCAGAAATTGAAAATAGTGTTGGATGTAGTACATTGTAGGTAATCCTGCTTTAATGCTCTTCCTACTCTATTCACATTTCGTGTTGTCTTTACTTGATGTGAGGTCATCTCAGTTCATCGATTTCATATAGGCCCAAGTGCAATAACAGTAATGAAATAAATAATTAGAAATAGCTGTTCTTGCCAAAAGCTTTATTCCCTGTGAAGTTAAAATGCTCTGTATGTTTTTGTATAGTTTAAATTGCTTTTCTGTACCATTTTATACTGCTCAGAGGAAAGAAAAGAATTGTGTTTAGGGCTATTACTTAGTTAATATTTGTACAGGACTTTGAAGTTGTAAAGTGCAGTATAAGTGCTAAATTGTTTTGAATACCTTCTAGTGCAGGATTTGAGTATGAATAAAGTACTATGGCTGTGCACTAGTATGTAACTGTCAGTGTTCCTTCCCCACTATGAACTCTGGGGTACAGATGTGGGGACCCACATGAAGGACCCCCTAAGCTTATTCTTACCAGCTTAGGTTAAAACTTCCCCAAGGACAGATTCCCTTTCTTGCCTTGGGATCGCTGCCACCACCAAGTGATTTAACAAACAATCAGGGAAAGGACCACTTGGAGTCCTATTCCCCCACTCCTACACTCCCTTTCCTGGGGAAGGCTTGAGCATATATCCTCACCATTTGGTTACAAAGGGACTACAGACCCAGACCTCTGGGTATTAGAACAATGGAAAAATCAGTCAGGTTCTTAAAAAGAAGGATTTTATTTAAAGAGAAAAAGGTAAAAGAATAATCTCTGTAAACTTAGGCTGTTAGTTAACCTTACAGAGTAGCAGAAAATTCAAAGAGCACAGAGGAACCCCCTCTAGCCTTAGTTTCAAAGTTACAACAAAACAGGGATAAACCTTCCTCTAGCAAAGGGAAAATTCACAAGTTGAGAAAACAAAGGTAAACTAAAAGAAAAGGAGTACTTGTGGCACCTTAGAGACTAACCAATTTATTTGAGCATGAGCTTTAGGTAAACTAATACGCCTTGCCTGACTGTTACAAGTTTGAAATATGAGAGACTTGTTCAGAAAGATTTGGAGAACATGGATTGATGTCCAGTCCCTCTTCGTCCCAAGAGCGAACGGCCCACAGAAAAAAACAAAAAAAACAAAACAACCCCCAACACAAAGCCTCTTCTTCCTCCCCCAGATTTGAAAGTATCTTTGGTCCCTATTCGTTCCTTTGATCAGGTGCCAACCAGGTTACTTGAGCTTCTTAACTCCTTACAGGTAAGGAGGAATTTTAGGCTACCCCTATGGTTATAACTTTTAAAACATGTTATCTTTTCTTTTATAAATATAATTTAAAATGGGGCACCTTGGTTTACCTGTTAAATTTTAGCTAATACAGTGTAATTTATATGCATTTGCTCTGAAGTGCTACTCTAGAAAAGTGGATTAGCTACCATTTAAAAAAAAATCAAGAGAATATTTCTGCTAATATGACACACAACTTCCAATTAGTTTTAAAAAGATAGTTTCATGTACTATAACTGCCTTGAATCTTGATGCCAAATTTTGTTGTTTTTACAGTTGTATTTTCCTATTATTGAAACATGTTTCTTCTCTTAACCTGTAAAACAAGAATGGAAATTGCAAACTGACTAACTTAAACTATACAAGGAAAATAGGGAAACGGACCAAACACAAAATGCTGTCAGGTGTGCAAAGTTAAATGGAAAACATTCTTATTTCAGTTTTAGTAAGATAGATGTTACATCTAACAGTAGTTAGATTTTCAGACAGAAGTGTGACTTCTGAGTTGATTGAAACAACGAGGAGTCTAGTGGCACCTTAAAGACTAACAGATTTATTTGGACATAAGCTTTCTTGGGTAAAGAACCCACTTCTTCAGATGCATGAAATGAACATTTGAATTGACTGTGTCCCTTCAATATACAATTACTTTGTTCAAGCCCTGAATATATGGAACACTTAATAACTGGAAGTGTATATTTTCCAGTGATAGTTATGAAATTTGTGAAAGTGCACCAGATTAGGTCCAGGGACAGTGCCCTGTATAAAGGACCAATCTCCAAGCCCTGTTAGCTCTTGGGAATGGGTAAGATGATGTGATTTTCACCAGGGAGCTTGGGTGCTCCATCTTTTATATTATCCTCTGGCTAGAGCTCTGGGTGTCTGATTCAATTTAGGCTGAAAGTTTAAAAACTTGGCCTGCTCTAGCTGCTAGAAAGGAGACTTGTCTTCTCTCCTTTCCTACCTCTTGCATTCTACTTCCTGCTGCTGCAGGGATGGAGGTAGGGTCTCAATTCTACTCCAGTACCTCTACTCCATAAAATTACTCTGTTTGGTTCTCCCCACATGAATAACTTCAGTGCTTGCTTCTGCAAAGCTTTCCCAAACAGCAGCAGCATGATATTAATGTGGTTCTTGGCAGTTTTCACTGCTGCCTGCAAGGATCTGAATGGCAGTCTGGAAACTGACAAGAGTCAAATTAATTTCACTGTGTTCTTGTTAGGTAAAAGAAGAGGCACTGAGCTACCTGTCTGCCCATTGAGGAAGTCAGCACTACATCATTTTAAAAGCAGTTAATATGTGAACTGTTGTCTTTAACAATAAGAATTAGTAACACTGCTCTCACTCCTTTTTTTAAAGGTTCAGTTGATGAGAAACTGATAGCTTAAGGCGGCGCCTCTCACTAATCTGAGTATACTGTCAAACTCTGAATATGTCGGTGCACTGGAGATCTTGTGTCTTTCTATTTTTTGTACCACATCAAGAGAGAGAAACAAAAGTTCATATTCAATATCCTTGTAGTCAAAACAAACTGAAATGTCTGAATTTCATCTCTCTCCCCATTGACTTTTTTTTTCTGGCTGCATAAAGAAATCTTTTACCATTGTATTTCCTGTTTCTACATATCTTCTTCCTTCTCCTCATTTGACTGGCACATCCTGCTTCCTGGCTGCTAATGCTGAGGTGATCTGTGGTCGTGTCTGATACGTTCAGAGAGAAAGGTGTCTACCTCAAAAGCCAAACAATGATCATACAAACACATCTAATTACAGGCTTGTATTCTGTAGTTTTGAGTCATACCAGGAAAAATGAATAAAATCACAGGTCACTTTCCTTCTTTTAAAGCTGAATTTTTAAAATTTTGTAGTACAGAAATTAATTTTGCTACTACCGGTAGTACTAGTTTGTTAGAACATTTTGGACACTTTTATGTTTGCTACTTCACACAAAACAAGAGTTTGAAGCAACACCACGCATGATGTAATCGCATACAATTTTACAGACTAAACAGGGTCAGGGCTGATCAATACTTGGATGGGACACTTCTAAGAACTATCCATGGATTGCAGGCTTTTGTGGCTAATGAGGTGGCACTTTTTGTTTGAACCAATGCCTCCCATATGATGATGGAGCACAAGGATACTGGAGGTGTCCTTTCAGGTGCGAGAGGAAAACAACTTGCACACAACAGTGCCTTTCATTTAAGTGTCTCAAATTGGTTGACAAAGGTGGCCATTTTAGAGCTGGGGAGATTGAGGCACAGGTTGCTTAATGAGATGTCCAGGACTGTGCAGTGAGTCAGTGACAGAACTGGGAATGGTACCTGAGTCTCCAAACTCCCCGTCCTATACTTTAGTCTTTGGGAGGCTTAAAAATGTACTGGGTATCTTCTAACCCCACAAGCAAATACAAACATTGGGACCCACCTCCCAGGGGATAGGGCAGGGGCGGGCAAACTCTTTGGCCTGAGGGCCGCATCGGGTTTCGGAAATAGTATGGAGGGCTGGTTAGGGAAGGCTGTGCCTCCCCAAACGGCCATGCGTGGCCCGGCTCCCGCCCCTGTCGTCCCCCGTCCCCTCCTCCGCTTCTCGTCCTCTAACACCCCCACCCCCCCCGGACTCCTGCACCATCCAACCCCCTCTGCTCGCTGTCCACTGACGGCTCCCAGAACCCCTGCCCCTGACTGCCCCCTGCCGCCCCTCTGAACCCCTTGGTCCTAGCCTGGAGCACCCTCATACACCCCAAATCCCTCATCCCCAGCCCCACCCCAGACCCCGCACCTTCAGCCGGAGCCCTTCCCCCTCTCCCCCTCACAGCCCAGAGCCCCCTCCCACACCCTGAACTCCTCATTTCTGGCCCCACCCCAGAGCCCGCACCCCCAGCCAGAGCCCTCACCCCCTCCTGCATCCCAACCCCAATTTTGTGAGCATTCATGGCCCACCATACAAGTTCCATACCCATATGTGGCTTTCGGGCCAAAAAGTTTGCCCACCCCTGAGCTTGAGGGTGTTTTCTGTTCTTTGCTAGGGTACTAAAGTGAAATTTTCACTTGAGCAGCAAGAGTGAAACAGTTGCCTAGAGTTTTGCTCACCATGAGAGCTTTTCCACTTTGTCCTGGTCAGTGAGAGAGTAAAGATTATTCCTTCAGTGTTTTTGTAAAACTGACATCTTGACCATTGTTCACAAAGATGTTAAACCCTGATGTTTTGACCCAATTCCAATTTAAGTAATTGCATTCAGCCTACTGAGCACTGCCATCCCTGCCGTAAATGGAATACAGGGTTCTTCACTTCCTGTACTAAAAGTTTTCTACAGTGTTTCTGTTCACTGTTAAAATAGCTGTTTCTGCTCTGAAAGCAGTTTCAGTTTAGTGGGGATGAATGGATTCTTGTTTGTAGTTTTGGAATTTATCAGGTGAAATGCACTGTATAAATATTAATCTGTTGTGTTTCTGTTCTTGCTTTAAATTTCATTTTCTGGTGACTCCTTTACAAGTTGTCTTTATTTGCTTTATAGTTTAAGGCTTGTTTGATGTACCTCAGTTAGTAGTCAGACATTATTTTAATAGAAATAGGTTTGTGCTTTTAGTGAGGCTATGTTAAACATCTTTGAATTGATCTAATCCTTTACTTGTGGGAACAAAAGTTCAGTCATATTTCAAGTATAAGTTAAGAATGTCACTCTTCATTTCATATGTCCATTGTTTATGAACAGTTTTGTTCATAAAGCATCTAGTTAAATCTTCTGATTTGCTTAACTTTCCTTACCCTTATCTGCTTTCTCAGTGTCAGATCTAGTACTTCCACATTTATTTTTAAATTTTGATAACATTAATCTCTTAAAATGTTATGCCTGCATATGTTTACAAATGTTGCCTTCTAAACTCTTGCATAGTGGTGCAAATCATCTTGAGTACGTTTCCCTTATGCTGCATATGGTCACTGGCTTCTTCTTTACTTCTCAGTACAATTAAAGCTTTTGGAGTTGGTTTAAAACGTGAAATTACCTGGACCTTCACTAACTCAAAGATTATCTCTCTTTCCATGAAGAATTCTGAAAGCTAAGATCAGCAGAGACATTCCTATTAAATCTACTGATTTAAATTCCAGGATAATTGTTCTAGCGTATTTTTTTCATAGCATTTTTGGTGTTAGAACTCACTTCCCTGTTGGTCCACCAGAGCTTGAGATTGTTGGCCTCCTCGTCAACCTCCTCCTGGTTCTGGCCAAAGTCTCCATCTATAATACCAGGAGGAGAATGTTGGACGAGAGGGTGCTCTGCGACTGCGGGGCCTATTTCTGTTCCTCCCTAGTTTCACGCATCCGGGCAGAGTTCCACTGGGCAGCGTCCGCTGGCTCCCTCGACAGCTTTGAGGAGCAGTGAGCGCTGTCTGGGGTTCTCTGCTCAGCATCCCCGTCCGGTATTCTCATTTTGAACCTCTGACCTTCACTCCGCTCCCTGTTTTTCATTAGTTGTCCCCCACAATCAGTTGTCCCTGGGTCCAGTAGTCCCTCCCGCTAGGCTGGGAGAGGGGCCTTTAGCAGTGGGTGGGCTTGCGCCCGCCTACCTCCCAGGTTTTCCAATTTTTTTTTTTTTTTTGAGATTGTTCGCTATCTGTTTATACAGGTGTCTGTCTGAATGAGGTTTTGGATGGGACTTGAATTATTTGACAGGTTTTAGAGTAGCAGCCTTGTTAGTCTGTATTCGCAAAAAGAAAAGGAGTACTTGTGGCACCTTAGAGACTAACAAATTTATTTGAGCATAAGCTTTCATGAGCTACAGCTCACTTCATCAGATATGAAGTGAGCTGTAGCTCACGAAAGCTTATGATCAAATAAATTTGTTGGTTTTGTCTCTAAGGTGCCACAAGTACTCCTTGAATTATTTGAGTTGATACTGAATCTAGGATTTTTCTGTTTACTTCGTAAGTTTTTGGTATTCACTCTCAGTTTTTAAAGTTGTGTATGGGTTTAGAGGCTTGTACAATGAGCATGTGTTTGATAAATGCCAATATAGCTGTCCTTTCCTACTGTCCTTTCATGTCTGTCATGTGACATTTTAGTTAAAGTAAATTTAATAGGTTTTGTTGAATAACTTCTGCTTTGAAATGACAAGTAAAAAACAAAAATTCATCTGGTCTAAATATAAGTTGCTGTCATTGAAGTGATAAGTCTTGTTTAGCCTAAAGTAACTTTTTTGTGGGGGGGGAGTTGTTCATTTACTGAACACTTCCTCTCTCTTCTAGCTTAATTCCATAGCTCACTTGTAAATTGAAACCTTGTTTTGTTGCAGCACAGTCTAGTATTTCTCTAGCAGTGGACCTGCAATGGGGTGTCAGGTTGCTGAGGATCATTAGTATGTTTTTCTAGAGTCATTATACTGATGTCATATTTTGGAATGCATGAACTAATTCCCCTCCAATTTTCTATTTCAAGAGTGTTACTCTGGGCTTTTGTTTTAAAAAAGTATTTGAAGAATTGTATTTTATTTTATTTCTAATTTGCTTTTATAACGTTAAACTAGAATAGTAGTGAAAACAGTACTCATGAAAGGTGCCTGATTGACAGCTATGGAAACCGAAGTCCTTTATCTACAGAGCAAGCAGAGTATGGACATAGCCCATGTGTCTTTCCTCTCATCACTCCAAGTGTGTCAAAACCTTGACTTCAAGGGAGCATCTTTAGCAATGAGTCTAGAGTTCTCATTTTCCTTATTCTTCTATTCCTTGACCTTTTATGTTGAACCAGTTGTTCTAATTGCAGTCATGTTTTTTGTGGCATGGAATCCTAGCTGAAGTGACACCATCAACCCATTTCACGTGGGGCATCAAACAGCTCCAATGGTAACAATTCTGTTCTGAGCTTGATTTCTCCCAGAGGTGAAATCAGGCCTTGAATCATCTGTTCTCCTAAACAAGGATTTTTTTTTTTAAAGCCCACCATCAGTAATGTTTTAAAAAGGAGATTGTCACTGTTTGTGATGTATGCTGCTAACTGTTCGTTATAATATTGGATGTTTATGAAAGGATACAGTGGTTCTCAACCTATTTATCATTGTGGGCCGCATAAGCAACTCTCTGTGCATTATGTGGGGCTCATTCACGCAATATATATACTACTTGTATGGCCCTGAGGATCTCACACGGGCCACACATGTGTTTTGATTGGGCTGCAGGTTGAGAACCACTGGGATAGGTGTAAGTCTATTCAGTGTTTTATTGAGAATGTAGCAATTATTTTGATTATAGCATTTTAAAAAAATTTAAATTTAAATTTTAAAATTTTAAAATATTCTGTATGAGGATGTGGTACTAAACTTTGGGAGCTGACCCCATAGTTTGTTGATTACTGCATAAATCTGTCCTTGTGTCCTTTAGATTGAAGGGGACCTTTATTGCTTCCAGAGTCTACATTTATTTGATATGCTTTGGCAATTGCCTTAGTTATATCTCCTCCTCTGGACATGTCTCTGTTTGACACAGGATATTCTTCATACATATCCTATATTGTTAATTTATGTCTCATCATTGAAGTGGCTTGTATTATATAGATGACTTGGCATACTTTCAGCTTTTTCTAGCATTCTGGCAATAATTGTCCTGTTAGAAATGGCAGCATTGTGTATGTAAAGCATAATAGGCTCTGTTTGTTAAGAATGATGTCAGCATGTGGGATGGCCTCAAGGAGTCCATTAAAAGAACATAAATAAGCCTTTTGACTGCTAGGTTTTTTTTCCCTCCGTAAAATACCATATTGTTGAAGACATCTGCTAGTGTCTGCAATGGAATGAGACAGATCTGGTGACCGAGTTATGCAGACTGATAAGCAGTATCCTGTAGTGTCATAATTGTGGAGACACCCGGGTAGCAGCCACATAGAGCTACATTCTAAAACTAAGCATTAATGCCTGGTTTTTTTGTATAAATACATGGTCCTTTCATGTAAAATTTCACAGTTAGTTTTTAGGACCTTTACATTTGCTATGCAGTCCTGGATGGTTTCTCTTCATAATTTTTAATAGGAAGATTTTGGAATTTGGTTCTGGCTGAAACTTTTCCTTGGCAGTCTGACTATCCATTGTCGATTTTAATATCTCCTCAAAAACATATGTGTTTACACAAAATGTGCATGTGAAAAGAGCCTGACTTTTGAGCAAACAGCACTCTAACCAGTTGGGTAGAGGTGAAGTGTTTACAAAGGGGGAGGGTTAATCTGGGCCATTCACAACACCATTGTGGTCTTCAGTGTATTAAGGCTGAATTCAGCCTTAAAACACTGATTTCCTTGTATTAGGGAAATTGCATCTTATATCCTCGAGGAACTGAAATATGTGGAAATGAGTTTTAAAAACCCACATCATCTCAATCATAAGCATATTGGTAGTGATTATGGAGTGACTGCCAAGCCCACCCTGCCCTCATATCATCTTGTGGTCTGGTGCAGAGTCATGGGGGCAGCCGGTCTCTTGAGGTGGGTCTGGGGAAGAGAGGAGCTGTAGGAACACATAGGAAATGATAATGTGGTTGGGGAGATGGGGCGGGGGTCTGGATGACGTGAGGGGGATTCTCGGGATAGAGTGGCCAAGGGAGGGGCAGACATTTAAGAGCAGCCCAGGCCCACAGAAGGAGAAGTCAGGAGGAGATCACTGTTTGTCATGTGAGACTTGGAGTGCATCCACTTATTAGTATTCATTCTATAATATCTTAGTTGTGCAATGGCTCTGCGCGTATGAATTGGAAAAATAGGTCCCTGCTCCGAGGACTTTGTATTCTAAATAGGCTAGGAAGGGAAAACACGTGCAGGAGAGATGAGGTGGAAAGTATTTGAAGGACAAGGGTTACATTTTAAATGCAGATTTTCATGTCAAGCATTCTAGAATTGAGGTGTTCAAATCTATTTTAGAAAACCTGATAAAAGTTTGTTCGATTCTAAACTAATGCAATTGCAGCAAAACTCTTACCAACCAAGATGATTTTAATCTCCTTCAAGTTTTTGATATGATGGTAGTTTAAGGCTAAAAGAAAATTGAATTTTGCAGTAATAGGAACTTCAATTTGGTATTCGTTTCCAAATAATTTACTCCTTGAAATTCTTGGCTAAAATGACATTATTAAATAATTTCCCTCCCCCCACCACTTGTTTTTTATATTTTCTTTATGAGAAAGGCTAAGCACTTGTCTGCATGCAGAGTTGTACCAGTTTAACTTAAGGTATAATTTTAAATCCATTTCACTAAATGGATCCAAAAAGCTATGGACATACCTCTCATTTTGGTTTAAACTAGGCTTATTTCAATATATCTTAAATAGATTAGGAATAGATTTAAGACAAATCAAAATAAGCCACTTTTAAACCAAAATAAGAAGGTCTACAACGGGGGGTTGCACTGCTTTAACTAAAGTGTTGCAAGTTTGTGTGTAGGGGAGGTCTAAGAGCTTGTTTTCTTGAGATGGGTGTTTTACAGTCATTTTATGCCCAAGTAACAGCAAATAGCAGTGAATAACAGGAAGGACTGCAGGTCAGCCTTCCATCTAAGAAAAGAACCTGTTCTCTTATATAATCAGCCTTTGTGAACCTGAGACCCCGGTTCATTTCACAGTGAAGCTTTCTTTCAATTTACTTCTCCTAGTTCATCTTATTTTAGCTAACTTGGCTCAGTGTTTTACTGCTGTATGAAGACAAAAAAAAATCATCAGACTGTTGGCTAGGAGCCATATTCAGTGAGGGAAAGGAATGAAACTATTAAACTAGGTTTTTCTGGAATTCCATGAGAGAAAGCTCCAATTCCTGGAGGTACAGCAAATATTAAATTTTGTAATTTCAACCTTCATAAGGAAAGGTTAGGGTTAATCTGTGCTCTCCACTACTAATACTCATCTCCACATCAATTAAGCTGTCACTGTTGTATCATTTCAAGACCTAAAAAACATTTTCAGGATGGTCTGATATGTCACTCTGCTCAGATACTATAGTGAAGGGCAGCAGCTGAAAGCCCCAAATTAGAATTTCACCTGTAAAATTCTCCTATTGTATCCTGTTCTTTAGGTAGCCCACTCCTGAGGCCCAGCTTTCAGATCGTCCATCTTTCTTGTTCAGAAATCTCTTTTGGTGCTACTGAACTCTGCACCCTAATCATTTGAAGGGGTTGTTGCAGTTGAGCCTGAAACGTTTTCTTTGCTCCACCCACTCCCCACCCTTAAAGGATACATGCTCCCTGTGCAAAACACACATCCCTAGGGAGCAAAAGATTGGGATTAAGCCCTGCCCACATCCATAAAATAATTGTGCTAGTCTAAGGAAAGCTCTGTGTGTGTTGTTTTAAATGTGCATGTAAGGGAACCTGAGTGAAAAGTAAAATTCTGCAGAACTGTTCAACTCATCCAGGTTGCTGGTTTTCCTGTTCCAGGGCCTACTGAAACATAAGCAAATGATGTCTAACAACTTTTAGCAGTTTTCTTTTCCTTATAAGGACCACAGTTCAATACCCTTGCCTGCTGTGCTTGCCAGCAGTTATACAGTTGCTCTAGCTTTGTTATGTAGATCCCATTCAACCTTTCTTCCTTCAGCAAACAGGAAACAATATTATTTTTTGACAATGGAAAACTATTATTCCGCAAGGAAGAGAAATAGCATTTCTCCTGAGTTATGATTCTGATTGGGATGTTTACCTCTTCTACTATGGGTATTCATATTGATGGCTGAATTAGTTACTTTGTGAACAGCATTCTCCACTTTCAACTACAGCTTATCTTCAAACTGCGTTATGTATGTGCTATAAAATATATGTTTGTGACATATAGTATTTAGTATTTTTCACGGTAACACCCATGAGGTTTTCACTAATGTGAGGTTATACCACAGAAAAATCTACATTAAAATGATTAAAAACAACAAAAAGAAGGAAAATCAGAGTTAATGTTGAAACTGCATCCATGTGTTACTCTTTTGGTGTTGGATATTGCAGAGTTTTCCATAATAACGCTATGTAAAGGACTGTATCTATGCCTAATTGGATGAGACTTCTTACCTTTATTCATTTTTGTACACCGTGTTGGTTTAATAATGAGTAGGTCTGGTCAGAAAACAAGAATTCCACTTCTCTCACACACACAAAAATGGAGGTTTTGAAATTTGTCTTTGTTCTGATATGAAATGAAGCTGAGACTTTTTGAATATTTTTATGAAAAAAGAGAAAGATCCTCCCCACAGGATAGGCAATAGCCCAGGTGAATGCCCTCACCACTGCGCTACTGGATATTCAGGTGTGAGTGGGTGTCTCTCAAGGTCATAGATACAGTATGTTAATTGTGAAAGGCAGCATGGCAATATGTATGAGACTTGGGTTTGCCATATTAGAGACAATGGTCTATTCCCAGCTCTGCTTGAAGAGATGGTGCAACTTCTTGATTACCCCACTGGGACAATGTTGCTTGCCTTTCTCCTAAGATAGGAGTGTATGGTTTTGCTCAACAGTGGCTGTGGAGGGCACAGAATTAACACCAGTCAGCAGGGTGCTGGAACAATTTTTATAGTGGATGTGCTGAGAGCCATTGAACCAACCTGTAAACTCCGTATATAATGGAAACCACTTCAAGCCAGGGGGTGTTGCTGCACTCCTAGTTCCAGCACCTATGCCAGTCAGAAGAACTAGCACTAAAACTCATAGTTTCCCATGGTTTCCAATTCAGCATTCCTTCCCCTGACTTAAAGGAATAGCTATTTGTGTCTTGTCTGGTGTTCAGGCTGTGTGGGCCAGGGAGCATTTTCTATGTAGTGAAAGGTCAATGAGGTCTAGAGCATGCTTAGTGTAAATAGAATATTCAGAGATTTTAGCACAGTGGTTACCAAACTTTTTACTAAGATGACTTTTGTTCATTTTGTGTTTGTTTGAGGGTGGTTGGTTTTTTGGATCTGCCATTACATATATGCACCCTCTTCACCAGCACTGCAATCTAATCCCAGCTCATTGTGGAGGAGAGGCCCTGAGCAGGAAGTAGGGGGTCAAAGAGTGAGCCTGCCCCACAGCAGCGGCTCCTCTCCTATGGGATTAGGCTCAGCTTCCTGCTTCAGCCATTGAACCTGGCGCATGGGGTCGCAGCACCACTCAGATTTGGCCTACCATCTCTCCATGATGTCAAAAGCTGGGACAGGAGCTGCCACGGCAGAGAGGGCCTCCCCTCTACAATGGACCAGGAGAAGTGCATGCTTGCCTAGGGCCCAGGGATGGGTTACTCTAGCTATAGATTTGGTGGCCCATCTGTGACGCGCTGGTGGGTTGGAACCCATCATTTGGGAAACACTGCTTTAACAGCCAGAGTCTAGCAAGCTTCACATGTACAAATGATTATTTTTCAAAGGTTTCAGAGGAACAGCCGTGTTAGTCTGTATTTGCAAAAAGAAAAGGAGTACTTGTGGCACCTTAGAGACTAACCAATTTATTTGAGCATGAGCTTTCGTGAGCTACAGCTCAAATAAATTGGTTAGTCTCTAAGGTGCCACAAGTACTCCTTTTATTTTTCAAAGGTTTATGATTTAGCCAAATTATAAAAATCACTATTTGCTCTGCCTTTGATAAGGTAAACCAGCAAATACTTATTTAAAATCTAAAAGTATATATGTGTTAAATTTATGACTGGCACATTAGACAATACATTTTTAATGCACTGTAGTATAGAGGACTGATCATGGGACTTGGAGCTAGTCACTACTGAGTTCCAATTACAGCATTACTGCAGTTTCCATTTGGACAAATCACTTACACTGTTTTACAGATGAGGAAAGTGAGGCAGAAAGGTTAATACGTAAAGCCCATAATGCTGTAGGTATCAGCATGTTGGAGGCATATGATTACAAAATGCTAGTCCCCAAAAGCAGCTAAGGCATAGTTCAATCCAATCTTCCAGCAGAGATAGAACTATCTTAACCAGGTGGTGGGGGCTGGCTACCATGTTTTCATCATGTTCCCCAGCACAATTGTTCCTACTGCATAGATGGTCTCTTAGTTTCTGAGTAGTGGGAGGAGGTATTAGTATTTATTTGAAACAAAAAGCTGGTATTAACCTAACTATAGCAGACCTGACAGTCTTCTGTAATACTGTACTTTGAAGATATAAAGTGCTGTGTGCTTATTACTAAATTATATTTATGGTCAACACCTATTCATAAATGAGCCAGTATAAAATTGTTCTAATTAATTGAAACACGAGAGAAATATAATTATTTCTAAATTACACATTGCTCTATTCAGCACCTAACTGTGTTGTAATTATACAATATATGCTTGCAGAATAAACCACTGAAGTCACTAACTTTGTGGTCAGATTATTACTAACTGCCTGCAGCAGGGTTTCTTGTTCCTTCCTCTGAAGCAGCTAATACTGGCCACTGTCAGTGACAGGACACCGATCTAGATGGATCACTGATCTGAACTAGTATGGCAATTTATATATTCAGCAGGGCTCTGTGCAGAGGCAGGGATTTGCCCATATGGAGCAGCTTGCAAGATTGGGGCCTAAGTTTACAACCCTGCTTGTAGTTAGTTATTTTTTGCCACATACAAATATCCGGTCCAAAGCTCCAGCTGTTCTAATGTGGGTCAGATTTTGCTCCTAATCAGCAGAAACTGTTTCCATTAACACTGATTACTTTAAAAAAATCAAATACAATAACTCAAAACAAAACATATTTTTGTAGAATATTCTATAACAAGAGTCTAAATGGAGGAGAGAGAAATTTAAAGCCAAAACAAATATTCCAAGTTAACACTTCTGTTTCTCAGTTGTCCTTCAGGATTTACCAATATTGGAAGAGTGCCCCAAATGAATAAACATCAATATTACCATTACCAATATTAGCAGTTTTAAAAGGAGATTTAGTAACAGGTATTTGTGCCCATTTCAATCCTCCTTTTCTATGGTCAGTTCACACATCAGGGATTTATATGTAACACCCGCCATCTGCAAAAAGAGCAAGGAAATTGTTCCAGCCAAAACAAGAACACAATTTCTACCACAAATAGACCAGATGTGTGAATCCTGTCTTTCTAACACTGTGAAACATCTACAACTGAAAATTAAAAATGAAAGGCCATTTGTCAGTTTGTTACTGAGACATAAAAATTCTGCGTTTGAGAAGAACATTGAGTGTGACTACTGTTAATGTATTGCAGCATGGGTGATGTGTAATATTGCACTCAGACCTGTGCAATATCTTGGCAAAATGAGCTGAACTAAGAATGAATGAATGGTTAAACACTGTCAGATTCTCCCAGTCATGCCTTGAATTCCATTTCAAATAAATGTCAAGAACTTGCAGAGTCTCTCATCCTAAATGATGTTAAGTGATATGTCTAACCTTGGTACGAAAGCACTTGAAGAAAGTTCAGGCTTGTGAGGGATTGGTGGGGAGGAGTTGAGTCAGGGAGAGAAATTCTGAATAGACTGAAGGTGTTAGTGTTAGATTTTGCTTTTAAAAAATAGGCATTAATACTGAAAATATTGATGCAGTATGAAGAAAGCAGGAAGAAATGAGATCAGTCCTCTTGTGTCAGGAAATCCTCCACATGTGAAACTGGATATTGTCAGTTGAGACCTTCCTAATGCTTGTAAGGTAAAGGAAAATGTTCTAGCAGATTGAATAGCTCTCAGACTGACTCTCACGAGTGGGTGAGTTCAGAGACCAAAAAACAGTGTCCTCACATTTGAGACCTACCAAATCATGTTTATAACATTCAGAACAGTAATCTCCCATTCTCTTACACAAGAGAGAGGAATTGGTGCCATACCATTGGATATATTCATCCTGTTAGGATTATGCACTCCTTCTTTTTTGTTTCATATTCTTATAAAAATAATCCATAAAAATCTTATTAAGGACACAGTTCACTGTACCCAATGATCCTCCAAGGTGGTAGAAAGAATTAAAAATAAACAAAAAATCCATGTTTATTTACAACTGGACCAAAAAAAATTGATTATTTCAGTAATGGATTTGATAGTTTTGTTCTAAAGATACTGTATCAAAGTTGAACTGTCAAACATCAAGATATTCTTCAAAAGGAACAATTTGTGACCAATCTAGAGGATGTTATAACCTAGGAAGGTAATCCCCAAAGGAGCAGGCTGGCTGTTTGGGGAAATGGTCACAAATGAGTTTGTTCAGATCAACAGTTGAATTCATGTACAGAGTACATCAATTAGTGCATGAAAGTTATACATTAATGTTTTATGAGAAGCTGGTAACAGTAGGGTCTGTTCCTAATTACTGTCACCATTGTGGAAATATTGAGTCAGTCATGGTCTTAAAAGATGTAAACACGAGGGAACCAAAGTTATTTAATGTAGTTCCAGACTTTGAACATGTAATTCCTCACAGAACTACTATACTGTGTTTCCTTTTCGATGTTTGTTCATCCTGCTATTTCCCCTGTTCCCTTGTACTAGCCATCTACCATATATACATTTTGGTTGCTGAAATGATAGCTCTTGTCATCTTACCTTTATTGTTTATAGTGTCTATAGCATTGTGTCCCTTGGGTTGTTCACTTTAGACTAGACCAGTGGTTCTCAGACTGTTGGTCAGGACCCCAAAGTGGTTTGTGACCCCATTTTAATGGGGTCACCACTACTGGTTTAGACTTTCTGGAGCCCGGGGTTGGAGCCCAAGCCCAAGCCCAAGCCCCACTGCCTGGGGCTGAAGCCCGAGGACTTCAGCCCTGGGCAGTGAGGCTCAGGTTACAGGCCCCCTGCCTGGTGCTGAAAGCCTTTGAGCTTTGGCCCCCGACCTGGGGTGGTGGGGCTTGGGTGAGCTCAAGCTTCAGTTCCTCCTCCTGGGGTCATGTAGTAATTTTTGTTATTGGAAGGTGATTGTGGTGCAATGAAGTTTGAGAACCCATGGACTAGACTTATTTGAGAATGCTTGTGAACTGCCTGACATACTGCTGCATGTATTCTTGTATGCTGATGTTTTAGACAAAGCAGACCATCCTCTTGCCCTTAGAAGCGAATCATCCTGCACTAAAATATTTTGGTATCTTTATGCTATTCTTCTTTGAATGTAGTGAGAGCTTTTATCTAATATACGTGAAGCAACTGTAAATATATTGTCTGCATGTCACGTGTAAAATTGGATTTTCTGCCTTTCAGGACAAGACCCTGATTAATATGGAAAACACTATCAGTCTGACCCTGTTATGAAACTTTATTTTTTATTGATATGGATAGGTTTTTATCTTTCACAAAGAACTTAGTTTCCAAAGAACATTTCCTTTTTGCTAAAGTCCCACATGATCTTCCCAGAAAACTGACCTATTTTTAGCAACCTACAAGATCCTGTTGTACGGCAGATTTATGAGAACAGCAATTCTAATCCATGAAAGGTCAACCTGAATAAAAGTAATTCCCATTCCAAAGTACAGTAGTCCATATTTAACTAATACATTCACTCTCAATAATTGTTGAGCAGATGCTCTTTGATCTCTTGTAGAAGAATTGATGAGTAGTGAAACTTCACTAATTTATATCAGTGACTGTATTTATTACATATTATTGAATTTTGTCAAATAAGGAAGTGAACAAACATTAAATTAGGTAGAGATAATGCATTATAAAATATATTTTGTTTGCTTAATTTGACTATTGTCAATTAATAAATGAAACTATTGTATTAGTAGAAGTATTACAGTCTGTCTTGTAAAAATATTGAGGTCTCAGTAATAACAAGGCCTTCCTAAAACACTTTGGCATTAAAAGTTTTGCTGAGAAATGGGGAGCCAGCTGTTTGTGTGAATTTTGTGATGTGCAGATTAGAGGTGACAATGAAATTTCTGCAGTCTCTGTTTCTTTAGTGCTACTTCCACTTTATTTTTATGTCCTCTTCAGCAGAAGAAGAATATATGAGATTTTAGGACACTTTTTTCCCCCAATAAAATCCCTTAGCCTTTGTCTGTGTTCTTATACATACACACTTTTCCCTTTTTGAAATGTACCATGAAGTGCTATGCTGCAAATCAACTTTAATACGTGTATGACCAGTCACTTCATTGTTCTTTATAACTCTTCTCTCCTGTTTTTGCTAGAGCTATTCTCTTCACTTAGGGATTTTGTTTTGTTAAATTGTTTCCGAATAGGACTACTGTATTGCCTAAATGATTTATTGGTCTGATTGTTCCAGACGGGGGAGGGTAGTTTTCAGAGGAATCTGCCAATTAGACTAATGACGCCACCATACAAAATGCAAAATTCCACTTAATTGACAAAGCTAAGAAGGTGGGGGCACTGAGCTGGCTTGGATTAACTGGAATTTTAAATTAAGAGGTATTGTATGTACATTTGTTGGACCTTCATAATTTGCCCGTGAAACACTTAATTTGCAGTTTTCACATTCACAAATGGTCATTTTGATTTTCTGCTATAACCTTTCCTCTGTCAGGCTCTTGAGGTGCTTGGTCCAATTAAGCAGTTCCTATTTTACAGTCATCTTGGACTCTTCTTGTGGCAGTGCCTTTCTCCCCTCGCAATATATGATGTCTTTCTGCTCTTGCCTAGGCTCTTTCTAGACTTTCTGTAAAGCAAGCCTGGAGCAGAGGATGGCAAACTGGTGACTTCCATTTGAGTAAAACTGCTGCTGCCCCATTAACTAATCTTTAATTAATCAGGCCTTCTTTTGATGATTTAGAGTCCATGCTTCTACCTCAACTCAATTATGTTCTGAAGATCTTGTAAAAATAAATCCAGTTGATCAGATTTCTATTGAATTCCTACTGTGCTGAGATATATAGAGTTGTAAAAGTTACACTAAATTTAGGCAAGCCTTGTTTGAAAAATGTGAAGCCTTTGCTTTACACATGCTTTGGTGGCTCTGTTATGCTAATTTATATACAATTTACTAACATTGAATGTATTTTGCAAGATTCCTTATTCTTCACACTTAATCGTGCTTTTGCAATGACTTCTTCCTTCAGAAAATACGGAAACAAAGCTCTTCAGAACATCAGTATTCTGTACTGTTTATTCATATGCTTGTGATCTGAACAACAAAATAAAGCCTGTTTTGATTTGTTTTAAATGCTGGTTAGTAAAATTCAAATGCAACCAAAATCAATCGAGACTTCTTATGTCAGTTGTCAAACTCATTCTTGCCTGGCCTCTTCTGCCAGAAAATGAGACTTGTTAATTGAGAGAGCTGTTTCCTTTTTAAAATGGTTAATAAAATCTTCTTGACAGCACATCTGTGTGAAGGAGGGAAAGAAATAAATGTGTGTTGGAAGGAGTTGAGTATGTGATTGAGATAATGACAGTGGGATCGGTGGCGGTGGTGGGTTTGCCCAAGAAACATGAACAAAGTCTTAAACCTTGTAGGTGACATTGATTTTGTAGTAATTATTTGAAGGAACTAGAGTGGACATAAGCTATTTTAGCTCCTGGAATGAGTGGATATTTAAACAGGTATCATGTTTGTATATCTTTTAATTATACTCTGCGCCTATTTCTTGTTTGAACTTTTTTAATAATTGGAGGCAACTTGACCTTCCTTTCTTTTCATATGTTATGAATGTCACAGTGCAGTTGTGCTTTAGCATATGGCAAATTTGTGTATCTAAAATATTTTTAGTGTACTGCAGATTTTAGTGATTTCTAATAACATAATTGGCTATCCTCAATGCCCAGTTTATGGTATTTTTCTGTTGTGTTGAGATACTTTATTTGTTTGGAAATAGCTTTTCTCATGTTACGTTTTAGTACAGTATTGGAGCAGAAGGGTTCCCAATGGGGATGTGATAGTTTTGGGTAATACAGAGTCTTATGTATCTGTAGCAGTTATATAGTTTTTGCCAAGTTTTCTTTCTTGTTTGCTATCATTTTTCAAAAAGGAATGCTACCGTGAATCAGACAAACTGTGGGAGAAAAGAACAAGAACTTTTGGAAAGGGAAATGTCTAGAGCAGGGGATCCCAAAATGTGGTTCTTGTAATCATTGGTGGTACATGAGCTTGATGTTCCATCATTCATTTCACAGCAATTTTTGAGAAGGTGGTACGGGCACCAATAAAGTTTGGGAGCTGCTGGACTAGAGCATCACTGGGAGAGGTCTTGTGCTGAGTCTGATTGCTTATGGCATAAAGACTTTTTGAAATTGTATGCTATGACGGTGCAAGAAGCATAGAGAAGTTTATTTGATTCCATTAGCATCTACAAATGCTTGAACATCTGAACTGTTCCAGGTGTTGAAGAGCATGGTTAATCCAGGATGTATCCACTTGGGTACAGAGTCAACTATTGCATACAATGAGATGTGCTCAAGCTAGTTCAGTCTGATTTTAAGGAATCTTAGCTGTGAATTCTCTCGCCCTTGGTAGTAGAACCATGGATGGAGAGAGTGATGGAAGAAGGAAGGCAGGGACAAATAAGGAGTCTTTCCTGCTTGAGTTTCAGCCTGGTTTTGGAGGGGCTGGAAAAACTTTGAGCAACAACCTGTGAATTGGACCTGTTCCTCACTGTAGAGGCAGCTGTTCCATTATTGTCAATTCCGTTTGAGAAAGTAGGGTGCCAACATCTCTTACTTGACATCTGCTCAAGAATTTGTTTCTTGACTGAAAGAATGTCAGTTACCACCCTGTATTGAATCTCCCAGCTGAGATGGCGGGGGAAGGAGGAATGTTATTGATAAAGTTAAATAGTAGTAATTCTCACAGTAGCTGGAGTCTTCCAGTTTTGTAAACCGCAATCAGTCTAGCTTTAGTCCTGGATATGATGCAAACAGTGCACTGGTTGCCTTGCTGGTTGATCTTTCTCATAGTGGATAACCGGATGTCTTTGCAGATTATATTAGGTCTATCAGCATATTTTGATACGATTGAAGACAAGCCTACAGGAATGGATGGAGTTGCTAATTTGTGACTCCTATCTTTCCTGACATGTTTATCCCAAAGATTCACTTGCAAGCCTCTTCAGGGTTCTACTTCGTTGCCCCAGCTGCCCAATGAGAGGCTGTTAGGGAGAGACTTGTGGGGTGTGTGATACCCCTAGCATTGTTTCAGTTTTATTGGATCAGGATGTGTATTTGAGTGATTCACTCAATGTCTGATCAAGATTAGGATTTAATATGACTGATATCATAGCTCTCCGATATTCAACCTAGTTTAAACTAAGGTTATGCTTTTAGACTATGGGAAGCAGCTGAAGGAAAGGGCAGCAGTTATTCCATTATTCCATCTCCTTTGATTATGTGAGTGTGTGTCTGCCATTTGTCACTTAAGTTCACAGTCTTGGTGTTTTAATTGTATGTCAAGCTAGCAGATTTGTCATGACTTTTCTTTTTCTCCCATCTGCACATCATGAAGGCTGCAACATTTTAGATCTATTGTGGCCTTTGCTACAGTTAGCCGTAATCATACCTTGAGATTGGATTACTGAAATGCACTCTACATGACGTTCTACCTGAAGACCATTCTAAAACTTCAGCTTGCACAGAATGTAGTGACCTACTTAAATAGCAGTGCTTCCTTCGGAGGCAGGGGATGAGGGGGCACTTTACTCCTGGACTCTATGACCTGAACTGGCTTCCAGTTTTTCTGGGTACAATTTAAGTAATGGTTTAGATGTATAAAACTCTAATGAGTTGGGTCCTGTCTACCTTAGAAGCCATCTCTCATCATAAGAGATGCACAGTTGAGATAAGCAGAGGCACACAGGCTAAACAACCTCCAGGTTCAGCCCGGAAGAATCTGATGGCAGGGGATTTTCAGTAAGGGGGGCCCCTCTACTTTGAAAGTGACCTTCACGACACATTGCGAGGCCTATCTGATTTGCCAGGCTTTCAAGAATAGACTGCATTGTTGGGTGGGTTCTGTGAAGGCTAAAGAAATAGGAACTGTTGGCCCTAATGTGGATAAAAAAGTTGCTATGGTTCAGTTTACCTTGTAAGCTTCGTATTCCTTCTTTTAACCTTAGTGTGACGTGACTTTAGGGTGGGCATGGTTTATAATTCACAATTAATACATAAAATGATGTTAAATTTGTTTTTTCTCATGCACAATAATAGTTTGGGCTGACTAGAGAGCTCTGCTTTGGTAAATGTTTGCCCTTGTTTGGACATTGAAGAGGTGAAATGTCATGCAGTTTGTTAAACAGGCAGGTTCTCTAAAGGAAATTAGGACTGACACTAAACAACCTCTCTTGCCTTTGGTAATACATATACATTATTGTTAAGAGTTAGGGTGTATAAGGAAGCCATATGTTCTGGGCTATGTCCTTTGGTCTTTATAAACACAAGATTTTCCTTTTTCCCCCTTAAAAACAAAAAACCAAACAACCCCAGAAACTGTAACTACGGTATGCATCCGATGAAGTGAGCTGTAGCTCACGAAAGCTCATGCTCAAATAAATTGGTTAGTCTCTAAGGTGCCACAAGTACTCCTTTTCTTTTTGTAACTACATGATTTGTCATAACACACCTTTTACAGACTTGATGCTGGTGACCATTATTATATTATATTTATAGCACCCACAATGTGCAAAGATACAATTCCTGACCCAAAGAACTCAGTCAAAGGTCATTTGGTGATTGTTTCTCTCTTCTTTTCTTTTTTTTTTCCCCTTCCTCCAGATTTGTCACGGAACAGACTCTCGGAGCTTCCTGCAGAAGCTTGTCATTTTGTTTCCCTTGAGAGCCTTAACTTGTACCAGAACTGCATTCGTTATATCCCAGAGGCCATCCTGAACCTACAGTCTTTAACATTTCTAAATATCAGGTACCATCACATTTAAATCTTGATTTTAATATCCATGTTATAGATTCTTGCAACCTTTGGAGCATTAGAAGATAACACATACCTAGTATATAACCTGTGTGTCTTGATATTACATGCCATCAGATTCACCAGTCTGGACCAGTCTCTACCAATTACCTCAATGAGGAGACATCAGATAGTAGTAATCTTAATTTTTGGCACTTCTGGATTCATGTTAACTACCTGAAATCTTCTTGTGCTTGCTTGCTTCAAATCTTGGCAGCCACTGCTCCTTCTTTGTGATTTCAAACATATCCCATCTGGCCAGTATTGTAGATTTGAGGGCATAGGAAAGATAAATTGCCTACTTGTCCTCATTAACTAGTCTGGATTCCTTTTGCTCTCTCTCCATTTTATTTTTTTATGCAGGTCTGTAATGTGAAAGGATTTGTTTTTTGTTTTCTCTTCTTTCCTATGGGATCTTTAAATGACAGCTCTTGAGGTTCTGGATGATAAATTAAGTTTTCTGGGTACTATAAGTAATGAAAGAGGAAAGATGATCTCGTGGACAAAGCACGGGATTGGGACTCAGGAGATCTGAATTCTGTTCCCAGCTCTACCACAGGCTTACTGTGTGATCTTGAGCAAGTCACTGCACCTTTGTGCTTCACTTTCCTCATCTATAAAATGGTGACATCTACCTCATAAGGGTATTGATTGATTGATTAATGTTTGTAAAGTGCTTTGAGATTTTCTGGTGGAAAGTTCTATAGAAATGAAAGGGTATTTACTATTATTAGCACTAGTGGTACAAACACCAGCACCTGTTCATTACATGTTCTTCTTTCTCCTATTGCTGTGTGAAAGACCCATGTAAATGGCTAAAAGCCTGGCTGTGTGGGGGAAATGGTAAAAATAACTATACTCAAAGTCTTGTAAAAAGAAAAGGAGACTTGTGGCACCTTAGAGACTAACCAATTTATTTGAGCATAAGCTTTCGTGAGCTACAGCTCACTTCATCGGATGCATACTGTGGAAAGTGTAGAAGATCTTTTTATATACACACAACGCATGAAAAAATACCTCCTCCCACCCCATTCTCCTGCCGGTAATAGCTTATCTAAAGTGATCACTCTCCTTACAATGTGTATGATAATCAAGTGGGGCCATTTCCAGCACAAATCCAGGTTTTCTCACTCCACCCCGCCCCGCCCCTCACCACACACACAAACCCACTCTCCTGCTGGTAATAGCTTATCTAAAGTGACCACTCTCCTTACAATGTGTATGATAATCAAGGTGGGCCATTTCCAGCGCAAATCCAGGGTTTAACAAGAACATCGGGGGGGGGGGGGGGTAGGAAAAAACAAGACAACATACTAATCCACAGAGACCTCCCTACCAACACTACAAAAAGAAGGATTCTAGGTGGACTCCTTCTGAAGGTCGAAACAGCAGACTGGACTTCTACATAGAGTGCTTCCACCGACGTGCACGGGCTGAAATTGTGGAAAAGCAACATCACTTGCCCCTCAACCTCAGCCGTGCGGAACACAATGCCATCCACAGCCTCAGAAACAATTCTGACATCATAATCAAAAAGGCTGACAAAGGAGGTGCTGTTGTCATCATGAATAGGTCGGAATATGAACAAGGGGCTGCTCGGCAGCTCTCCAACACCACTTTCTACAAGCCATTACCCTCTGATCCCACTGAGAGTTACCAAAAGAAACTACAGCATTTGCTCAAGAAACTCCCTGAAAAAACACAAGATCAAATCCGCACAGACACACCTCTGGAACCCCGACCTGGGATATTTTATCTACTACCCAAGATCCATAAACCTGGAAATCCTGGATGCCCCATCATCTCAGGCATTGGCACCCTGACAGCAGGATTGTCTGGCTATGTAGACTCCCTCCTCAGGCCCTACGCTACCAGCACTCCCAGCTACCTTCGAGACACCACTGACTTCCTGAGGAAACTACAATCCATTGGTGATCTTCCTGATAACACCATCCTGGCCACTATGGATTTAGAAGCCCTCTACACCAACATTCCACACAAAGATGGACTACAAGCCGTCAGGAACACTATCCCCGATAATGTCACGGCTAACCTGGTGGCTGAACTTTGTGACTTTGTCCTTACCCATAACTACTTTACATTTGGGGACAATGTATTCCTTCAGATCAGCGGCACTGCTATGGGTACCTGCATGGCCCCACAGTATGCTAACATTTTTCTGGATGACTTAGAACAACGCTTCCTCAGCTCTCGTCTCCTAACGCCCCGATTCTACTTGTGCTATATTGATGACATCTTCATCATCTGGACCCACGGAAAAGAAGCCCTTGAGGAATTCCACCATGATTTCAACAATTTCCATCCCACCATCAACCTCAGCCTGGACCAGTCCACACAAGAGATCCACTTCCTGGACACTACAGTGCTAATAAACGATGGTCACATAAACACCACCCTATACCGGAAACCTACTGACCGCTATTCCTACCTACATGCCTTCAGCTTTCACCCTGACCACACCACACGATCCATCGTCTACAGCCAAGTTCTGCGATACAACCGCATTTGCTCCAACCCCTCAGACAGAGACAAACACCTACAAGAACTCTATCAAGCATTCTTACAACTACAATACCCACCTGCGGAAGTGAAGAAACAGATTGATAGAGCCAGAAGAGTTCCCAGAAGTCTCCTACTACAGGACAGGTCTAACAAAGAAAATAACAGAACGCCACTAGCGGTCACCTTCAGCCCCCAACTAAAACCCCTCCAACGCATTATTAAGGATCTACAACCTATCCTGAAGGATGACCCAACACTCTCACAAATCCTGGGAGACAGGCCAGTCCTTGCCTACAGACAGCCCCCCAACCTGAAGCAAATACTCACCAGCAACCACATACCACACAACAGAACCACTAACCCAGGAACCTATCCTTGCAACAAAACCCTTTGCCAACTGTGCCCACATATCTATTCAGGGGACACCATCACAGGGCCTAATAACATCAGCCACACTATCAGAGGCTCGTTCACCTGCACATCCACCAATGTGATATATGCCATCATGTGCCAGCAATGCCCCTCTGCCATGTACATTGGTCAAACTGTACAGTCTCTACGTAAAAGAATAAATGGACACAAATCAGATGTCAAGAATTATAACATTCATAAACCAGTCGGAGAACACTTCAATCTCTCTGGTCACGCGATTACAGACATGAAAGTTGTGATATTACAACAAAAAAACTTCAGATCCGGACTCCAGCGAGAAACTGTTGAATTGGAATTCATTTGCAAATTTGATACAATTAACTTAGGCTTGAATAGAGACTGGGAGTGGCTAAGTCATTTCGCAAGGTAACCTATTTCCCCTTGTTTTTTCCTGCCCCCCCCCCCCCCCCCCCCCCCGAAGATGTTCTTGTTAAACCCTGGATTTGTGCTGGAAATGGCCCACCTTGATTATCATACACATTGTAAGGAGAGTGGTCACTTTAGATAAGCTGTTACCAGCAGGAGAGTGGGTTTGGGGGGGGGGGGGGGAGAACCTGGATTTGTGCTGAAAGTGGCCCAACTTGATTATCATACATATTGTAAGGAGAGTGATCACTTTAGATAAGCTATTACCAGCAGGAGAGTGGGGTGTTAGGAGGTATTTTTTCATGCTTTGTGTGTATATAAAAAGATCTTCTACACTTTCCACAGTATGCATCCGATGAAGTGAGCTGTAGCTCACGAAAGCTTATGCTCAAATAAATTGGTTAGTCTCTAAGGTGCCACAAGTACTCCTTTTCTTTTTGCGAATACAGACTAACACGGCTGTTACTCTGAAACCAAGAAAGAGAAGTATTTAATTGCAACTTCTAATAAAGTACAGGGAATTTTCCTTTGAGTACATTGCTCTGGTAGCTTTTAAACAGTTTTTTACAAAACATAAATACATATGTCTACCTGTAATAAAAATTAATTTCCTGACCTGTAATATAACCGTGTTGTAGCCTATTATTGAAGTTCAACTCTATACTGCAACCTGCATTATTAAAACCAATGTTTTAAGAGGTATGCAGAACCCCTGTTCACAAACTAGTAATGGTACTAGTTAAGAAAAAACAAAAACATTTTGCATTATATCTGGTGTTACCCCTTTGCCAATTACTTTTTGCTTATCTTCCTTTTTTGCTTTATGATGTGCATTGTAGGAATAGGATGTGAGTCAGAGATGGATTTCCTATTGCTGTGATCTCCAACAGGTGTATTTCAAATTATTATCCCTTGATACCAGCTGACATTAGTTCATGTACTGCTCAGGAGTAGGATTTTGTAGTGGGAAATTTAGACTCCACACACTAGAAGAACAATGCCATATTTTAATAAACTTGAGTTTAATATCTTGTTAAAATCTCCTTAAGGTAACATTAACTTTTCGCTAGTTTTCTAGTCATTTTCCAGTCTGATTGCTTCCGTTTACAAATAAATCATAGTATTCTCATTTTATAAACCAACCTTTTCCTGTCTGATTCATTCACTGAGGTTGCAGTCCAGTTACATGACCTCATGTTTGCTTTGATGGTCATAAATTGTGATGTGTCAAATACTGCATTGTAACATGTCCAAATTCATTGTGACAAGGATTTCTTAAATGTTTATCACCATGATAATTGGCCCTATTACAAATTAAATAATTAAAACACACACTTAACATTTCTACTGAGCAAGTAATATGCTGATTCTACCCTACGCTGTTCCCCACATGCTAATGCGCAGTAAAAAAATAAGAAAATGGTATCTGCATGATGCATAAATATGACGAGACTCTGAAAGAGGAAGTAAGCTCCAGAGCCTAAAAGTCTCCTACAAAAATGCCCTATCTCCCCATCTGCCAGGAGTAGTACCAGATTCAGAGCTTCTGTTTACAACACATCTTGGTAAAGCAAAGGATAAGAAAGATGTGTAAAGAAGAAACTGCGAGCTACCAGCTCACCTATAAATGTGTGTCGAAACTGACTTGGATGCTCTTACATCCTGTCAAAATAGAGTACGTGATTTGGGGATTCTCTTATGTTGTGTTAAAATTGGTAAATGGTCTCTTCCCGTATTCTGACTTTTTTTTTTTTCCTACCCAAAAGTCGAAACCAGCTTTCAACATTGCCAGTACACATGTGTAGTCTACCATTGAAAGTTTTGATAGCAAGTAATAATAAGTTGGTCTCACTACCTGAAGAAATTGGACAGCTCAGACACCTGACAGAGCTTGTGAGTATATACTTATTGTTAATAATTGCTGTTCAGTCCTTAATTTATAAATCATTTGCTCTAGTGGGTTTAAATTTCATTGAGATGAAATAGCTTTATTCAACTGAGGGAGGAAGGATGGTCCAGTGATTAGGATACTAGTCCAGGACTCATGAGACCAGGTTCAATTCCTTGATGTGCCACAGACTTCCTGTGTGACTTTGGGCAAGTCTCTCTGTGCCTCAGTTCCCCATCTGTAACATGGGGATAATAGTACTGCCCTGGCTCACTAGGGTGTTATGAGAATAAATACAGTTTAAAGGTTGTGAGGTGCTCAGATACAACAGTAATGGGGTCTAGATAAATACCTAAGATAGAATCAGAATGGAACTTTGTTTAAACAAATACAGTGCTACTAAGACATCCACATTAATTTATCATATATTCTGCATTCCAAGTAAAAGTTCCGTGTGGGTGAGTCAGGCTCCCTGCCATACACATATTATCCTATAAATAAGAGTATACAGTCCTGTAATAGCTAGTGTCTGATGTCCCAGGATCTCTCCGTATCTGGTAGAGACAGTTGCGAGTGGTGATATATATGGCATTATTTGTTCATAGAGTGTAAGACCAGAAGGGACCAATAGATCATCTGGTCTGACCTGCTATATATCACAGACCATTTATTTTTGCCCAGTTACCCCTGTGTTGAGCCCAGTAACTTGAGTTAGACTAAAGCATTTCAGTCCTCAGGAGACTAACTGTTGTGTGCCACAGGCAGAGAACAGGAAAGAGTTAGGTGCCACTAATGCCCACGCCCCTGCAGTCTCAGGGAATTGGTTAGGTGGGGTATGCCCAAATGATCCTAGTAGGTGGTCTATGCTTTATGGATTAAAGCAGTATTTTAGATAGAAACCTAATCTCATTGTAAAGACTTCAAGTGATGGTGAGTCCACCCCCAGCCCTGGTTAGATGTTCCAGTGTTTAATTATCCTAATTGCTGGGAAATTGCAGCTTATTTTAAGGTTGTGCTTGTCTAACTTCAGCTTCCAGCCATTGGATCTTGTTATGTCCTGGTCTGCAAGATTGCAAATCCCCCACTAGCCGATAACTTTTCCATGTAAAAATACCTGGACACAGTGGTCAGGTCACCTCTCACTTCTCTTCGATAAGCTGAACAGATTAACCCCCGTAAGATTCACATCATAAGATCCATCTTGAAGTGTGGACACCAGAACTGGACACAATATTCTAGTATTTGTAATGAATGCCTGAAAGCTCTAGCTAGAAATGTTGCCCTGATACACTGAAGTTCTACTGTACTTACTTCATTTTCCAGCTGTCCTAGAGTGGATCTGGGCTGGCTCACTCACTTCTTTAGCTTTAGCAACCTTTGCCAAATTACAACAGTCAGACAAGGCTGTTGGATGTCAATTGTGAGGAACACCCTAGCCCTCGGAGGTACACTTGACATGGACATCAGTTTTCATGAACGTGTCTATTGGATGAGCTTTACAGGTCAGCTGTCCAAACCTGATACCTTAGGCTTGAAATTGGAATTTTATTTCTCCTAGCCTCCCCTGCCCCAGCAAAACTTATTTTAAGGCAGTCTTTATTCGTCTTGTTGTCCTGATCTTAGGGAGTGATATTTTATAGAGGTAGCCATGCCACCAGCTACCCATCCTGAGACATGTCGCCAGTTGGTCTGCAATGGCTTACTGAATATTTGCAGGTGTCCTGCGTATCTGCAGGACATTCCACTTATCTGCCACCCAGGGATATTCTTGGTGGGAATTGGTCGCTCCTATACAGATAGCTATCTTATTTTTTTTCAAATACTTCAGCTTTTAATTTAGTTTTTCAGTGTGTTTATGAAACTTGTGGATTTAAAAAACAATCTAGTCAACTTGACATGTTAGAGACAATTGCAATGGAATCTTGATAAGTGTGTAACTCATATTTGGGAATGGCATATAATTACAAAAGTACGTGTATTCTTTAATGGGAGAGACAAGGACAGCAAGGTAATATCTTTTATTGGACCAGCTTCTGTTGGTACAAGGGACAAGTTTTCAAGCTTCACAGAGCTCTTCTTCCTGGAAAAAGTAAGCAGAGCATCTGAGCTAAATACAAGGTGGGACAGATTGTTAAGCATAAGGGATTCGCATGTGCACGTTTCAGTCCTACAAGCATATATTCTTTAATGATATACTCTGAGTATTCCTCATGTGTGTGTACATTTGAGATTTTTTTTAAAAGCTTGGCTCTCGGTAAAAGACAAATAGTGAGAAGTGAGGTGCACTGGTAGAGCTAAGGGCTACACCACATAGCTCTACTAGAGCTTCTCACTTTGTTCCCTGGCTGTCTGCTGCATACACCTGCTAATGCCCAGATGCGTGTGAGGTTAATATTATTTTGGGTGAGTTATTTAGTCTGGGCTGGCTTTTGTACTGGCAGTTTAGTATGTATTTTATCCTTTTGTATGTTCTAAATGTTGTTGTAAATTTGCATAGAGGTTTTGAGATAGGCCCTTGAAAATATCCAGATAAAGTACATGGCAGGTAGTGTGTCTCCAGGCTCTCCTGCTTCAGAGTCTGTGGAGGAATGGGAAATGGACAATCTGTGGAGGAATGATAGAAATGTACACTAACATGCTAGTTTGCTAACTTACTATACATGGAAATATCATTATACCTTCACTTTTTCCATAATGTGTCACTTGTCTAAAGAGCTTTTATGATCTAGTGTCATTTCTCCTGGGTTCATTCTTTTCTTTGCTCTGCTGTTGTTGGGACACTGAAAAAATTATTTTGTGCTTCTGTTTCCCCATCTGTAAAATGGGGATAATTAATACTTAACTTTGTCACAGTGCTGAAACTTAATGAATGTTAGTAAAGCACTTTGACAATCTTAGGTGTCATAAAAGTGTTTATTTTTTTCAAGTTTATAAATAAAACACTGCCTGTCAGAGTTAATGTACATACACCTACAAAACCAGAAGGCAGGAATTGCCTGCTAGCATTGGGATTTATTTAAACAGGCTGACAGTATCAAAGCAAAAAGAAAAGGAGTACTGGTGGCACTTTAGAGACTAACAAATTTATTTGAGCATAAGCTTTCGTGAGCTACAGCTCCTTCAATGCATCCGATGAAGTGAGCTGTAGCTCACGAAAGCTTATGCTCAAATAAATTGGTTAGTCTCTAAGGTGCCACAAGTACTCCTTTTCTTTTTGCGAATACAGACTAACACGGCTACTACTCTGAAACAGTATCAAAACAGTGTCTCACTTCGTAGTTTTGTTTTGCAGGATGTGAGCTGTAATGAAATACAGACAATACCTCCACAGATTGGCAGACTGGAGTCTTTGCGTGACCTGAACATCAGGAGAAATCATTTGGTGCATTTACCTGAAGGTGAGATCAGCGGATGAAAGTCTGTCATATGTAACAACTGAGATTTTTGACACTTTTTTATTCTTTTTAAAGCTTGTTTTCCTAAGAGCTAGTAGTAAGCATATTGTTTATTATATCTACTAGATTGAATGTTTGTTTTCTATCTCCAGAACTTGCAGAATTGTCTTTGATTCGATTAGATTTCTCCTGCAATAAAATCACAACAATCCCTGTTTGTTATCGGAACCTCAGGCATCTTCAGACAATCACACTAGACAACAACCCGCTACAGTCACCCCCTGCACAGGTGAATTATAATTTGGAATTAGAATGTCTGCTATTTTCACTAGAGGATGTAAAATGAGATTTGAAACTGAATGGTTTAAAACTTTCTTTTGTGAACAGTAAGATTTTAAAGAACCTGTATTTTCTCTAGAGATCTTAAAGAAACCCATGGCAGAAATACTCTTCCACTTCCCTTAATTTAGTTCTCCTGCTGGTAGTAGGTATGTGGTTACTGTAGGAATTCCTTTGTTAACCTTTTGAATAAAATTCTCATTGTACAGTATAAGTAAAATAAGCAAGTGGCTCTAGATCAGAGTAAGCTTTGGGGGAGAAGAAGAGCTATGAACAAAAAACATTTTTGAGCCATTCTGCTGTTGAAGTAGTGAACTGGGAAACTAAAAGTGCAATGCATTTTCATTCATTTTACGGCAGCCTGCCCAAAATGCAGCTTGCAGGCTAAATACAATGTGGTCAATGGCTGACTTCATCTTTAATATGTATGTATAGCTCTGGGGAATGACCTGCTTCCTCTGAATCAGAGTGGGAAGTGCTGTGACTTATAGTTTCCATAGATTCTACCTCCATATTAAAGATGAAGGGAGTTAGAAGTGACTTCACTTGATTCAAATTAGGCCTGTCTCTTGGCAAGCTGCCATTGCCACCTAGGTTGGTCAAGGTTTGCATGCCTCTGCTGTAGTTCCAAGTTTTACCCCTTACAAATACATATAGCTCCTTGTTCAGAGAAGATCATTGACATGATAAACCATTATGAGCAAGTTTACAGAAAGGGCTCCACAGAGTCCAGATGTTTTTGGAAAAAGCTTCCAGTTTTTTATTATACATATATTCTGTGACACTTCAATGCAGTTGTTTGTAATGGGGGAAGGTTCAAAAAATGGATGAAGAGCTGTAAGGATGTTATAAGCATTTATTTATTGACCTTTGAGTAATACATTATTCACAACAGCTAGTTAATGTCTGTACAGCGCTTTGATGAAATAAAGTGCTCAATATGTTTATGGATTTCCTTTTTTGTAGATATGCATAAAAGGAAAAATCCACATATTTAAATACCTGAACATAGAAGCGTGCAAGATCGCTCAAGACTTGCCTGATTATGATAGGAGGCCCATAGGATTTGGCTCTTGGTAAGTTTGTGCATATTCTGTTTGATGTGGATTGGGGAAAACTTGTCTACTCTCCTGAATTCAGAAGAGGCAGAAACTAGATCCACTGATTGTTGGTTAGTGTACATTTCACCAATAATTGTGGCCTTGAAGAACAATGTGGTGTGTGTCACCCTGTGAGCCGTTCTAGCAGGAGTCCAGTCAAGACAGTTTAGAAGGAAAAATGAAGTATTATCACAATTCAGCCAGTGCTAAAGGGCACACACTCTTGAGGGAAAAAAAAAGTTTGGTGTCTTCAGGCTATGGTAGAAGGAAGTTCTATTTTTAAGACATTAATCTATGTTTTTACTGAATAAAATCTTAGGGTTTTCCCAATATCTACTACAGTCTAACATTGTTGTGATTTTTAATCTTTTGTACATGATTGTATAACTGTTCTGCTGTAACTACAGGTATAAGTGCTGATCCCACCCCTTTAGTAAACTGTTTTATTCTTGGCAGGCTTTCATTTGGCACAAATGCTTAATACAGTAACTCAGGAATTAGAAAGAAGAAAAGGAGGACTTGTGGCACCTTAGAGACTAACACATTTATTTGAGCATAAGCTTTCGTGAGCTACAGCTCACTTCATCGGATGCATTCGATGAAGTGAGCTATAGCTCACGAAAGCTTATGCTCAAATAAATTTGGTAGTCTCTAAGGTGCCACAAGTACTCCTTTTCTTTTTTCGAATACAGACTAACAGGGCTGCTACTCTGAAACAGGTATTAGAACAGTCAACCACATCAGCTTCTAAATTAAGATGTCTAGTGAAAAGTAGGAGTACACTATATATTTATACTACACATTTTAGAGAAAAGCAAAGTAATGAGGTAGGAGACTAACTAGAAGAAAAAGAATATATTCTCAGTGATCAGACAAACTAACACTGAGCCAGAGGAAATATATATCTATAACATGCACCATGGGCTGAACACGATTAATAAATAAATCTAATAAGCCAGTGCAGTTGTACCAAAGGCCTATGAAGGAGACTTTATGCCAACAGACAGCTCCTCATCAAGTCTAGAATCCACATTTGGTAAGCACCTTTACAGATGGGGTCAACATGAACGCTTTCTGAAAGTCACTTGTCTCTTTAGAGAGTAATCACACCTAGCACAATCAGGTGCTATTTGAGACAAATAAAGTTGTGGCATATAAATCAGAGTATGTGACGCTGGTGAGGCCGCATTTGGAATACTGTTTAGATTAAAATTATTTAGGTCTTTTGTTAGCTAAATTTATAATGCTGTCTTAGTTTCTTATTATAATAAAGTGCATATTGCAAAAAAGAAGCTGATACAGGGATCTAAGGAGCATCTGTATTCAGAAAGGCTAAGGAAATTAGGGCACCTTCATTGTGACATAAATTGCCCAGTCCAACCAACTGTATCTAAAGCTATTGATCTCCAGTGTAGTTTTTCTTTTGAAAAGCATAAGATCGATAAGTAGAGTATGTGTTTATTGAAAAGATTTTCATTTCATGTAATGAAAGAATTCACATATTTTACCATTATTCACAGTACCAATATAAAAGCTTGGGCAGAACCCACTCACAGTGCCTCCTCCAGATGGTCAATTTTACTTCAAGCATGTGTGGACTGGCTTGCTTTTGTCCGTGTCTCCATCCCTGCCAGGCACCATGAAAGTAGATATATCTGAAGTGGATAAGAGAGATGGCATAGAACTCTTTGTTGCTCATGTACTGATTATATCACTTACCAGTCTCTTTTAGTGGCTCCCACAGTGGCTTCACATGCATATTGAGCAAATATGCGTGGAAGACAATAGATTTCTGTAGGAACCAACATAAAGGAGCCAATGGAGAAGATGAGCTGCTGCCCAAAGTCAGAATTTCTTCTAGAATTTCTGAGATGAAAGAACAGAACAACTCCTGCACAATACAGTGTAATCCAGTTAATGCCCATAGGCAAGTCAACAGAGCTGTTGGTCAGCGATTTCACAGGCTGTTGAAAAAACTAAAAATAATCAGCATATATGTACCTGACCTTTGTCTTTTGCTCTGTGGAGGTTATATAGTGACCCTGGGCAATTTGAAAAAGCATGGAATTAAACCTGAGTTGATGTAAAGCTGGTTTCAAAGCTAATGTGACAGTTACCAAGCTAACTGCATGACAGTCCTTTCTCAGGGTTTCACTGAGTGCACCCCAGCAGGTGTCAGGCCTTGTGGCTTTACCTTCTGGGGTGGAATTTTGGAGTGGACTTCTTTGAAAGCGTGTGCCTGCGGCTGTCTTCTCTCTTAGGCTATGTGTGCCCTGCAGCTGGGAGGTGTAGTTCCCAGCTCGGGTAGACTTCCATGTGCTAGCTCTGTTTGGTGGAGGGTGAGAGAACCTGGATTTGTGCTGGAAATGGCCCAACCTGATGATCACTTTAGATAAGCTATTACCAGCAGGACAGTGGGGTTGGAGGAGGTATTGTTTCATATTCTCTGTGTGTATATAAAGTCTGCTGCAGTTTCCACGGTATGCATCCGATGAAGTGAGCTGTAGCTCACGAAAGCTCATGCTCAAATAAATTGGTTAGTCTCTAAGGTGCCACAAGTACTCCTTTTCTTTTTGCGAATACAGACGAACACGGCTGTCACTCTGAAACCTGCTATTTTTATGCATTTCTGCTTGAGCTAGCACATATACATCTACTCAAGCTGGGAATTACGCCTCGCAGCTGCAGTGTAGACATAGCCTTGGTCCTTGTTGCATTTCCTGCCTAGACCAACCCTCAGCTCTGGTCTGACTTAACCTTTGCGTTCAAGTAGGCAGCAGTACAAAACTGAAGAGGGAAACAGTCACATACAGTATTCATAAGAATAATGCAGGTGTCACATGTAGTAATTTCACTGAAGTTTTACACAAATGTAAAATTCTCTGATTAAGTGGACAAACTTGTAGTGCTGCTAGTGAAATCAGAAGCACTAAATCATTGTAGATTCTGCCAGGAGAAAATTTTGGCTTCTTTATCTATAAATATTTCTAACTGAGAATTTTGCTGCTGGCCCACGCTGCCTTTTTTTTTTTTTTTTTTTGGACTCATGTAAAGTTATCCTAAACACAATACCAGTGCTCTCTCCTATGTTTTACCCAGGTTTTAAAACTATTGCTTTATTTAATTGTTACTACCATTTTCAATAGAGAACTGGTTCCCAGTCTTTCAGACAATTGTATCTGTTTACCAGAATAAGATATTGACTGTACCGATCAGTGTCTTTAGACTCCTGTTATGTGACCTTTAACCTTTGGGCTGTTCTAGACCAATCTCTTAGCTGTGTGACTGAAATGTGGAGCACTCAAGCTCAACATTGGATCATGCATAACTGAATGGAAGGAAGGCAGCAGCAGTGCCTCGCAGGAGCCTAGCACTAGGTTCAGTGTTGAGGTAGGGAGGGTGAGTCTGGAATGCAAGACATAAAAGTTTGAAGTACTGATACATGGGTCTCTGGAGTAGGAATCAGTTGTACTGATTGTTTTGAAAGGGTCTGGTAGTTATATTCCGTGGATAGAAAGGAGATTGAAGTATATGCATGTATTACAATGTGACTTCAGAACTCTGACTGCGAGTGATGATCTCTTCATGTCAGTGCACATCTTGTTCCCCTTATTTTTATGGATTACATTTATTTTCATTACAAAAAGGTACTTTAGACACTGCATTTCAAAGTGATTATTGCACTTCTCAGGTGGTTAGCTACTCTACTTTCAGCGTCATGCCTTATGCATTGGAACCCAAGCATGCTGTAAAAATGTACTGCCCACTGTCTTGTTGCTTAATTATTGCTGCTTTAGCCAGCTAGTCAGTGAGGAATAGGATCTGCAGTCTCTGAGGATTTCTTAAAGGCTGTTGTCTGTAATGAACATATAAAGCCCTGAGCAGTCAGTAACCCTCTGTTTTCAGAAGTAGGGGAGAGCGTAGGAACTGTGAACTGTAACTGAATTTCTGAGTTACCAGACGGTCTCAGTGATGAAGTATTTTTCAAAAACTGTAATTGAATAGGAGGGATAGAATATGAAGAAAATGTAATCCAAAAGGAAAAATACTGTTTGATTTTTAACTATTGAATTTTAATCTTCTTCAATTTTAAGTGCTTGTTCAGTGCAAAATTGGTTTCTCTTTAGATTCTCAGAATACTGATGTAGTCATGATTAAAATGGAATTATTGTAGTGTGTCATGTGGGAACCCGTTTCTCATTTTATTTTTCCTTTTATAATTTCTAAAAAAACAGTGGTTTTAATCCAGTATTTTGATGTTGTGAATTATTGGTTTGAATGTGGTCACTATGTAGGCTGTTACATGTGCTACCTGAAGTTTTCTTTCCCCAGCTGGTCTTTAATTGAAAAACAATATTACTATTGTCTGTATAATGCAGAGTACTTTGTTAGGATTTTTTTTTTGCCTTAAAAGTAGACTACAGTGTCTTATAGCTATGTATTCCTGGGGCCACTGTAGGCATTGTTAACTCTTTCTATAGAACAAAAGGCATGACACAGCTAATACATTTAAAAATCCAAAGGGTTTTTTTTAACTACATAGAGCAATTTCAAGATTATTCTTTTCTCCTCTCACCCAAAAGAAGTGAGGTGTGGTTCCCTTCCCATCTTTGTTGCTGAAGGATCCCTAATGTGAATATTAACTTTGTTTAGCATCACTGAGTTCCATTCTTGCCTTCATTCCAGATACCATCCCCAGACTTTAGTACATGACTTAAATCTTTTACAGACTCAGAGGAACAAACATAGTGCTAGATCCTGCACATTTGTCCATAGAGTCAGAGCCCCAGTAGCTTAAATGAGGCTTTGTATAGGGTTAAGGGTCTGCCTGTGGATGCTTTTGCAGATGTGTACATAAAAATAAGCATATTTCACTTTTGCAGCTCTTGTTCCCTCATCCTTTATCCCTTAGTTCCTCTTTGAGTAACATCCCTATGGGCATTCCATTTCATGTGTGCTAACACCCCTTTCTCCTTGAATTGGAGATTTTAGGTTGCAGTGTCTGTTCAGCCCGCACACGTGTCCTGTGCTTCCTCATGCCTCGCTCTAAGGCTGTACAGCGCTGTGTGAGCGAAACACCCGCGGTTCTTTCTCCACTGCCTTGGCCTGAGATGGAGCATTAGTATGCGTTACTTTGAAATCTCTTAGCGGAGTTACCTGTCTTTATTTTATTGTTTAGTTATTTTATTTACTTTTTATTTACGGATTTGGGAGATCTTTCTCTTGATCCCTTTCCCGTTTTGGGAGGGGGACCTTCCCCTGCTAGACGTCATTGCTCTGGGGTATGCCAGGATCTCTGGGCTTCAAACAGTGCATCTGTTGCCAGGAGTGCATCTTGGTCAGCGACAGCCATTCCTGTTGTATCCGCTGCTTGGGAGAGTCTGATGTCCCACAAAAGTGCTCCATATGCTCTGCATTTAAGGGTGAATCAAGAAAAAATTGGAAGCTAAAATTGAGACTCTTAATGATGGAGCATTCCCTCCAGTTGGCCTCAGGTCCAGGCCAGGAGATACACCCTTCCCCCTCCGGACATCAGTTGCTGAGTGAACACAGTGCCCCGTCAACTTCGTCACGTTCACCTGGATCTACCCAAGGTAAATCCATGAAGAAAACCCATACAAAACTGAGTCATTCTCCACAGGAAGAATCAACCTCAAAAAGACCTCAGTCACTGCAATGCAAGACCGCTGCAGAGACCTCATGTTCCACCCTGGGTATGTCTGAGGCTGCAGACCCTCTCAGTACTGATCCTGTGTATAGGGCTCCAGGCTCTGCAGAGAAAAGGGGCAACAAGCATGCCTTGATACTGGGACCTTCAGTGCTGCACAAGCAGGATACTGCAACATCAAAGCTTTCCAACTCTAAGAGAATGTTACCCAAAATTCCTTTGGTACCATCGACATCTAAGACTGCCTCAGTACTGGGAAGATGTTGTGCCTCTCATGTGGTCTGAATACCTCTCAAGGCCTCACATCAGTACTGACTACGTCAACTAGAGCACAGTGGTTCTGAAAGCCGGTCCGCCGCTTGTGCAGGGAAAGCCCCTGCCGGGCCGGATCAGTTTGTTTACCTGCCACGTTCGCAGATTCGGCCAATCGCGGCTCCCACTGGCCGCGGTTTGCCGCTCCAGGCCAATGGGGGCTGCGGGAAGTGGCCCGGGCCAAGGGACATGCTGGCTGCCCTTCCCGCAGCCCCCATTGGCCTGGAGTGGCAAACCGCGGCCAGTGGGAGCCGTGATCGGTCGAACCTGCGGACGTGGCAGGTAAACAAACCGGTCTAGCCCGGCAGGGGCTTTCTCTGCACAAGCAGCGGACCGGCTTTGAGAACCACTGAACTCGAGTGAACTTACCAGAGCAGTGTATGGCCTCAGTACTCACAACAGTCCCACTCTTCAAATCCACCTGGTACTGCAAGAGTTCAGATTTTCAAAGGATATACTTGTTTCGGAGGAGCTGGAATCTCCTTTGTTAGTTGGTACCGAAAGGTTCAGTACCGAGACAAGCATGGTCACTGAAGTGGGACCTTTTCTTAGTACCACTTGACTCTCCAGCGCCTTCAGAGAGTGTTGGGACTCCCCCACTTGAAGAGGAGGAATTTTCCTCCAATTCAGATATTTCAGTCCAGGGTTCCCTGACGCTTCAGACAAGGAATTTCCATCCTGACACTTTTGTCAAGAGTGGGGAGTTGTACCACAGATGGACCCCTGTCCCCCCAACCTGGTTTGAGAACCGATGGATACCACCCCCAGTGCCTTTCGGACCTCTCCAGTGGTGGTACTGGGTTTCTCGGGCTGCAAATCGTCTGCAATTGTCACATGCCCCTAGTCTCTCTCATGCGAAGTATACAGGGAGATGCTCCCGTACACCAACTGCTTTTCTTCTGTTACCTCAGGCACAAGAATCCTTTGAAGAGCAGGAGGCCAGGACAGATCAAGAGGTTTCTCCCCAAACAAATATTTCTTCATCTTCCCCAGATGAAGCGGTTATGCCTCTCCAACCAACTATGACTGATGACTTCAGACACGTGCAAGAGTTAATGAAGCACATTTCGGATTCCCTCCAGATCCCTTGGAAGAGGTCAGAGAGTCATAACATAAGCTCCTAGATATCCTCCAATGGATTCCCTCCACCTGAGTTGTTCTGCCTCTTAATGAGGCTCTGAATCCTGCCAAATCCATCTGGCAGATCCCTGCAATGATTCCACCAGCTTGTAAAAGGGCCCATGAAAAATATTATGTCCCAGCTAGAGACTCTGAATTTCTGTTCACCCATCCAACATTGAACTCCCTGGTTGTGGAGGCAGTGAAAAAACATGGCAAACAACATTGTGCAAAGACCACACCATATGATAAGGACCAAAAATGCCTTAATCTACTCGGCAGAAAGACCTACTCATCTGTGACTCTTCAATTTAGCATCACACACTATCAAGCTGTCATGGCTAAATACAGTCATTCAAGTTTTACCAAATTCACAACCTTTACTGAGCATTTGCTGGCTGAGGAGTGTGACCAGTTTCAGGCTATTATTGACGAGCGTCAGCTGTTAACTAAAATAAAGCTAAAGGCCTTATTGGATGCAGCCAACACTGCTGCTCTACAGCAGTAGTCATGTGGAGGGCTTCCTGTCAATACCTCGATGACTGGCTGGTCATGGGCTGGTCCTACAATGAGGTTTTTGATGCTGTAAAGAAAATGAGATCTTTGTTCCCCAATCTAGGGTTAAGCTCAACATCTAGAAATCCCCTTTGAGCCCCATACAAAGAATAGAGTTCACAGGCATTCATTGGATGCTACACCAGCCGGGGCTTATCTTCCTCTCCAACAGATGCTCAATGTTAGGAAATCTTCTCAAACATTAAATCAGCCTACAGACATCAATAAGAAGTTGTCTTCAATTACTTGGACATATAGCAGCCTTCACCTTCAAAGATGGAGTCTGGCACATACCATTACAATGTTTCCAGGGCTACCTCAAGATTGTTTATACTCCAAACACAACTTGAACAAGTTATTGTCGGTTCCTCGCCAGGTCTTAGTCTCCACTCAAGTGATGGAGGGTCCTAGACAATGTCTGCATGGGGATTCCATTTGTTCAGTCTCCTCCCTCTATCATCATAACAATGGATGCATCTATGATGAACTGGGACAGTACTCTTGGGGACCCTCACCATTCAGGGCAAATGCTCTGCCCAACAGAGACAAACTACATATCAACTGCCTCAAACAGAGGGAACTCAGGAATGCCTGTATCTATGTCCTGCCTTTAATCAGGAAAAAAAACATAAAGATTCTCATGGACAACATAGCTTGTACGTTCTTCATCAGCTGAGAGGCATGGGCCAGGTACCCTTCCCTTTGTACTGAAACAATAAAGCTCTGGAACTGGTGGACAGTCAACTGCAAACTTATTTCAGCAACTTGCCTTAACTACAAACAGGTTAGCAGACAACAGCAGGCACTTTTTCCAGTACTATGAATGGAAGTAGGATCCTCAGATTCTCAATAACATTTTTTGAACTTGGGAGTTCCAAAAATAGACCTCTTTGCCACTGTGACCAACAAGATATGCAAACCCTTTTGTTTAAGGGGCGGAGTGGTTTCCTCTCTCTTTAGAGATGCCTTTCTCGTTCCATGGACGAGGCCTTCCATGTGCATTTTCTCCAACACTCCTGATTCTGAAAGTGATCAAGAAGATAAAGCATGACAAAACCAGAATTGTATTAGTAATCCCAACAGAGTTCAAGCAGATATGGTACCCTTACCGGATTCACCTAGCCCTCTGTCAAGCTGTCAGACTCTCATCCATTCCTTGTCTTCATTCTCAGGATGCCAGCTGCATTCTTCATCCCAACCTGAAGATACTTTGCCTCAAAGCTTGGCTTGTCAATGCGTCATGAGACATTAGTTGACTTGTTCTAAGGAAGTGCAACAGGCATTGCTGAACAGTAGGAAAGATTCCACGAAATACACTTACCTCCACAAGTGGAAAAGATTCAGCATGTGGTGTGTCCAGAAGTGTTGTACCTGTTCATTCTTCCCCCTCGATCATCCTTGATTACCTCCTAGTGTTGAAAAAGTTAGGATTCTATATGAGCTCTATCAGTGCGCACTTGGCAGCGGTAACAGCCTTTCATTCAGCAGTTGAGGGATTCTCACTCTTCACCCATCCTGCAACTGTAAGATTCTGAGAGGATTGGGAAACTTTCTCCCAAGTTTAGAAACGCATTCCTACCTGGGATTTGAATGCAGTACTTTGATGCCCTATGCCCCCGTCTGAGCCAACGGCTACCTCTTCCCTCATTAATTTATCTCAGAAGATTTCTCTTTCTGGTGGTTACCACCTCTGCTTGTGGGATTGGAGAAATAGGGGCTGTAATGGCAGATCCTCCATTTACAGTGTTTTTCAAGGACAGTGTTTTGTTACATCCACACACACAATTTTTACCTAAGGTGTCATATGAGCGTCATATCAACGAGATTATCCATTTTCCCCCCAAAGACTCATCAGTCCAGAGTGAAGGCCTTTTTTACACACTCTGGATGTTAGACGTGCATTAGCCTTTTATTTGGAAAGGGCTAAGTCATTTAGGAGGTCAAGCAGACTGTTCGTGACTATTGCTGATAGATCTAAAGGCACAGCGATTTAGAGACACTCCAGGTGGATTTCTGATTGTGTCCTTTTGTGCTATAACTTCATATATTCAGCTCTTTCAAGGGCGTTGGCCCATTCCATAAAATCTGTAGCTACTTCTACGGCATTACTCAAGAATGTTTCTGCTCTGGACATCTGTAAGGCTGCCACTTGGTCTTCCATATGTATCTTTTCCAAGCATTATGCAGTGGTCCAGTCTTCTAGATCAGATGCTGCTATTGGAAATGCTGTATTGTATTGTGTTCAATCTTGGACTTGGTTCCAGAGCCCCCCGTGCAGCTGGGGGAACTGTTTGGTAGTCAATTGCAGTTGAGCACCCAGAGGGACACTACTCAAAGAAGAAGAAGTTGCTTGCCTTGTGCAGTAACGAGTTCTTCACTGTGTGTGTCCGTATGGGTGCTCTGTTACCTGCCTTCGTTCCCCTCTGCTTTGGAGTTTCCTCTGGGGACTTGGCAGTGGAGAAAGAACTGAAGGCAGTTCACCTGTGTAGCCTTATGTATTCTCAGAGCAGGGCATAAGGAAGCATAGAGTTGCATGCCTGGCCTGAATGGGTACTGCTACCAAAAATCTCCCATCAAAGGCACAAGTGGTATAAGCACACTTGAAGTGCAGCACCCACAGGGACACACGTCTCAAAGAACCACCATTATGGCACATTGTGATGTGAGCTGTAGCTCACGAAAGCTCATGCTCAAATAAATTGGTTAGTCTCTAAGGTGCCACAAGAACTCCTTTTCTTTTTGCGAATACAGACTAACACGGCTGTTCCTCTGAAACCTCTCCTTGGGTATGTCTACACAGAAATTAAAAAGCCATGACTGGCCTGTGCCAGCTGGCTCGGGCTAAGGGGCTGTTCAGTTGCAGTATAGGCATTTAGGTTTGGGGTGGAGCCCAGGCTCTAGGACCCTGCGGGGTGGGAGGGTCCCAGAGCTAGGGCATCAGCCTGAGCCTGAATGTCCACCGCAATTAAACAGCCCCTTAGCCTGAGTTCCAGGAGCCTGGGCCAGCCATGGGTGTCTAATTGCAGTGTAAACATACCCCTTGTGTCTAACTAGGACTGCAAACTCCTCAGGACTGTAGCCTGTCACTTTTTTCTGTAAAGCACCATGACTCTTTGGTGCTGCATAAATAATAGTAATAACAGTCATTTAAAAATAATTGTTTCCTGGATGAGGGATTTTTAAACAGAGGGACAACTAGAGATCAATACTAGTGAGAGAATGACCTACAATTAGCTATGCTTGTGTGGAGCAATCAGCTTCCTGAAATTCTTTCTAGTGTATTATGCAGTAATTGCTGTTTGCTGCAGTTTTCCCTCAGGCATCAAGTGCCAGCAGGACAGTTGATCCGTTGTGAAATGCTATCTGCAGTGGATCAGACAAGTCCCATTGTTATACTGCTGCTGTAGCTATCTGCAGCAGTTGCCAGATTCAACATCTGTGATGGCCACGCTGCTGAACTGTGTAGTCTCTGTACCCACTTAGAGCAGGAAAAGCAGCATACAGCCCCTTATGTTATGGTTTATATTTTCATCCCTTCATTGCACATATGTAATGTCTGTGTCTAGGCAAGTCGTTGACAAGTCAATTTAATGAGTTAAAACTAAATTTGTATATCATTCAAGAGGTGATATATTTCATTTGAAATGTGTGGTGTATTTTATGGAGTATTTTAGATTAACTATACATCTCTTTTCTGTATCATGCATTAAGTATACATTTTGATTGTTGTCATACTTCTCCTAAAAGAGGCGCATGCTCATTCCTATACGTTTCTATGTATGTGTAATAAATGTATGGTTGTGTGATTCCCTATGGGGAAAAAGTGGTTTTGGGGTTGGGAAGAGTCATTCAACTAAAACACCTGAGTAACATAAAATGAACTGACTTGCTAAAGGAGAATTTAATAGGTCAGTTTGCCAACAAAAAAACCATTTGTCAGAATTGTTTGGGCCATAAGCTTAGATCAGCTCTTGAAAGCATAAGGCAGCTGCATCATGTCAGCTGGCTAACAGATGGGAATGTTTGTAGTTGGAAGAATATACCCTCTTAGAAAGTATTATGCATGGTGAATGCCATGTGACAACTTCTAACGTGTTGTGGACACCGCTCAGCTCTGCTTAATAGTTAATTCCATTTTCAGCTCTGTCACGAGTAAGAATTTTTCAGTGACATTTATGTTATAGTGACTAAAATTATCTGCTTGACAGCCATGAGGAACTGTACTCCAGTCGTCCGTATGGAGCACTAGATTCTGGTTTCAATAGTGTGGACAGCGGAGACAAAAGATGGTCAGGGAACGAAGTAAGTGTAGTTGCTTTATTTTTGTTGGGTGGCAATACTTGTACAGGAAACAAATAATGAAGGCATAGATTTGGAAGAATATTCAAGGAGTGATGCTTATGTATAATAAAAAATGTAATTTCCATAGTTCACAGATTACTGTTGATTTCCTGGAAAAAGAATTAGCACCATTTTTATATTAAATGAATCTTTTGTTCTTTTACTAATATTTTTTATTGAAACATTTTAAAAATCAAAATACAAGTGTAAACCCAAGAGAAAATACAGAAGAGCACTTTGTAGAAATGAATTAATATAAACAAGTGATAAGAAAACTTACAAAAGATGAGCTACTTATTGTATTATATTAGCATAGCTTATCTTTATCCATTACTCAAGAGCTTCTGTTTCATTAAAATAAAATCAGGTAAACAGAGATTTTAAATGAACACAGATTTTCCAAATAAGATTTTATATGTAGCTTTTTCAAATGGCCAAATAGATTGTCGCTTTACCATTTAGAAGAAGCAAGACCTGATCTCCAAGGAAGAAGGGTACTGGGAAGAAGAAACAGGAGCCAGCTTCTTCTGTCCTCTTGGGGAGGCTGTGCAAATGGCTGCAACCCAGGCCTGGGGTGCTCTTGCGAACTGTGCTCCTAGCCTGGTGTTTACAAGGGCCTTCAAAATCCAGCCTGGAATGTTTTTAGCATATGCATTCATTTCAGAGGGAAAATAAATTTAAAACTATAGACAGACTCTTCATGGAAGAGAGGTCCTAAATCGACCTTATTTTAAAAACAGTACATTTCAGTTGTGTCTCTTTTAAATTAATAGTTTTAGGGAGCAAAATGCAGCAGGACAGGTGGAGTGGAGGCTCAAGTTAGAAAACTAACTGAAAGATGATGCTCAGGATGAGAGTGTGTTGTTTTTTTTTGTCTGTTTTATAAAGCCTACAGATGAGTTCTCAGACCTCCCTCTGCGAGTGGCAGAGATCACTAAAGAGCAGAGACTGCGAAGAGAGAGAGAGTACCAGGAAAACCGAGGGAGCACTGTTGTAACTAATGGTGGAGGTAAATAGCAGTCTTTGATAGCTAATTATTCAGCTGGTTGTTATAACTGAAGCTCCAAAATGTATATTTGGCAGTTATAGGTAATTTGCTGTTTTAAAGGAAAGAAGTGGTGGGGGCTTAATATATTTATAATTGCACACACAAATTACATTTAAAGAACATTATTAGGGTTCCAAAATCAAGCACTGAAAAGTTAGAAAAGACCGAAGGTAAGGTTGCTTGTGCAACCTTAATTCAGCCCCTTTCTGCGTATGCATTATGATACCATCTTTAATTACGTGATCACATGCTGCTTTTTCATGATATTGACACACTCATGAGTCATCTGCAGGATTGGAATCTTTAGATCTGGAGCACAGACCTCTGCCACTTGAGCTGACAGAGTAACTGATAACTGTAGGAGGTTGTCATCCTCTGTGAGGACCAGCACTAGAGGGGGATGGGACACTTTGTCGGTGGTTTTCACAGCTATTTGCTAACAGCAGAGGAATGGTGAGACTCAAGAATCTTGGGTTCCATTCCAGGCTCTGGAGGGGGGTGTTCTCTAGCGGGCACAGAGCCTTCTGTGTCTCACCGGCCCCCCTCTCCCAGTATGACTCCTTCTGCTGTCTCCCCTCCAACCCGTGCCTATCACAGGCCTGTCTCTTCTCCACCCCTGGCTTCTTGTGCCGGTTCTATTCTCTTTGTCTACTCAGTCAGTTGCCACTCCTCAGACTTGGTAATCCTGGGCTCCTTTTCTCTTCTCTGAATTCTCTCTCTCTTCCATCTTGGCCTCCAAGAATATCTCTTCACCCATATTCCCCAGCTCATTCTCCCTCCTTAGGTTCCTCTTCTATTCTGTGTTTCCCCCAGTTTCTTGTCCCAGTCTCTCTCTCAGTCATTCCCAGTTCACCACCACCACCTTGGCTCCACATCAGATGTCTCCCCCCACCCCACTGGTTCTCAGTCCCAGTCTTCCTCCCCAAGCTCCTCATCTGATCTCAGTCTTCTCCCAGTCCCAATCTCCTTTCCCAGCCAGTCCCAGTCTTCCCACCCCAGTTCTCCATCCACTAGTCTCAGTCTCTTCCCTCTCTCCACCAGGTCCTTGTTCTAATCTCTTCCTTCTACTGCAATATATTTTTCCCTAGCCTCATTCTCATAAACGGCTGAGCCATTTTGTCTGAAAATTAATTTTCTTCCCCCTGTGGTAGACACCCAGCATGCAAAATTTCAGTAAAGACAGTTTGGCAAAGTTATGAACAACTGAAAACAGATTTTACATAGGAAGCGTCTCGCAGCCTTAGTACCAAACAGTGCTACCAGCCCTGCTTATGGTATCAACTTCTTGTTAACTGGTTTTTCACACACATGGTCTTTCATTATGCTTTAGAGTTAACACAGCTGTTAAATAATATTAATGGAGAGTGAGATAAATTAAATTTAAATAGCTAAGGGAGAAAAGAGGTTTTCACTTAAGATTTTAAATGAGGTGGAGATTCAATGAGGCAGAAAGATCCAGGGAAGCTGTTTTGGATGGCTGGAGTTTCAGAGGAGATGGTTCTAGCACTTACAGTAGCCAGATTGTGTGGTGAGGCAAAGGAGGCCTGTTCTAGACAAGGAGGAATGGGGAATAGAGAGTGATAATATACGGGGGAAAGGCAGGAGCAAGTTTTTGCAGGATTTTAAAAACAAGGAAGCAATAATGTTTGAAGTAGGTAATCTGAGTTGAACTAGTGCCTGCCATTTCATCCTGAGTGATATCCTTTTCAAAACACCTGCATTTAGACCCCCCTCTTAATCACCTCTCTTTCCCCATGTCATCTTCATCTGTGCTAACACGAGCTTTCTGATAAGAGATGATGAAGTGTGGGACATGAAGACCTAGTGTGGAAGGGTGGCGGGGAGAAAGGGAGATGGAAGTCCTCAGGGTATTTTTGACTCTGGATGTCCGATCTGTTAGCACAGTGCTTTTCACTAGGCTGTTTGTTTAATGTCATGACACTTGAAATCCGTGGGCAGAAACCTACAAAAGCAGTGATGAATAAAAAATGCCCCAGATAGCAACATGGCCATGGGCAGAAATGAGAGCAGAACTGTACCCTGTGCTTCATACTCATTTAATTTCAGTGGTTCCCTGATTTTAATTCCTTCCTTCCTCTTTGGTTAATAAAATGTCTGTAGCCTGAGGTTTTTTTTGTATTGCTTTCTTTGTTGTCTGTTTCTTTACCACATACCTTTTTCATATTTAAAGCAACCTCATGCAATTAACTTGGTCACGCTATTCTCTGTTTTATTGTCATCAGACTCTGTCTAGAGTCTGACATTTCATATTGCGCAAGTGTTTACCTAGGCTCTCCTCAGCTGCCTTTATTAATGAGGAAGTATGCAGCGAAGTGGAGCCTAGATAAATTAATCAGTATACTCTAATGATATGTTTATTTGGTTGTAAATTGCTGGTAATTGCTTGCTTCTCAGATATGTCCATGATACAGAAGTAAAAATTGTAGCCAATGGCCTTTGTTAACAATGAATTGGGAAGTATGACATTGTTTTTGCAATAATTAAGAAACTACATATAATCATATCTTTTAAATTGTTACATTTGGAATATTTTTCCTCATTGATTTTAAATCTGTTTAAGATTATTTCAAAATCTGACATTTAACAAATATTAGTGAACCAGGCATAACTCAAAAGATGTCAGCTTAAGCTTTCCCAGGTGGAGGAAAAGTGAAATCAGACATTAGTTGCTGAGACTGCTGCTATGTTTTTTCTACCACTGGTCATCTAATTTTGGGTGTTTCCTTTGTGTATGTGTGTCTAGTGGAACATGATCTGGATCAGATTGACTATATTGATAGCTGTGCCACTGAAGAGGAAGAGGAAGAGGTGAGGCAACCCAAGTGCATGGAGTCAGAGAGCCTCAGCTCACAGTTCATGGCATATATTGAACAACGGCGAATCTCTCATGAGGTGGTGCTTTTATTTAAATTAGTTAAGTTCATATACCAATGAAAGTCTTTGTGATGGTGTTAATATTTCTTGTCTGTAGAGGTTTACTTTGGTACACAATGTGACAGCTGGCTTGGAGCAACAAGCTTTGCCTTGTGGAGGATCTGAGTTTGAGTCCTGAGCTGCTACAAACTACACTTGGCTCAGACACTCAGAATGGTTCTACGGGCAGCTGTATTGAGTTCTGTTCAAAGGCAAAATTCCTGCAGGATGTGGGGGGAGTAAATGGGGTTCCCAAAGGAACCCTTCCCTCAGAAAATATTAAAGTTGATGCTTCCCATACATGCTTGCACCCAGGCAACCACTCATGTCTCCTTCATTTGGTAATACCTAGTAAATGCTGTCTTGTTTGAGGTCAAAACATAGCAAATGTCTTGCTCTCTGCCAGCACAAGGACTTATTATAGGGATCTTTCAGCTATGTTAATTTGGTGGGGCTTTCCTATGGATTGTAAATTAAATGCCAATACATTTACCAGACTGGGCATCCCTTGTAATTGCAAATTTTAAATGAAAAAGAGGATTTGCTATAAAGTCTGATATTTTGTAATAGATGATGGCTTGCTCCATGTTAACATCTTGAGTAATGCTCTGTAAAATCACCAGGGATACAAACTGGGAATGCATATCCACAAAGTTTTGAGCAAAAATTCCGTGTTTAACTGTGTGACACAGTATTTTTATGAGGTCAATCCCAGGATACAGTAAATGGGCAATAAATAGGGCTAATTAAAGTTTGTTAAAAACCTGTTAGGAGAATTGATTACAAATGGCTAAAAACTAAGCATCCTTAGGTTATAGCTTTTTTTTGTCTTAAAAACCATATTCTTTGTCGTCATTGCAGACAAACCTGAACAATGTACTTTTTGTTTCTATCCTTGAGTGGCCTGCTGTTTTAAAGGCAGTCTGTGGTATTTGAGCTGGAATGGCACACTTCAGAAATCTGAGCGATCTCACTAGTCCAGCAGCAGCATTTTAAGTTGCATTGTGGGTCAGACCACAAGCACTCATTTCACCAGAATGGGTTGAAGTGGTTCTTATTTGCTTTCCCCTAATTTGCTACATATTTTGTAGTATCATTTGTTACTATTTGCTGCTTTTACTGCTCTTTTTCTAGTTCCTAATGATAGCATTGAGGGGAGGGGTGATCACTCCGACACAGTTACAATGCAATTGTCTTGAGACCTTGATTAATTGTAGTACCTTGTGATCGAATATAGATTAGTGTGCACTTGACCAAAATTCCATGATTGTTTCTTTAAAACTGTATGACTCCCTGCAACTGGAAAACTCCTTTGTTTTGGTTATCGCATCTACTGTTATACATAAGGCAAGAGAAACTGATCCCTGCTGTGACCGTCTGGGCACAAGGAAGTGGAAAATTGTAAAGGTTCTGGATAAAACAAAAATTAAATTCAGGAAGCATTAAGCAATGTGATATTTCCTTCTCTATGTCATGCTAATCTAAATTCATCCCCCTGTGTGTAGGTGTAAAGGAGTCTCAGCACAAAGGTAATCTTACATACTGCATAAGCAACCTGTTTCAGATAATCTTTTACCTTGCTTGAAGCACTTAAGCAATACACATTGTGCTCAAATTAAAATGTATCTATTCCTTCATAAGTTGTTTTAATGCTTTGAGGAGGTAAAGATCTTTCTTAATTTCCTTTATTTTATTTTGTCAGTATCTCTTTAGGAGTCCTAAATTGTGTCCTTATTTTTGTCCACTTTGTCATTCCCCTACTTACATTAGTGAAATCTGCAGTGACCCAGATTTCCATTGACAATATATTGATTCTGCAAGTGCCACAAACACAATATCAAGTCAAGGGGACAGTGTACCGTTTGAAATGTTCATTGAGAAGTGAATTTTATGGAGCGAGATTAGTGATACAAAATAAACTTTTCTACAAAATTAAACAACCTCTTAAAAATTAATAGTGAAAATGCATTGGTTCATCCTAGAGATAAACTAACATGAGTACCATTTTAATTTATAAAGCTCACCTATTTATTTTTAATTCTAACGGTAAAGCAACCAAAAACATTTTAGGATCTCACTTTAGTGGGTTTAATCTATTTTAAGGGGTAGATAACTATATTCAGTATATCAGTGCCCACTTCTGTGTATACTTGATCTTCCCTCGGTGAGGGGGCCAGGTAGGGGGAGGAACTAGATGATCTCTTGAGGACCCTTCCAGGCCTACATTTCTATGAATCTATGATTCATCTGTATGTGAATTAGTACTAATAAGTTAGCCCTGAATACCTGTATTTGGCAATACCGATGGATTTTGAGATGAGTTTTATAAAACTGACCATCAAGGGCAATATACTCCTGCTCCCAAAAGGATGACTGACTTAATATCCAAAACTGAACAGCCAGTGTTTTCATTCAGCTCCTCTGACTTTTTCCTAACATTTTCCTTCCTGTCTCTCTGGTTTGTCTATATGGTATCATCACAGAACACCAGCTGTTGAATCTTATTGTCTGAAAGAGCCTGGAATAGAGTATGCTAAAACTGTAGATGTGTACTTTGGTCTCCAACACCATACAACTTATAAGTTACATTAGTTATTTTATACATCCACATAGCCTGCTGGTTCTGTTTTTATACTATAATTTATCAACAGGTATGCTTAATTTTGAAGTTCAACTTTCAATGAATTATATGCAAGGTACAAAAATGATTCTGCGTCATTTCCAATATCTTCCATGGGTTGTGTTTTATTTTGTTTCTTTGTCAGACATCTTAATGACCAGTAATCACACATTTGGATCTAGACAAATTGATGGAACCTACACCTAGTTTGGTACAATAGAAATTCATAGACTTGCACATACAGCATTCTGGATACATTACTAACTTCATTGTCTTCTGTTTTGTTTTGCTTAGGGCTCACCAGTAAAGCCAGTACCCATCAGAGATTTTCAGAGAACAGAAGATACAAGACGATACTTCCATCAAAATAGGTAGAAGAACCTGATGAAAGTGCCTTTATTCATGATAGTGCCGGTGGCATCCATGATACTTTATAGATGTGTAAGATAGGTGCCCTACTCTGAAATATTTACGATCTACATGATAATTCGAAACCAACACATGATTTCACTCTGAAGTTGTGGCTGATATTTATACCTGCATAAACATTTCTCTTCTTTTCATAAGTAGGCCAGATTGGCAGAAGAGCATACATTTCTCTTGCTAAAATACTGTAGATTGGGGAAATTGTAGCTGAAAGTGACATTACAGATTGCATTGAGTGACATTGAACAGTGGATGCAGTTTTCTACTACCTAGTCAGAAATGTGCAACACTTTACAAACGGGATATTGTTCCACTCCCAGGAACTTACAGTCTAGTTAAAATGAGGAATGATGTGGTAAGGTGACAAAAATATTGCCTAGAGTACAAAAGTTCACAGGTTTAACTAAAGTGACTTAAAAATCTATCTGCTTAAATTCCAATACATTTAAACTGGTTTAACTCATGCTAATATCAATTTTTAGCTTAAATTGGCAATTTATCAATGCAAGCTAAATCTATATAAATTCTGAATTTAAAATAAATCAGTATAAGCAAGGATTAAAATGGTTTAAGTGAATCTATATGAGGCATTTCCATGGTTTAGTTAGATCAGTTTTTAAATGAAACAAGTGCACTTTTCTAGTATAGACAAAATCTCAAATGCCATGGAGGAAGGGAGATTAGAAGGAAAGGAAAGCAAGGATTACATCAATAAAATCATATGTTTGTTTGGAATGAATTAATGACGCAAGCTTCTTGAGGGTTACACAGAATTTTTTGGATAGTCACGTTTGGAATAGTAAGGTTTATACTAGTTGTGGAAGAAGTGTGTGTTAAACTGAGAGTTGGTGAGGATGGTAACATGGTGGGCAGGATAAAGAGTATTTCAGGTTTAGGGAGTCAAATGGAAGGATGCCCAGAGACAAGAGCAGAAGGAGAGGAAATATAATTCAGTGTATTTATAGTGCCTCATTAATGCAGTTGAAGTTAAGGTTCTGTCAGTTTTGATAGGTCACTGAGCGGTTTTTGCTTTTGGTTAAAACTGGGTATGCAGGGACTGAGCAGAAAGTTGTTGGTTTTGTTTTTTGACTTGCAGGATAAAAATCGTTTTGGCTATATATAGTAATATTAGAGCAGGGGGTCTCACAACAAACTTTTGGGTGGCATCAGAGTGCGGCCACGAACTTTTTCTGGTGGCTGCTCTGACAGTGTTTCCTAAAATACTTAATTAACTTTAGAAAAAACAAATAAATCTGCACATACATGTGTCCAAATCATTTGTAATTTATGTAGTTTTTTTTGCAGACTCCATAATTAAAAATAATGTACAGTTACCTATTCTTTACTGGACCTAAACAGAACAGAAACACAAATAAGGTGCTTTGCATGTTTTGCCTTTTTTTTTTTTTTGGTTGCTCTTTTTTTAGACTTACTTACTCAGCCCTGGCAAGCTGGGGGACAAATGAAGCCCTGGATGGGGAAGTGGGGGGGGGGGGTCAAGGGAGATGGGGGAGGTGAGCCCAGGGCAGGAGCCTGGGGCCCTGGTGCACAGATAGGGACTGGAGGAGGCAGCGGGGGCCAGAGGGCGATGTGTGGGGGGTGAGCCTGGATTCCTGCAGCTGGGGGATGGAGCCTGTTGCTGTATGGCCAGAGCCTGTCGCCCACCATCCCAGGGCTTAAGCCTGAAGCCTGAGCCCCACCAGGAAGGTGGGAAACTCACGCTGGCCGCCTGCTCCTACAGTGTTTGTGGCTCCAGAAGGGAACGTAGACCAGCCCCTGCTGGTGGCCCTGGGGAAGGGTAACCCCTCACCCAGGAGGCAATGGCCACAAGAGAAGCCCCTGGTGGCCGCATTTGAGAAACTCTGAGTAAGACACACACTGGTTTTGGATACTTCACTCTGTATGCGCTAACTAGAAGCAAATTTTTGAAATGGAATTGGCAAGTCCCTTAAATTGGACCTATCTCTTCTGGCTATTATAGGGAAACTGAAACTAAGAACAAGAGATTTTTTTTCAAAAGCTGTTAATGTACATGGGAAGGAACTACCCTTCATAGATTTTTCTAAGGAATTTTGATTCATGCGGTTAGTGTGCATGTTCAATTAGTGGGTCAGCTGTACTGACATCATAGATGGTAACTAATTCAGCATGTGTCAGCATTCCTTACCCTGTAGTGTCCACCAGTAAACTCTGAATAATAGAGCAGCCTGCCATCTTCTCCACAAATGATGACTTGGTCTGAAAGACTCTTTTTACCCGCCTTTTGATTTGTGTTTTACATGGAAATAACTTATGAGACTTCACAAACATTGGACTGCATGACACAGCTGAAGAAAATAGGACAAGACAAGTCTAGTTAGACAGGAGAGACCTTCTATTTACGTATACAAATCTTGGCAGTCTGCAATGACAATAAAGGAAATTATATAGTTCAATAGGGTTCAGATGATTTCAAAGTTTAACTCGGGGCGGCAGCCGATTTTTAAGCAGAGGCTTGTAATCCAGCATCTAACTAAATTACAGCACATTCTCATTACACTGCTGTGAAATAGAATTCTTAATAAGATACTAAAAAAACAGACCATATTGTTGTTGCTTCCAAAATTAAGGAAAAATCACCATGCAAAATTAATCAATATTTTTTTTTGTATAATGAAGTTCATAGTACTGGAATATTTTGCTTGTGCCAACCATGTAAGCTCCCACAACAATTTTCTGTAAATGCCTTGGCAAGAAGCCTCCCCCCCCCCAAGCACACTGGAGCCATTAAAGCCCTTGTAAAGCTAGACGTAATTCAGACTTCATCTTAAGAGTAGCTAGTTAAATATAGCTTGCACAAGCGTGCAGTCTGTAAAAAGTTCCTGATTCAGCAGTGCTATGTGCTACTTAGATCTGCATATGGAGTTTGCGTTTTGTTGCTCGCTTGACACAGTGCTCTTCCTGCCAGCCAACACAGTAATGGGTGCATCACGTATAGTATCCTACATATAGAGCTTAATTTTAAAAATAGGCATCTTAAGTTGTGTACACAAAATACATCCTTGTGGAACATGTACAGTTACCCATTTGAATGCAGTTACCTGTTTTGCCCATGCAACTGCATATTTTGCGTGCTCAGTTTTGTTTGTACCTGAGGAGGTATGTCTTGCGTATATTACTTAAGTGCCTGTTTTAAAAAATCTTTTGCCTTATGTTTTAAACCAGAGAACAATTCATAGTGAAAACTCAGATGCTTTTTGCTTATACCTTCTTTTGTTACTGACACTGTTACTGGACACTTAATTTAATTGATTCGTTTCAAGTTGTGTTCTGTTCTCCCTCACTTACAAGCAAACAAATTATTAGCTAAGGTCTTTACAGATGTCTGTTTCTGTGTTTGTATATGAGACAGAAAGGACTCAGATGGAGTTTGCAACACTGACTGTTAAAAAATAATCTTTTGATCAAGGAACTGAACACATTTGTTCTAAAAGTGTGAGAGAGAATAATGAAGTTCCTCACTGACTTTTTTTTTAACTAATGCTCTTCCCAGAGTTAGCTACACTCCAAAACCCAAGAAGTCAGCGTTAAAACAGAAATTCCATCTTTTTGCACCTTTTAAAATCATTGCACTCAATAGTGATATTACTAGAGTGCTTTTATATATATATTACAACAGTTGTTAGCCTAGCCTTAAATCTGAACTTCCTTGCTTTGGTCATCTTTAAATTTAGTCTTGAATGTTATCGGAAGTTACCTGTTTAGTCATTTACTTTTATAAGCAGCTGATAATTAGAAAAAAAGTTACATTTGTTTGCCATTTCTATGCATCAATAACCAACCTCCCAATCTGTGTTTACTTTCAGGGATACTGATGAATTACGAAGACCAGAAACACTAAGCTTGATGCAGGACAGAGAGCGACACCAAGGACAAAGGAGTTATGTGGACAAGGCAGAGAGGTAGTGAAAAGAAGCATGTGATTTCTGTTTTAAAATCAAGTATCTCCTCAATAATAGGCCTGATAATTGCTTCTTGATATGGGGTTGAACTAAAAAGGTCTTAAAGACAGTTAAATAAGTAACTTACTGAAAGCTGTCAGATAGTGGTTATTAAGTTCTGAATATAGTTCTGAGATAAGCCAAATTTCACACTATTGTCAATACACTTTCAGCTGTAAAAGGACTTTGGTTTTGCACTGGAACTGTGACACAAACTACTGTCCATTGTCTGTGATATAATAAGAAATTATTAGATATAGGATCGTTATTGCTGCAGTTGGATTTAACAACTTGTGTGTTAATTTACAAAACATAGTTATTTATCCAGTGTTGATTAGGATATCTTATCATTGTTGACCGTTGGTGTGTGAAGAATGATTTAATTTAATGAGAGAAGTATACTTATTCTCTGTATGGCTGTCTTTTTGTTTATCAGAGCCCCAGCTGATTCATCTTACCTTCTGTCTCTGTCCAGCAACCACAATCAGGTAATACACTGTACACCTTTGCTTTATTCTTTTGAGTGTGTTTCTCTTTTTTGACAAACTAACTTGCTTTTACCCACTTGATCCACAGAAACATGTGTTGCAGCTCTGTAATCTCCCCACTGCTCCCTTTGCACCTATCTTCAGTCTTGCAGCTTAATGCATTTCTTTTGTTATGCAGTGGATAATTATTTTGTTCCAGATCTCTCATACAGATGCTGAACTTCACCGAAGGCGAGAGCACGTAGTGGAGCGCACTCGGAGAGAAGCCCAGCTTGCAGCACTTCAGTATGAGGAGGACAGGATGAGGACGAAACAGATCCAGAGGGATGCTGTGCTTGACTTTGTCAAAGTAAGTCATTTTAGTATTTACTTGATGTCTAATATGTACCTTTCCTGGATCCTCCACAAATTGAATTGTGTGGCTTATTATTAAGGCTGCCATTTAGTCATGGGTATTTTTAATAAATGTCATGGACAGGTCACGGGGCTGTGAATTTTTCTTTATTGCCTGTGAGCTGTCCATGACTTGTATTAAAAATACCCGTGACTCAATCTTAGCTAGGGGGTGCTGGGGGGAGCCTCTGCTCTGAGGAAGAGACGGCTATAGAGGCAGGCCGGGAGGAGCCGCTGCTCGGTGGCAGGGGGAGGAAGGGGGTGCTGAGCAGTAGCCTCTCTGGCTGCCCCCAAGAAGGCCACATCCCCGTCACTGCTCCAGCCGCCCCTGGGACCACTGCCTGAGGCCACCGAGCTGTGGCTGCTCCCGCTGTCCCCAGGACCATTGCTTAGGTGGCTCCAGGGCCAGCTGAACCGGCTGCTGCTCAAGCAGTCCCTGGGGCCAGCTGCCCAGGGCCGTCCAAGCAGCGGCCGGTGTGGCTGTCCCCAGGGCCACCTGAGCAGCTGGCCGCTGTAGAAATCATGGAGGTCACAGAATCCGTGACTTCTGCGACCTCCATGACAGAGACAGAGTTCTAATTATTATTTAACATTGGTATATCACGCCATAAGTGTGTTTTACAGAGAGAACAAAGAAATAGTCTCTGCTCCTGGAAACTTCCAATCTAAGTTTTAACTATAGCTTGATGCAGGGAGAGATGATATTAAGGAAATGAGGAGAGGGAGGTTTACAGTTACGAAATGTCTTGTTTTCACAGAGGGTGCATTATGTTCATCACTTTTCTCACTAATTTAGATTTGATAAGGTTAGCCTTGTTGGAGAAATTGTAGAAAGAAGTAGGCTTTGAGGAGAGATTTGGAAGATGAGGACGTGGTTGTACAGATGAGAGGGGACTGTGGTCTAACCAATTTCCGCACCTTAGATCTATTTTTGTGTCCTTGATTAGCTCAACCCACTGCTGTTATGATCCACATTCAGCTCTAGCTATCACAAAGAAAATGCTACAGTTATACTTTATGATTAGGGATGACCTGCAAGCGAAGAAGATTGTCATTTTGTGTCTTTGTACTGTATGAAGCTACTTTAAGGAAGGGATTTTAGTGGACCGTTCAAAACTCTGGTTTCTGTTAAAACCTGTTTAGCTCAGACTCTTTGCAACACTTGGGAGAAGAGCTGTCTTTGTTAAAGATGCAAGCCCCGCTCCCTTTCAGACTTGATGTATTTCATATCCATGCTTTTGTGCTAAAATTCCACAGAATTGTAGCATATATGATTGTTAACAATGTCATGTCATTACAACTGTTTAAAGAGCTTACACAAGTGCCCAAAACAATTGACTCTCATAGAACAATCGTTGCTAGACTTAAAGAGAACTGAATGAAAACATTGTTGTTCATGAGCAATTAGATATCTTCAGCTAAGTACTTCCTGTTCGGGAAAATATTTTGGGCTTTTTGTATAACTTGAATATTAAAATGTTTTAAAAATGAAGTAGAAGTTTTAGATTGAGAATATTCACTAAGTTTAGTTTAGTGAAAACTTGAAAGTTCCTCAGTGCCTATTTTATTTAAAATTAAGGCTTCCAGTGTTTTAAAACACCTCTAAATACTGCTCTTTTATTCCTGTTATCTAATTTATGCTTGCCTATCAACTCCTATTAACTCATTCCTTTGATTGTTCTGCAGCAAAAGGCATCCCAGAGTCCTCAGAAGCAAAGTCCTCTGGATAGTGAGGTAAGAGCAGCAAAATGTATTAATGTGTGGGCTGACTTTATCACTGATTTTTAGAACCCTCTGTTGAAACGGTTTGTTGCTTGTGATGTAACCGTCAGTGGTTAGTTTAAAGAAAACTGTGCAGGAGCTAAACAACAACAATTCTTCTTTTTGTTGCTTATTGTGGAATATTTTCCCTTCCTTTTCATGTATGATTCCTCTGTGCTCTGTGTGTTTTGTTGTGTTGCTTTTGGGTGCTTTTCGTGTTTATATATAATACACTTCATGTTACATTTAAGATTCTTCTTGAAGCAGTGCGGCAGGTTAATTAACTTTCTATTGGAAGTACTAACATAAGCACTTACTTGTTCTGTGTTACAGTCATTTCTGTCCTAGTGTCTTCTCTTCCGTTTCTTTACATATTTCATTATCGTTAGATTACTAATTACCCCCTGAAAATGAAGCATCAGAACTTTTTGTGTTACCAGTAAATAATACCAGCTTTGGTTTTGCTCTTCTTATTACCTAAATTCTAATAACTAAATTATACTTGAGTTTTTGGGTTTTTTTTTCAAATGGTCTCACACTGTGCTGACACAGATCCTGGCTTAAAAGCAGACCTGATCTAATGGCATTTGTTCATTTTTCCACATCAAAGTTCTGCAGAGTAATAAAATAGCTTTTTGTCCTATTGAAAGATAATTTTAGTTGGCAGTATTAATCTGATCGGAAGCTGTAATGACTACAGTATGCAAAAAATTAGTTGAGAAGCATTTTCCAATTGACTATTTCATGTGAAAATTATGCAAACTGGACTGTTTTAAATAGTTTTTCCTCCTTTCTTACTTGATCTTCTGATTTTTAGTATTTTCTAAGGATTCCCTTGCAATTCCATAGTAAGGAAAAGAACAGCAACAGAAAATAAAATAATTCGTTCTTGAATTGGTACGAACACATTCTAATCCACAGATCATGTGACTACATATTAATGCATTTTCTATTGTTTAGTTACACATACTATATTGCGTTGTAAACAGTATAGCAAAATTGCCCCAAAATGCTATCAAGATAAAGGAACTCACCATATTCCAGAATGTTTGTGTGAGTTTGTATATTATGTCATTGTGTTTGTATGTTTCTGACATTCCTCCATCTCTCCCACCTCCTCAGTGTCCTTTTCCATCCAGAAGGTCTCAGCACACTGATGATAGTGCCTTGTTAGTGGTAAGAACCCTGCACGAAATGGCCTGTTTATGTGACAGAAACTAGAACATAGAGTTAGCATGATGTTATGATTCACTCAGATTAGGTAGATTTGTTAGAGCTAATCTGAATAGCATAAAACATGATGATCTTCTCTGCAAAGTGATTTTGTTATGAACTCTGATACTACTGAATTCACATTTGCACTGCCTTCCAGCTGCTATACATCCAGTGTTATTACCCTGAAATTTTCCCATGTTTGCAAAAGCTAAACATTTTAATAAGAGTGTAATGATATAACTGTTGCTGGAGAACAGTTTCTAAAATGCAGTGTTACCTGAAGAAGAGCTCATTGTAAAATTAAAAGCTTGTCTCTCTCGCCAACAGAAGTTAGTCCAATAAAAATATTACCTCACTCCTTTGTCTCTTGTGTTACCTCATTAACAGTCCAACAGTCCAAGCTCATGCTCAAATAAATTGGTTAGTCTCTAAGGTGCCACAAGTACTCCTTTTCTTTTTGCGAATACAGACTAACACGGCTGTTACTCTGAAACCAGTCCAACTTTAGTACATCCTTCTATTTGGCTCACCTGCACGTTACGTAACACTTAGTTTCACAACATTAATATAAAGCTTGGAGATGTGTCCTCCTGCCTTATCTTGTTTGCCTACCAATCATTGTCTGATTTGTTGGATATAGGGTCTTAGTCATCATAGACTATGGTAACAGAAGAGGAAGTTCACAAGTCACAGATTATTCTTTGTTTCTGTTTCACTGTTTATTGGTGGAAGTGTGTATAAAATCACCAGTTCTTGATGTTTTAAAAAAGTTTAAACAATAGAGCTACTTCATTCATGTTTTATGCTATTCCTTTCATAGTACCTTAGAGAGATTCATAGTAACTAAAGAGTTGAGTTAATGCAGTAGTTTTCTCCTTTCATCGCCTACAGAAAATGCATCAGATCTGCCTGCCATTGCATGACTGCATGCCTCAGATTAATTTTTTTATTACATATCCTTCAGTTCTCTGCCTGAGTTTTCCTGCGTACAGCAAGGTTATCAAGTGCAGCTCAGGAGAATTGAAACTTGATAGTAGAATATATTTTACTTATTTACTTATTCTTGTATAATCGGGGGACGGGACTAAACAGAAAAGGTTATTTTTCTTCAGTTGTTGATATTCAGTTTTTGTGAACTTCAGGTGTTTGGAATATATTTATAAGGCATATTGTAGGGAATCTTTTCTATTTGATGTTGTTGTTCTATTGGTGAGGTATTAAATTAATCTACTATATTTTATATGCTGTACATAACCACATGGAGATTTCAGAAATGGGACTTTCATCACTGTGGACTTCTTTTAATATCTTCACTCATGTTCACATCTGTATATGTCACCAAGTAACAGGCAGGCTAATAGGGAATTTTTTAAATCAATTGGTTTCCCCATTCTGTTTCTTTTACTATTTTGCAGAATTATTAAATTATAATAATTCAGTACTCTTTGCCTGAAAATACCAGTTCTGATGAACTGTTCATCATGTTCTGCAGATTGTTTTGTACTGAGAATGATCATACCTATGCCTTTTGATTATATAAACCAGGAAAACTTTTTCTAATGAGTAATTGAAACATTGAGCCATGGAAATTTCATAAAATGTAGCATGTACATTTATAAAACAGTACTGTTTCTAAAAAAGAATAGATATTTGCTATTGGGCAAGTTATCAGTCTGCTCCAGAAGAGTTGTTTGTCATTGGAGTTAAAACTACTTTAACTCTAGTTAGGCTTCATCTGTCACTTTCACCCGCTTTAGGGATTGGAAATGCAAATTTATTTTTCTTTCACAGCTAGCTTTTGTACATTCCATACTTCTTCCACTGATATGCAGAGAGCATTACATGCTTCATTCCCACTTCTTGATAGCTGTTCTTTCCTTTATATTTATTTCCTGAACTGTGTCTAGGTGGACTTGGGAAGAATAAACATTACTTTTATTTTCTCTGCTTTAAAAAACTATGCATGATTATATGGATCTTAGTGAATTTGACCTAAGTAATTATTGTGCACTTCTGAACTTGCAGATAAATTTTATTTGAAAGTACATAATTTTATTCTAGTGGAGACTCTAACAATTACTCTTGCTTTATGGGATTAGTGTTCTATTTTAAACACAATGGAGTTTTATGTAGAACTATAATAAAGGCCTTTTGTTTGGCATTTCCCTCATTACGTCAGAGCTCTGCAAACTGAGACGTTGCTTTTCTTTTGTTCTAAACCAGCAGTTCTCAAACTTCATTGCACCATGACCCCCTTCTGACAACAAAAATTACTACACAACCTCAGGAGGGTGGACTGAAGCCTGAGCACACCCAAGCCCCAGCGCCCCGAGCGGGGTGATGGGTGTAGGCCTGTAAGCTGAGCCCCGCTGCTCGGGACTCAAGCCCCTAGGTGTGGTCTTCCACCCTGGGTGGTGGGGCTCAGGTGTCGGCTTCAGCCACAGGCCCCAGCAAATCTAACACCAGCTTTGGTAACCCCATTAAAACAGGGTTCCGACCCACTTTGTGGTCCTGTCCCACAGTCTGAGAACCGCTGCTCTAAATAATGGTTTCAGCTGCTTGTAAGGAACTGAGAATGATCATACCTATGCCTACAGGTTGATTGGAAAACTTTGTTTGTTTGCTTTTCCCCCCTTTATGCTCTTCTTGCATGTGCAGAAAGTGGTAACGAAAAAGGTACTTAAGTTTGCAGCTTTCTTTTGAAGTCTCACACCATATATTCCTTGGGCCTCTTTGTAAATGTTGCCCTTCATGAGAATGGTTGCTGTAAAGATAAACTTTGCATAATTTTGTGATCTGTGAAAAGCTGTAGACTTTCAGCTGTAGTTCTTTATTTTGTTTGTACACTCTCCTTTTATAAAGGTCTGTTGTCCTCACAATGCACAGATACACATACTATTCCTGTAAGCACTTACAGTAGTACAGATAAGTTGTATATTTCTTCTAAATGTGTGTGAATTAAGGTGACTCCATGACAAGTGGAGTTAGGCCATAGTATCGGAAATGTGCACACTGTGATGAATTTCAATCTTGCTGATTCATTTCAGCTAGACCGACTAAAAGTTTGCTAAAATATGAGAGTGAGAAATCGGTGTTCTCTGAGTGGGGTCAAAGGGGGTTGTTATCCATGTGTCAATTGTACAGTAGAAACAAATCCTGCTTGCCTTACTCACAAAAGTAGTCCCATTGACTGTAACTGAGGTTACTTGCATTGACAATACCAAGGTCTCAACCTGTTCTGTGACCGCTGCTTTTTACTGTATTTGTCCTCTCACGGTTGCCTGGGCCCTCACCCTGTTTGTTGTATTCACCTGTCATGTCTCATCTTATACTTGGATCATATGCTCTTTGGGTCAGGGACCATCTTTTCATTGCGTGTACAGCACCTAGTACGTTGGGGCCATGATCCACAATTAGGACCTGTAAGCACTACGGCAGTGCAGTAATAATTGTGTGAGTAAAGTGAGCAGGATTTAGCCATATCGTAACTTGTATTTTTGATTTTTCTAACTATCAGACAGAGGGTGTCCTTTTCAGTATTTAAATACTTAATTATTGAATTCACCCATAATACAGACATTAAATTGTAATATCCTGATTCATCTAGGGCACAGTTCTTCTTTTGAATCTGCTCTGTACAATCCCTATATGCTGCAATTAGTCCTAGTGAGGGGAAGTTCTTGTGATTTCAGTAATAAGAGTTGAGCATGGAGGCCAAGTGAAAAGTTTACAGCAGTATATTTTAGGAATGAATTGTTGAGCCTGTCACCAAGACCAGTATCCTGGTTCCTTTGTCTTTGAATCTCAAGATGGTTCTTCGTCTCACTTTACTTCCTCCTCTTTTTCCTCTCTCTTTCCTCTGCTATCCCTGACAGAATGGCTTTGAGCCTCTCTTTGTGTTTGAGATTGACAATAACACCGCTACCATTAAAAGAAGGCCGGGGACTCTCAAACAGGTGAAGAGCATGCAGTGTGTTACTGTTGTGGCTGTCTTATCCTTTTGTGTACCACTGTTTCCTCCCTCTTGCCTGCTGATGGGTGTGTGATTTGTGTATAAGCCCTTCTGTTAGCCTGTGTCAGGGATGACTTGATCTTTTCTTATAGAAACAAAGTGTTAAGTTAATGTTGTGGGCCTGCGGAAATCCCTTTCTTTAGGCATTATTTAAAAGCCTGTGGGTTCTTTACTTGTTTTGTCAACTGTGCCCCAGGCAAGAACCAGGCTTCACAACACCCCTTCTCCTCCCCACACTATATTAATGTGGTGAGGGAGTTGTTTTGTGAGCCCCTAAGGCTACCAAGATACTTGTGCTTAAGGCTGGTCCTGCAAATACCTTCTGTAAGAGATGACTTTTTACTGTCTCTTTTTCGAAAGGGGCAGTGTGGTAAGTCATGTTAAGATTTCAACAAACAAGTATGTGTGCATTACACCTAGATGGTTGTTGGAGGTAGTAACCTTTTGTTGTTTTGTATATGTTCAAGTATTATTTGAAAGCAGTTTTGGAAAGTACTGGTCCCTTCTTTTCTCATCCAGCTCCTGAACTGTGCTGCTTTGAGTATACTCTCTAATAACTTGAAGAATATAGTCTAGTTCGTGCCACTTAAAATCTGAGGGCACAGTTCTGAGTTTGCATTTCATGTGTGCAGGAAAATGTAGGACTGGGTAGAACCACAGTGAAACTGTTGTGCCTGATCCAGACTCCCCTATAACTTGCTGTGTTGACACGCTACAGGTCCATTGTGTGTTGAATCATGGGCAAGACTTAGCAGTCAGGGTGTATAGTCAGTGTGTCTTTATGTCGACTCTCCTTTGTTTTCTAGCAGATGATGTAGGCCATAGCCTTTTCATCACACTCATTGCACATATTTGAGAGCAGTCGTAACAGCTGAGGGATCCATAGCTAGCCAGCATAAGGGCACCAAATATTGCTTTTCGAGACTTTGGTCCCCAAGCTGCACCTGTTGGTTTAAAAACTTCTACCAGGAAAAAGCAAGAACCACTGTGTAAACATGAAGCGTAGTTCATCTTCTGCCTCTTTGACATCTATTAAAATATTATGGCAATTTTCTCACTAAAGCATTGAAAAGCTTCATTTCGGACATCTTCTCTGATAGCTTAGTTTCTGTCTCTAGGATTTTATTTACCTTGCTTGCTTTTAACTCACAAATATCACTTTTTAAATTTTTCATTGTGAAAATAATCAGATGTTGGTGTGTGTTTCCTTATAGGCACAGTACTGTTCTTGTGCCTTGGAGCCAATCAGGTGATGTTGTTTTCTGCACATTCATGAAGTTAATAGGAAAACAACCTATTCAAGTCAACATGAAGTTTGTATTTTGAAAGTGTACAAAAATCTGTTCCTTCTGATTAGTGGCTTCTGTGTCAGTTAGTGTGGTAACCAGTGCAGTATATGACTGAAGAGCTTTCTACCAGTATGATTGTTCTTAGTTCTGCTTTTGATGTGATTGTGTTCTTGTTTTAAATGAAACATCCCATCTTTCAAATTAATGGACTAATATTTTTGAGGATAGAACATTTTAATTGTATTTTAGATTTATCAAATAAATTTTCTGGCATTTTTATCTCTTCCCACTAATACCTTTGCAACACTTGAACATTTGTAAGTACCTGCACTTTTTAATCTTACTGGTGCATTTTGCCCGGGCACATCCTGTCAACTGTTCGCTAACGTTGGTACTGCCTTCTTTCTTTCTGTGTTCAGTCGCTGTCAGGGTTGAATCAAGAGGGCTATGCTACCACCCTGCCTAATGCCTTCAGATCTGTCAAGGTATCTCTAGCTATTATTCACCAGTAAAGCCAACAAAAAAAACTCAATCCACAATTCTGTTTTAATATGTGTTAGTCTGTCAGCTTCTAATCTGAAATTCAGAGGTTATGAACTTGACTAACCTGATTAAACTGCAGTAAGTTTTACGTTCCTTTAGCTTTTGGTCCTGTCTTCAGTGAGCCTAAACCATGCAAACATGTCAGTAGCTAGCAGGGTTTCAATCCCTGTATGGACTGATTCTTAGATTCTTGTTGCTTGTCACCATTTCTTCTATTTTATCTCCCCTTAAGACATCTACTGACTTGTAGCTTACTGGAAATGTCATTGCTTTTTTTCTTTACAAGTTTACTCTTACCATAAATCATGATTATCCTGTACATCGTCATCTGCTATAGAAACTTTATTATATTGAACAGAAAAAATCTTAATCACAAGAAATCATTAATCCATCATTAACTCATCTTTAATCAGCACTTTCATTAGTTCTAACTACAATATTACTCCGAGGGTGGGCAGGAGAGTGAAATTCAATTAATACTAATTTTGCTCCTGCAGAGATTTAGAGTGGGCTGTGTATTCGGATCAAAGCTGCTGTCTTGCATGTTTTGCATGATATTTAATTGAAAAACAGGTAATGTCCCTGTTCCCACCCTGAAAAATATTCAAACACAGCACTGCCGCTGTCCTTTCTGGAAGCAATACCTCTTTCACTATTTTATTCCTTGAAGAAGACGACTTCCATCAGTTCTGCAAAATAAGTGCCTATTGTACATCTTTTTTTAACAATAGGCTGTTTTTTCCCTTATTTTTTTTTTTTCTGAAATGTGTCTAGGTGGATGGTAACTTCTGAAAAGCTAGTCGTAGCCTGTCTCAATAAGGATCATTAATGCTGTTTTACTTATTTGTCCACAGAGTGATGACAGATCTACTATATCACCAGGTTCACCTACTACTCAAACAGGTAACAGGAGAGAGGTGCAAAAAGTCTAAAAAGAAGGGCTAAAATAGGTTAAATTGCTTGCTTGCATAAGTAGACTGTTAAGGATGTCATTCCTATCCATAAGCTGGACTGCTCTGTCTGTGGGTCTGATTTGTTGTTAAGTTCTCTCTTGAGTCACAGAAGTAAATAGAGCACAGAGCTGTTGGCACCTTCTGTGGGAAGTGGTGGGGCTCCACATTTTCCAGGCTCTGGCATTGGCGTTGCCCTAATGACACATTAAATACAAAATGGAACAATTTGTTGGTAAAAGTGCATGGAATGTGCTTAGCATGCAAGTGTTCTTGAAGATGCCTCTTTCTGCCCTATGCTTTTATCATGCATGGCTGTAATTCATCTTGTCATTAGGTTATAATTTTATTTTGTTCTTTTAATTATTACAGTGCTGAATCCATTTCCTATTAAACTCGTAACCTTTTTACTTCTTTCTCCTCCTCTCCTTTCCTGTGCCTTTCCACATTTGTTCAGTCCATCTTTCCTCTCTGTATCCTGGCCCTGCTGCTCCTCCTTCCTATAGAAACCCTTCCCAGCGACCTGAGAGTTTCCTTTTCCGAGCAGCTGTAAGGGATGAAATTAACAAAGGTAGGTTATAGAGCTAGAGAAGCTGGACTGTTACAAAGTTATATTAACTTCCATGTTAACCACTTTGTGCACAATTGAATTATCTTGGCGGCAGTAGCTTTATTCTCAGGAAATTAGCTTTAGAGACCTATCTGTGGACACCAGTCGCTAAACTTTCTTAGAATAAGCCATTATAGTCCTATTTGTAATAAGTCGATTTGTAATAAGTTGTATTTTTGTCTTGGTAATAAATAAATTTAGCAAATATCAAAGAATATGGTGTGCAAATTTGTGGAGTGTGTGTGTGGGGAGATTAGTGTTGTGCTCTCCTGGATTTATACTTTCACCTATACAGAGGCTATTGTAATGCTATTTATTAAGCCCCTTGATAGTGACAAAGGCAGCTTTATAGACTTTGCATTGTACTGTAGTACATACCAGAATTCATACCTTTGTAGTAAGATTGATGAAAGTTGTACAAAGCTACATTTCAGCTATCTAAAATTAATCCTTTTTATGCAAGTGTTTATTGGGCAAAAGAAAATTAACAGCATCTAAGCCTTGCTTAGATTAATAATCAAATGAAGGAAATCAATTTGTGAATAGCAATGTACTATACCCAAACTTGCGTACTGTGCATGTGTAATACTGCATTAAAGGAATACCTCCCAATCAAACTCAGTTTGTCACTTTCCTTCATGCTGGTTTTTCTAGTTGTTGCTTCATCTCCCTCTTCTGCCTCATGTCCTCCTAATGATTCTACAGACCCTAGAGCAAGGCAGAACTCCAAGCAACGTGAGGAAGAGTTGGAACTAACAGAGCAACTGCGGAAGGTGTGTACTAGCAGTAACTAGTGTACAAGCATTTTAGCAAATTCACTGCAAGTATGCGACAAATGTTTCTTCGTTATTTTGGACTTGCTTCATTTAACCAGTGCCAACCATAGTGTTTTGGATAGATTAAATGTTAGTAACTTCACAATCTAAAAATCCAGTTGGATACAGTAGTCTTCATCTTCATCCTGTTGTGTAATGTCACTCCTTATACACTGTCAAGTTGTCCACTCCCACCTGATTGCCAATGAAGCCAGCGTTCATCACCCATTTGTTTGAAGACTTAAAGAGCATCTTTGTGCTTTCTCCCAGGCTGCCCCTCCCAGTTGGGAGGAACTCCCTGTAAACATCCGTAAAGCCACCTCATTGTCCTCTTTCAAATCCCTTCTTAAAACTTTCCTTTGCCATGATGCCTACAAAAAGCTTGGTAATGGTTAGGCAGTTGGTATGCTCAGACGACTGCTACCTAATATCATGTTTCGTTTTACTACCCATCTGTCGGTATCCACCTATTGTCTCCTGTCTTATACTGAGGGCTTGTCTTCACTACCAGGTAGATCGATGCTGCTGCAATCGATGCAGCGGGTGTCGATTTAACGGGTCTAGTGAAGACCTGCTAAATCGACAGGAGAGTGTCTCCTGTCGACGCAGCACAGTGAAGACACCAGGGTAAGTTGACCTAAGCTACGTCGACTCCAGCTACCTTATTCACGTAGCTGGAATAACGTAACTTTGGTCAATTTACCCTGGTAGTGAAGACAAGCCCTTAGAGGGTAAGCCCTAAGGAGCAGGGACTGTCTTTTTGTTCTGTGTTTGTACAGAAATTAGCACAGTGGAGTTGTGGTCCATGACTGGCACTACACAACCACAGTACACATAATAAATAATAAAAATGCTATGGTCTGTTATGCTGCTGCGGTGTTTCACCCCAGCAATGGCTGCATTTCTGTAGTGCAGGAAGTGACTCTTAGAAGTGTCTGTAAAGTGGTTTGGAATGTTTTGGGATGAAAGCTACCTAGAAATGTAAAAAGAAAAGGAATACTTGTGACACCTTAGAGACTAGTGAGCTGTAGCTCATGAAAGCTTATGCTCTAATAAATTTGTTAGTCTCTAAGGTGCCACAAATACTCCTTTTCTTTTTACAGATACAGACTAACACAGCTTCTACTCTGAAACCTAAAAATGTAAGTTATCGTTGTAATTGTTTGAGACTTTGTCAAGGAATAAGACTTCTTACCCATTCCGTAAATGCTGATTCTAATACAGTAGTGAATATAAGCACTTCACCGGAATGGATTTTTTTCTTCCACTCATGAACTTAAAGCAGGGGTGGGCAAACTTTTTGGCCCAAGGGCCACTTTGGGGAATAGAAATTGTATGGCGGGTCATGAATGCTCACAAAATTGGGATTGGGGTTTGGGCTCTGGGGTGGGGCTGGGGATGAGGAGTTTGGGGTGTAGGAGGGTGCTCTGGGCTGGGACCGAGGGGTTTGGAGGGCAGGAGGGGGATCAGAGCTGAGGCAGGGGTGCGGGTTCCGGCTGGGGATGAGAGGTTTGAGGTGCAGGAGGGTGCTCCGGGCTGGGATCAAGGGGTTTGGAGAACGGGAGGGGGATCAGGGCTGGGGCAGGGGGTTGGGGTGTGGGGAGAGGCTCAGGGGGGTGCAGGCTCTGAGTGGCACTTACCTCAAGCTGCTCCTGGAAGCAGTGGCATGTCCCTTCTCCGGCTCCTACACGGAGACACGGCCAGGCGGCTGCCCCATCCGCAGGCACTGCCCCTGCAGCTCCCATTGGAGCGCGTAGGAGCCAGAGTAGGGCTATGCCGTGGCTTCCGGGAGCTGCATGGTGCAGCCCCCAGCCTTGTGCCCTGGCTGGAGCACCAGAGTGGGGCTGAGCCGCGTGGTGCGGCACCAACCCAGCACCCCAGCTGGAGTGCCGGAGTGGGTCCAACCCACATGATGGGGCCCCGACCCAGCATCCTGGCTGGAGCACCAGAGCAGGGAAGAGCTGCATGGTCCAGCCCTGACCCAGCGTCCAGGCCGGAACAGGGCCGAGCCGCGTGGTCCGGCCCCAACCCAGTGATGAAGCGGGGCCCAGCTGCTGGTGCAGCCCCCAACCCAGCGCCCTGGCTGGAACGCAGCCTATCCGCTGGTGCGGCCCCCCAACCCAGCGCCCCGGCCGGACTGCCGGAGCGGGGCCAAGCTGCATGGTCTGGCCCTGACCCAGCGCCCTGGCCGGAGCGGGGCCGAGCTGTGAGGTGCGGCTCGCGGGCCGGCTTAAAACGGCTTGCGGGCTGGATCCGGCCCACGGGCTGTAGTTTGCCCAGCCCTGACTTAAAGGAAACCATAACCCAGCATGTTCTCTAAATAATATTTTGTACTGATGTGTAGCTCTAGCTCCTTTGATCTGTTGATCTGAAAGGACTTTGCATATTTTGAGCCTCACAACCTACTTCCTAGTTTTAAGTGTAAAACCAAACTCATTTTGCAGATATATAAACTGAAATACAGAAGAGTGATTTGCCAAGGGTCATACACTGAATGAAATAGGCAGGCTCTAAGCTTTGTGTAGCTCGAAAGCTTGTCTCTTTCACGAACAGAAGTTGGTCCAATAAAAGCTATTACTTCTCCCACCTTGTCTCGCTAATATCCTGGGACCAACACCGCTACAGCTTGACTGCAAATGATATATTGAATGAGACCAGAATAGAACCCGTGAATTGGAACCCTGTTCTCTTCTCGTGTAACCACTACACTTCATTGCCTTTTCCTGCTTAAGATAACTTAAACTGATTAAATGTAGTAGTTCAGTTTTCCTTTGCAGGGAAAATATTATCTCTTGCCTCTGGTGACTACATTCCACTCCTACACTTTAAGACAACTATTTTCATAGTACATCTACTCTCTGAGTACCTGGAGGATGTGGAATATATTTCTTGGACCTTGATTACTCACCCTGGGATTTGTGGTTTTCATCGATTTTGAGTAACGTTCTTTTTATCTCCGTTGCTGGATTTTAATTCCATGTGCTGCACTGTGAAAACTCCATTTGTCTTTTAGCTCAGTAGCTTTCAAACTGTGGTCAGTTGTGAATCCTGGTGGTCCACAGAATGAAACCTTTTGAGAACCAAGCCCCAGAGAATTAAGAGGGTTGTTGATCCATGAGAGGTTCTGCTCTTGTGAAATGTGCTGCAGAATAAATAAGGTTGAGAAGAGCAGCTGTATTTAATCATTTAATTGTATTCTTATTTGCTTTGTGTGATACATAATTTTCATTCTTTTGTAGAATATTGAGTCACGGTTAAAAGTGTCTTTGCCCAGTGATCTTGGAGCAGCTCTTACTGATGGAGTTGTTCTCTGCCACTTAGCCAATCATGTGTGGCCTCGATCTGTTCCCAGCATCCATGTCCCCTCTCCTGCTGTAGTAAGTATACAAAGATGTAACAGTGTGTTGTAGTTGTCTGGGTCCCATCATAGTGTTTCATAGTCCATGTGAGGACTACATGTAACATCTCTTTCTGATGTTGGGCAGAGATAACAAAATACCAGTCTCCTTTGCCTAAGCAGAATGTGTAACAAAGTCATAAAAAACTAGTGACATTTGTGTTTGTCTATTTTAAATAGTTACTTCTAACACATATTTTATTATTTGAACTACTTATAGGACTTGAGAACTTTATATTTTAGTAAAACAAAAGGCAGGATTCAATATGAGAACCAAAACAGGGTATTTCAGAGGGTCAAAAGGTCTTAGAAACAGAAAAGGACAGATAGCTGGGATATATAGCATTTAAATGGATGTGTGGCAACACAATACAGAAAACATAAGAAAGAAATAGGGAATCGGAATTCCATCTCAATTGACGTGAATAGACTCCCATTCCTGGATCCACTTAAATTACCATCAACTCTTTCTCTTAGGAATTTTGATAGGGCATATTGATCAGATTGTTCAAAGTCCCTGGAGCACAACGCATAGAAGCCCAGACACACACTTGTGGGAACAGTAGGACAGGAACTTAATCTTTGTGTATTCTGGGAGTGTTTGTAGCAGGAAGTACACCCAGCAATAGAAATTGCTTAAGAAGATACTTCTGTGTTGCCTGACTGCAACATTTTGGACAGTGCTTTAGAAGTTTTGGAAAGTAATGCAGGAAAAGTACCTGTATCTATAACTTCATCAACGGCAACTAAAAATGTGTACCACCAAAATACCACATGTGGCTAGAGAAGATATGAGAATCAGGAAATGAAGAGGAGTCACTTACAGTATTGATCCTGTTGTTGTGGCAAGTTTGTTCATTTCGTTGGAGTCTTTTTAGGCAACCTAAAGGACAACTTGAAGATCAGTGGAGCATGGGAAATTGTCTGCCTTCCCTTACTGCTTGTAGCAAACCCACAGGTGTGCTTCATAAGTTAGATTCCAACAGGGCTATACAAGACACCACCCCCTGTGGGCTCTTGCCTACTTGAAATATACAAGTGTATTTTGAATATATAATGTGCATTTTGCTCTCATAAAGGCAGATTTTGTGCTTGTTACAGTTTTAAAACAAGGTGAATGACCATATAAATAAAGAAAGAAAACCAAAGGGAGTCACTGGGGAAAATGTTGAAAAATGTATGTTAAGTTTTGCTTTGACTTATTTTGGAGACAGTACTTGTGTTAAAACTCGAACTGGCACTTACAGCACTGCGTACCATATCATTACGGCTTGTCTCCTGTGGCCTTGTTTGATCATGCAGATGTCCCCATAGTTTAGATAACAGACTAAACAGATATGATGGCATTTTAGGCAGATGACAGAATCCTCGAAAAATGGATGTCTATAGCTGCTATTCAGTAAACTCACTTCATAATGAAGATATTCTCTGTGCCCTGTCCTCTGTGGAATTGGATGGTTCCAAGTCTACATTGTGAGCTAAATCATGGCGTTGCCACAAGCCCTGAGTAAGAGGCAGCATATAGTTGCAGTGGCCTGAGAGTGGAATGGGGTTATATTGTGACTCAGCCATAATATGCTCTCTGTTTTTCCTCATTACTCTAGTAGAGGGAAATCTACATCAACCCTCAACCTGGCACAGATTATTTACCCCTCTGTACCAGCTCAGCTGTGCTGTCTGGCACATTGAGGGTGTGGAGCCGAAGCTCCACCAGCTTACCACCCACCTGCTTAGAGGGGGGAATATTAGCCTCACAGAAGCTGCCCGGTCCGCTGTTACCCACAATGTGGGTAGCCAGCACAAGGGAGAAAAGGGGCATCTTATGTCTTGTTTCTGTTTGTCTAGTCTATTTTTTTTCCAGTAGTTAAGGTCTGTGTAAAAGTGTTGAAGTTTACCAGAAAATACCCATTATTCAAGAAGAATCTGATAAATATAATTTAGAACTCTGCTGTTAACCACATGAAACACACTTGTAAGGAACTTAGGCAGCAGTTTCCATTTTCTCTGGTTTCATCTGGCTCTTTTTGTACCTCTTTAACTGAAATACATTTTAAACCTGTATATAACTTAATAACTCAGAATAGGCTCCAGGTTGGTTCACATCATAAAATTACTCTGAAATTCAAAGGTCACCGTACTGGAGCGATGGATGGATGTTTTATTCTAAATGTATTTTTAAGATTAGGTTATTGCAGCCACTCAAAATAGACACCAAATGTGCAGCCTATTTTATAACACTTTGTGTGTATATTTTGCACAGATCAAAATACTCTTTCCATTAAAATGTTCATCTCAGCACTTCACGAGTTAGCTTTTCACTTCATGCCTGCCTTTCTAAGGAAATGTTGAGCTCTGTTTTAAGTTAGATAAGCTTATGTCATCATAATGTGTTTTTGGACTGCAGCTATATTAGTCGTTTATTTAACCCAAAAGCTTTATTTTTAAAAATCCTGCCAATTAAAAACTTTGTATGCCTTCTTCTCCTGTTTCTTTGCAGCCTAAGCTAACAATGGCAAAATGCAGACGAAATGTGGAGAATTTCCTGGAAGCTTGCAGAAAGATTGGTGTGCCTCAGGTAAATCCCCTCCTATTCCTGTATTGTGAGGTATACTGTATTGTATACTACTTTACAAAAGAGATCTTTCTGAAACCTTTGGGGACAATGCAAATGTGTCAAGTTTAGTACTGTAGGTTCACATGTAAGGTACATATAACTATGAAGAGCTGATTTGATTTTGCATTGTTTCAGGAAGCAAAATAAAGTCACAATAATGGTTTGCAAAGAGTACGTTTCACTTACTGTGATTGAGATAAAGTTCATATAGTTGGATTCACTCTGATTCTGTCAAGCAGAATGAGGAGGTGCATTAAGAATCTAGTTTTGAAAAAACAGGTTTCAGAGGAACAGCCGTGTTAGTCTGTATTCGCAAAAAGAAAAGGAGTACTTGTGGCACCTTAGAGACTAACCAATTTATTTGAGCATGAGCTTTCGTGAGCTACAGCTCACTTCATCAGATGTTTACCGTGGAAACTGCAGCAGACTTTATATACACACAGAAATCATGAAACAATACCTCCTCCCACCCCACTGTCCTGCTGGTAATAGCTTATCTAAAGTGATCAACAGGTGGGCCATTTCCAGCACAAATCCAGGTTTTCTCACCCTCCACCCCCCCACACAAATTCACTCTCCTGCTGGTGCTAGCCCATCCAAAGTGACAACTCTTTACATAATCAAGTCGGGCTATTTCCTGCATAGATCAAGGTTTTCTCACATCCCCCCCACCCCCATACACACACAAACTCACTCTCCTGCTGGTAATAGCTCATCTAAACTGACCACTCTCCAGGTTTAAATCCAAGTTAAACCAGAACATCTGGGGGGGGGGGGGTAGGAAAAAACAAGAGGAAACAGGCTACCTTGCATAATGACTTAGCCACTCCCAGTCTCTATTTAAGCCTAAATTAATAGTATCCAATTTGCAAATGAATTCCAATTCAGCAGTTTCTCGCTGGAGTCTGGATTTGAAGTTTTTTTGTTTTAAGATAGCGACCTTCATGTCTGTGATTGCGTGACCAGAGAGATTGAAGTGTTCTCCGACTGGTTTATGAATGTTATAATTCTTGACATCTGATTTGTGTCCATTTATTCTTTTACGTAGAGACTGTCCAGTTTGACCAATGTACATGGCAGAGGGGCATTGCTGGCACATGATGGCATATATCACATTGGTGGATGTGCAGGTGAACGAGCCTCTGATAGTGTGGCTGATGTTATTAGGCCCTGTGATGGTGTCCCCTGAATAGATATGTGGGCACAATTGGCAACGGGCTTTGTTGCAAGGATAAGTTCCTGGGTTAGTGGTTCTGTTGTGTGGTATGTGGTTGTTGGTGAGTATTTGCTTCAGGTTGCGGGGCTGTCTGTAGGCAAGGACTGGCCTGTCTCCCAAGACTTGTGAGAGTGTTGGGTCATCCAGAGTGTTCTATCTTGGGGCCTCTCCTTCTGCCCCTCCACCCCCACGAACATGATACAGTTCTGTGGTGACCTAGAATCCTATTTTCGACGTCTCCGTCTCAAGGAATATTTCCAAAATACCTCTGAACAACATACTAATCCACAGAGGTCTCCCTGCCAACACTACAGAAAGAGGGATTCTAGATGGACTCCTCCTGAAGGTCGAAACAGCAGACTGGACTTCTACATAGAGTGCTTCCGCCGACGTGCACGGGCTGAAATTGTGGAAAAGCAGCATCACTTGCCCCATAACCTCAGCCATGCGGAACGCAATGCCATCCACAGCCTCAGAAACAACTCTGACATCATAATCAAAAAGGCTGACAAAGGAGGTGCTGTTGTCATCATGAATAGGTCGGAATATGAACAAGAGGCTGCTCGGCAGCTCTCCAACACGAGTTTCTACAAGCCATTACCCTATGATCCCACTGAGAGTTACCAAAAGCAACTACAGCATTTGCTCAAGAAACTTCCTGAAAAAGCACAAGATCAAATCTGCACAGACACACCCCTGGAACCCCGACCTGGGATATTCTATCTACTACCCAAGATCCATAAACCTGGAAATCCTGGGCGCCCCATCATCTCAGGCATTGGCACCCTGACAGCAGGATTGTCTGGCTATGTAGACTCCCTCCTCAGGCCCTACGCTACCAGCACTCCCAGCTACCTTCGAGACACCACTGACTTCCTGAGGAAACTTCAATCCATCGGTGATCTTCCTGATAACACCATCCTGGCTACTATGGATGTAGAAGCCCTCTACACCAACATTCCACACAAAGATGGACTACAAGCTGTCAAGAACACTATCCCCGATAATGTCACGGCTAACCTGGTGGCTGAACTTTGTGACTTTGTCCTTACCCATAACTATTTCACATTTGGGGACAATGTATTCCTTCAGATCAGCGGCACTGCTATGGGTACCCGCATGGCCCCACAGTATGCCAACATTTTTATGGCTGATTTAGAACAACGCTTCCTCAGCTCTCGTCCCCTAAAGCCCCTACTCTACTTGCGCTATATTGATGACATCTTCATCATCTGGACCCATGGAAAAGAAGCCCTTGAGGAATTCCACCATGATTTCAACAATTTCCATCCCACCACCAACCTCAGCCTGGTCCAGTCCACACAAGAGATCCACTTCCTGGACACTACAGTGCTAATAAACAATGGCCACATAAACACCACCCTATACCGGAAACCTACTGACCGCTATTCCTACCTGCATGCCTCCAGCTTTCACCCTGACCACACCACACGATCCATCGTCTACAGCCAAGCTCTGCGATACAACCGCATTTGCTCCAACCCCTCAGACAGAGACAAACACCTACAAGATCTCTGTCAAGCTTTCTTACAACTACAATACCCACCTGCAGAAGTAAAGAAACAGATTGATAGAGCCAGAAGAGTTCCCAGAAGTTACCTACTACAGGACAGGCCTAACAAAGAAAATAACAGAACGCCACTAGCGGTCATCTTCAGCCCCCAACTAAAACCCCTCCAACGCATTATTAAGGATCTACAACCTATCCTAAAGGATGACCCAACACTCTCACAAGTCTTGGGAGACAGGCCAGTCCTTGCCTACAGACAGCCCCGCAACCTGAAGCAAATACTCACCAACAACCACATACCACACAACAGAACCACTAACCCAGGAACTTATCCTTGCAACAAAGCCCGTTGCCAATTGTGCCCACATATCTATTCAGGGGACACCATCACAGGGCCTAATAACATCAGCCACACTATCAGAGGCTCGTTCACCTGCACATCCACCAATGTGATATATGCCATCATGTGCCAGCAATGCCCCTCTGCCATGTACATTGGTCAAACTGGACAGTCTCTACGTAAAAGAATAAATGGACACAAATCAGATGTCAAGAATTATAACATTCATAAACCAGTCGGAGAACACTTCAGTCTCTCTGGTCACGCAATCACAGACATGAAGGTCGCTATCTTAAAACAAAAAAACTTCAAATCCAGACTCCAGCGAGAAACTGCTGAATTGGAATTCATTTGCAAATTGGATACTATTAATTTAGGCTTAAATAGAGACTGGGAGTGGCTAAGTCATTATGCAAGGTAGCCTGTTTCCTCTTGTTTTTTCCTACCCCCCCCCCCAGATGTTCTGGTTTAACTTGGATTTAAACCTGGAGAGTGGTCAGTTTAGATGAGCTATTACCAGCAGGAGAGTGAGTTTGTGTGTGTATGGGGGTGGGGGGGATGTGAGAAAACCTTGATCTATGCAGGAAATAGCCCGACTTGATTATGTAAAGAGTTGTCACTTTGGATGGGCTAGCACCAGCAGGAGAGTGAATTTGTGTGGGGGGGTGGAGGGTGAGAAAACCTGGATTTGTGCTGGAAATGGCCCACCTGTTGATCACTTTAGATAAGCTATTACCAGCAGGACAGTGGGGTGGGAGGAGGTATTGTTTCATGATTTCTGTGTGTATATAAAGTCTGCTGCAGTTTCCACGGTAAACATCTGATGAAGTGAGCTGTAGCTCACGAAAGCTCATGCTCAAATAAATTGGTTAGTCTCTAAGGTGCCACAAGTACTCCTTTTCTTTTTGAAAAAACGTCATTCAGGTTTCTTGAGACCATATGTTGGGTGTTAATCCAAGAGGCTTTAAAATTTTTTTTAAAAGATATAGTTTTGAGTGTTTTTTCCCCAAGTACCAAGGTTTCTGTTCTGCCTTCAGAGCAAAGCCTACTGCTCCGTTATTTTATGTGACCACTCTGATTGTCTAAGAAGAAACCATGATATTGGTCTGTTCTCTGCTGGGTAGTCATCTGTGCATAGATCTCCACTCCTTGTGTTATATGTTCTTGCTCTCAAGCTCTAGTACCTTCTGGAATTCCTCTTCACCTTCCAAAACACTGCACATTTGCTCTTGGGGCAAGAGCGAAGAGATGGAAATATATATATACAATATAGCACATCATAGTCCAACTGTCTTTTCTTTCTCTTTCCCTCCTTCCCCACTTCACTTCTAACACCAGCTGATCTCAGTGCAAAGGTTACTTTAATGTTTTAATAGCTACTTGCTCTGTTTTGCTGCTGTTTTTCTCTCTGTTGCATTAATTGCTATGTTTCCTTACATTACAAAGTAAGTGATAGAACTCATGTTGCAGTTTTGCTTCATGTTTTTTTTATCCTGTTTGCTTTTGGAAAGACTTCTCTGAAAGGGAAAAATGGACCCAAGGACTCATAACTACTTCTAAAAGTGATTCCTGGACAGTCACTGCTAAAGCAGTATTTGCCTGGATTAAGTCATTGATAGCTTCACTTCCAAGATGTATTACAGCTGATTGCCTTGAGCCATCAAAAATGTAGGATAAAAACCTTATTTAGCTGCCCTTAATCTCTTAAGGCTCATTAGTGCATGAGGTTGGACCCCTGCAGTGAGGGACCCACTGTTACTTTGGAGTGCTGCACTAACTAGGTGTCCTGAAGTAAACCAGAATCACTCACTTGGTCAGTCTCACTCAGAGTGAGTTCACATTCCATGGAGTTAACGGGAGAGGACAAGTGAAATAGTAGGTCATATCTACTACACTGTTCAAGTCTGTGCACTGAATGCAAGTCTATGGTATGGACTCTATTATGCTAGATCTGCCTTGGTACATGCAGGTGCACAGAGGCAGACAAGACTGACCTACCTAGAATCTTATTATGTTCTCATTTCTCCTGCATTGAGCTTCAAATTAGAGTTCCTGAAGAACAAGGCCTTTGTGAATACTTAGCTGAGTGACTCCCCACCTGAACTCTTAACTTACCCTCACATGTCTCCTCTGCCCCTGAGCAGAGAAGGTAGGATGTCTGCATGAGAATGCCAGTCTAGTTACCATTATTGAAAAAATGCCTGTGTGTGCCTCCTTTCATTTAAATTCTGAGATTACAGAACTAGAAGGATGTCTCCAAGTATGGACCTATGTAGAAATACTTACCTTTTAAGAGGGCAAACTAGTTACCTGTAATTATTGTTCTCTAAAGGTAGTATCTTGCGTAGAGCCACACTCATATTCCAGTATTCCAGTGGAATAGTTACAAAAGACTGTGTGACTTAGCGGTCTTGGATCAAAAGAAACTGACAGTTGGACACTATGATATGCTATATTCGCACCTATCCATCATTGCTTACAGTTGATGCCTATGTTGAAGGGAGGTGAAAGGTCCGGAAATGTTGATAATTTTAGAACACTTAAGCCATGTGATCAAATATTCGGTATCTATGCAGAATACTACATTCAGAGATCAATTACAGGTAAATAATCTGCTCTGTTTGTGCCGTTTTGAATCATTTCACTAATTAAAAAGTATGGATTAAGTATGTAGAACGTGAAGACTCATATACAGCCAGTGGTAGTTTAAGAATACCTTATCCAATTTATTTCTGACTTCCAAGATAGAACTGTTTTGAACTAAGACTTATGACAACTGTTAGCTGTTTTATTGAAGAGATTTTATTATATATTTAAACTAGACAGATTGACACACTACTGAATGCAAAATGCATATAAGGAGGCAGTTCTTTAGAACAGGAGTCTTGCATATTCCTTTGTGTGAATTAACCAGTTGCATTTTACTCTTTGAAATTGTTGGATGTATTTGAGATATCAGATGACTGACTGCTTCATGGATACTTACACGGTTGATCAACTGATTCTGTTTTTCTGTCTGTTTTCCCTTCCTGCTCACACACTTTGGACAGGACAATCTTTGTTCCCCTTCTGACATTCTTCAGCTAAACCTCAGCGTTAAAAGGACAGTTGAAACTCTTCTTTCCCTGGGGACAGAGTCAGAAGAATCCACTCTTGTCTCTCTTCCCATCCAGCTTGGGGGCTTTGCGGCATTTTACTGTACTCTAATGCTAACACTCTGTATGTTCTATCGCTGGGTCTTTTTCCTCTAGCTGAAGGACAGTGGTGCTGCTGAGTTGCTACATCACTTCAGCGATTGGTAAAGGCTTTGTTTTTGTCAAGAACTGTTTGGATAAGTGCAGTGCATTCTTTCTGATAACCAGTCAGAGTTGACATGTACAATGTAAAAATGCTCTTTGGTACACCCACCTGACAATCTGTGACATTGTTACAAGTTTGTATTTGTGTGATGTTTAGCAAGCATTCTGCTTACAAGGGGAGGCATTATTGTCCAGTGGCTAGAGTAAGGGACTAGGATTTAGTGCACTGGGTTCTAGTCACAACTCTCTTGAATGGCTGTGTAACATGGGAAAATCACAGCTCCACTGTACCTCAGTTTCCACAGTTGTAAAATGGGAATACCACCCGCATTTATAAAGAGCTTCGAGTTCCTCTGATGAAAAGTGATCTCTACATGTGCAAAGTATTGTTTTTTCTTTACATGTCACTGTGCCTTGTTATAGCTTAGTGTCTTAGGAGACGTGGCCCATGATTCTTTTTATCAGGACTAGAGTGTTTTTTTACAAGCCTGTTTCCTTAACCCTTTTTGCTAAAGTCTTGGATTTCCTGTCTTGTTAGGTTCTGAATAGCATCTCATTTGACTAAGGCGCTGTCTACACTACAGAGCGTACAGAGGCACAGCTATACCGCTACAGCAGTGCCACTGTAAGGTCTCCCGTGTAGCCGCTCTTTGCCGGCAGGAGAGAGCCCTTCTGCCAGCGTAATTAATCCACCCCCAACCAGCGTCTCCTGCCGACATAGCTCTGTCCACACCAGCACTTTTGCCGGTGACACTTATGTCAGTCAGGAGGTGTGGTTTTTTTCACACCCCTGACCAACCAAATATAGTGTAGTAGTGTAGTGTAGACAAAGCCTAAAAATAGGCACTTAGGCTGACCGTGAATCCTGAGCCGCTTCACCTTACCAAGGCTTTGTCTACGCTGGCATTTGCCTCGTTAAAACTTTTGCTGCTCAGGGGTGTAAAAAAACACACCCCAAATGACTAAAAGTTTTAACGATGAAAAGCACTGGCTTGGCAGCGCTTCGTTGGTGGGATGAAGCTGCTGCCCCTCTTTGGAGGAGCTCTCTCCCAGCGAAAAAGAGCAGCCACACAGCGCACCTGACAATGGCACAGCTGCAGCGACACAGTGGACACACAGCCTAATACATCAAGCCTGGAGTTTGGAGAGGAGTTGAACTTTTTCATGCACACTGGGAAAAATCTGGTTCCTGGTAGAAGATGAGCTATCATGGGATATTACTGTGGTCCTCATAGCAAACTTCTGGAGCAGCCACTTGATTGGTGTGAGCTCAAACTCAACCTTATTCCATAAGTCTCTTCCTCCTCCTCATGATCAGAATCTTTGCATCATAGAATTGTGGGCTAAAAGCTCTAATAACATATTCACTCTTCATTGGTTTGCAAAACTCAGGTAGTTTTCAGAATTTTTCGGCTGCACACTGCATTCTTTTGCTTTCATGCATTCTCAGGGAGACTGTGATCCATAAATCGGATGTTAAAAGGAGCAGAGAAAGTCCATCCAACTTTTTCTTTGGACACCAAACCAATTATCTGCCTTTTTCTGTTGTTTGCTATTGTTTTAATGGGACTGTCACGTGAACTCTATATTAGAGCCCCATTTCCTTCAGGGTTTGTCAACAAAAGTAGTTAGACACTGATCCATTCTGTTCCATTATTTGCAGAGCCGCTACATGGAGCTCACTCCTTACTTTTTCTTCTGGGCACTGTTACCTAGCCTGGTGCTTCTCAATCAGTCGTCCTTCAAATTTCTGTAACTTGTACTCAACCTGCCTCTTCCCGAACTAGATGAAGAGCTTCCGTGCTGGGTGCCAGTGCACCCCTGCCATGCATCCATGTGGGGAAGGGAGTTATTATTTCCTGTGAAGCTTGGACTCCTTTAAAAATCAGTGTCATGTTGGCAAGAGTGGCATTTGGAGCCGCATAAGCTCTGTTCCAGGTTAGACCAACCACAGTAGTGGCAATGATCAGTTCAGCTGCAGTCCTAGCCCAGTACATGGATTGTTACCCACAAAGGCTGGAACCCATTAGACTAGTTTTTAATCCAGATTTGGCACATCTCTCCTGCTAAATTATTGAATGTTTAGACTGAGTTCCCATTTTACCCTCCCACTTGATTCAAGTCAGAGTTCCAAAATGTCTTCAAGCTTCAGGGCACTCTTGACGCTGTGTGCAAGAGACCATGTCTCCCCAGTGTAGATGTCCTTTTCTGAATGTGTTTCAATGAATTCTTCTTAATCCTAAGAAAATATGGTCAACCGTTCTTAAACCCATCTTAGCTGCTGCAGTCCAGTGTTTCAGCAGTAGTAACACAGTAGTAAGTCTGAAGCACTGCATCATACATAGCTGAGTTGCAAATGCTGTAATTGCCATTGAAAATGTTTTTTTAATATGCATGGTCTGCTGAGCCTTGTAATAAAAGTTGGGCTAACAAACCTAAGAGTAGGTTAATGGGAGTTGCCTGCCTCCTTTTCAGATCACATTGTGATTTGACACAGAACATTCCTGTCTGGGAATTCTGCCTGAGGAGAACGTGCTTGTTTTCCCCCACAAAAGGCAGGATTACAGTTATTTTAAAAAATTGACCGTTGGAGCTGTTTTTGCACTGTTTACTGGTATGGACTAAAACTAACTCAATTGCCTATAATAACTTCTCTTAATGAACACTGTGATTAAAAACTGAAAGGGTTCACAATAACGGTGCCTTCCAGTTTTAAGCCTTTTTGTCTATCTCTGTGGTATGGATTCATTCCAAATCGTTTCCCTGTGTTTATATATTTTTAAAAGGCTGAAATCCACAGATATTTTATTGGTAATTGTACTTCTTTCTAGTCTCTTGTTTATTGGAACTTTAAAGGTGTCAGTCTGGTACCTGTCTTACCTCAAGAATTTCAGGGTTGCACTCAAGGTCTCCACATGAGGAGTCCAGGCTCTGATCACTCACACATTGCCAAGAATTTGAAGATTTTTTTTTTTAAGTCTTCACAGAAGATGCAAGCAGTGTAGAAAAACAGCTTGCCATGTGCATATGTACAGAAATGTATAAAGATTCTCCAGGGGTTTATAGAGTGACCAAATATGGGGTATCAGTTTTTTTTTTTTTAAGTAGAAATGCAAGGACCTGATTCTGCATTTGACTCTACATGGTTGGACCCCTGCATGAAGCCTCACTGAAGTCAGTGGGATTCTGCCTGAGCACAGGCAGAGAGCCTCTGTGGAGTTGGTTGCAAGATCAGGCCCTAAACTCAGATTATACACACAACAATACAATTCCGTAAATGCCTTGAAAGCTCATTCCACACTAGATATTTTTAAATACTACGACTTAATAAGGGTGCTTTTCTGAGGTGACTTCTATTAAAAAAGAGTGTCTGAAAGATGAATAACTGATGGCTCAAGAACGACCCTTTTTTATTCCTATATTGAGGATATTTGCCTTTAAAATATTCTTGGTAATTCTTCATTGTATTATTTTTAACAGTAAGAACAGCACTTTTAACAGGTATCCTTTTTAGGGCTGTCAAGTGATTAAAAAAATTAATTGCATTTAATCGCACTGTTAAACAACAATAGTATACCATTTATTTTAAAAAATTTTGGTTGTTTACTACATTTTCAAATTTATTAATTTCAGTTACAACACAGAATACATTTATTTATTTATTACGAATATTTGCACTTGTAAAAAACAAATTATTTTTCAGTTCACTTCCTACAAGTACTGTAGTGCAATCTCTTAATTCTACATTTGTAAGTTCAACTTTCATAATAATGTAAAAAAAAAAACCTGCATTCAAAAATAAAACAATGTAAAACTTTAGAGCCTACAAGTCCACTCACTCCTACTTCTTGGTCAGCCAGTAACTCAGACAAACAAGGTTGGTTAAAATGTTTAGGAGATAATGCTGCGTGCTTATTGTTTACGTCGCCTGAAAGTGAGAACAGGTGTTTGCATGGCACTGTTGTAGCTGGCGTTGCAAGATATTTACGTGCCAGATGCGCTAAAGATTATATGTCCCTTCATGCTTCAACCACCATTCCAGAGGACATGCTTCCATGCTGATGATGGGATCTGCTCGATAACGATCCAAAGCAGTGCGGACTGATGCACGTTCATTTTCATCATCTGAGTCAGATGCCACCAGCAGAAGGTTGATTTTCTTTTTTGGTGATTTGGGTTCTGTAGTTTCCACATCAGAGTGGTGCTGTTTTAAGACTTCTAAAAGCATGCTCCACACCTCATCCCTCTCAGATTTTGGACAGCACTTCAGATTCTTAAACCTTGGGTCGAGTGCTGTAGCTAGAAATCTCACATTGGTACCTTCTTTGCGTTTTGTCAAATCTGCTGTGAAAGTGTTCTTAAAACGAACATGTGCTGGGTCATCACCCGAGACTGCTGTAACATGAAATATATGGCAGAATGTGGGTAAAACAGAGCAGGGGACATACAATTCTCCCCTCAAGAAGTTCAGTCACAAATTTAATTTTTTTAACAAGCATCATCAGCATGGAAGCATGTTCTCTGGAATGGTGGTCGAAGCATGAAGGGGCATACAAATGTTTAGCATATCCAGCAGGTAAATACCTTGCAATACTGGCTACAAAAGTGCCATGCGAACACCTGTTCTCACTTTCTGATGACATTGTAAATACGAAGCCGTCAATGTAAACAAACTTGTTTGTCTTAGCGATTGGCAGAATAAGAAGTAGGACTGAGTGGACTTGTAGGCTCTAAAGTTTTACACTGTTTTGTTTTTGAGTGCAGTTATGTAACCAAAAAAAAATCTGCATTTGTAAGTTACACTTTCACGATAAAGAGATTGCACTACAATACTTGTATGAGGTGAATTGAAAAATATTATTTCTTTTGTTTATAATTTTTACAGTGCATATATTTGTAATCAAAAATAATATAAAGTGAGCACTGTGCACTTTGTATTCTGTGTTGTAATTGAAATCAATATTGAAAATGTAGAAAAAATCCACAAATATTTAATAAACTTCAATTGGTATTCTATTGTTATAAGTGTGATTAATCGCGATTAATTTTTTTGAGTTAATCGCATGAGTTAACTGTGGTTAATTGACAGCCCTAATCCTTTTTGAAGGCCAATCAATCATGCATATAAACAGGACCCTATTTTGCCATAAAACAACTTGTGTGCTCTTCTGTTTTCTTCTTTCGCATGGCTTTCTGCTGTGTGTCTAGTAGGAAATATCAGACCAAATGTGTGGTGTGTTGTTTTAAGAGGGTTTTCGTGCAGATAATATATCTCTTGCTGTTGAGAAGAACTGCTATTAAGCATGTGGATACTTCCCAGATTTATTGCACAATATTTCCAAAGCACATGCTAGTATCTCAGTATTTGTTAAAAGCTTTAAAAAGTGTGTTTGCGTATTCACATCTGGTAGCTGAACACGACAGTGTTGTGAGGATTCCCCACATCCCTGTTGTGTTACGGAAATGTAAACACCATTCCTGTTGTACTCTTGATCTGTGATCATGTTTACCAGATTGAAATAAAGGCCCCACTCCCCAGAGTCAGTCCAATTCTGATTTCATCAAGTGATATCATTTGAGTGGGGTAAGGGCAAATGTGCGGTTTCCCTCTTCTCACCTGTCCCCGAAAACTGTCCTTATTTGTACATATATTTTTCATGAGTGCTGATGAATAAACTAACAAAATGATTGTCCAAGAGTTTGCTGGTTTGTTACCTTGTACTTTTGTTACATTTACAGCTGGCTTATCCATAGGTAAAGATTTACTTCCATAGATATTTTTGTTTAGGTGTCCATACCATTCCATATTTCAGTCTCTTTCCGCTTGTTTAATTTGCATTTTTTTTCTTTTCAGTTAAGTGGTTTTCATCCCTTTTCTTTGTTTTTGTCTTTTTGTTGTGTTTGTCCCATTTAGGAGCGATTATGTTTGCCTCTGCATATTTTAGAAGAGAAAGGTTTGACACAGGTAGCAGTGACAGTCCACGCACTTCTGGAGCTTGCACCCCCAAAGCAGCAGCATCACCACTTGTCTGCTGCGTAAAGATCTCCAGGACCTTTTGGTTTCCCTTGGCTAAGCAGAAGAACATGAAGACTTTACTGCTGGTGCAGTGTATCCAAACACACAGAGCTCTGCTCTAAGAAGGAAATTAGCTTCTGTGATTCCTGACAGGAATGTTTTGCTTCATTTCTCCACTTTTTTTGGAGATCACACCAGTTTCCATTTAATTTTTTACCAATATTTTTTCCCCTTTATAAAGTGAGGTTTTTTCTTGGGGGAAATTCCTTTCTCTGGTTGTTGAGAAGCATCTGTTAAAACTGACTATGTAGATTCAGGGGATTTATATATACAGTCTGAAAAGCTGTAAGATTCCTACTAGGATGTATTTCCAAAGGGGATGTATCCATTGCGACACAGTGATGGAGACTGCTTGTCCTCCCCATGAGTCCCAGAGAGAGTTTTCCCTGCTTCTAAGAAACGCCAGCTCTTTCCATTGCATATAAAGATCACAGGTTAAGACTGTGTTTTGAAGCTGATGATACTCAGTTTCTCAAAGCAAGACTGAAATGGATTTTTTACTCTGGGTTGGCATGTCCTCAATATTAAAATATAACTATATAGTGCTGTTGGTTTTTTCCCAGGGATACCCATACTGCTTGTTACCTCCCTAAGGAACAGACATGGCAGTGAGAGATACTAAGCCCTAACCCTGTTCAAATATTGTTATTAAATCAAAATATTTGCTGGCTTTAAGCTTCGGTTGGTTATAAATCTATCTTTGTATTGGAATCTTTCCCACTTCAGTGGAAAACATCTTACCACCCTTCATGCCCTCTCCTACCCATCATGGGGACTCGGTTACTAAACAGTAATGTTAAATTGGTCTATGGCTCGAATTGCTGCAAATAATGATTGAAGATTTTCCTATGAAGAATCATGTACCTATTTTCATTCCACTGCAAATAATCATGAGCTATGAAACCATCCATTAGAGATCTGTTATCCAATTCTGTTTTCAATTGAAAACAACACACAGCCACCCCCTTACACCAATGAAGACTCCAGTTATGTAGGAACAAATTATTGTAGGAAAGAATGAGATTATTGAATTCCCAGAGTGGTTCTGTGTGTTAGCTCTGCTTTCAAAGTGGCAGTCTTTTGCAAAAGGAAATTTCTGTGGGTGGGTTTGACAGAATGTGTTAATAAAGTATGTTTTCTTGTAGTTCATTCAGTGGTATAAACTGCCTTTTGTTCCTTCTGCCTACCTCCTTTTCCCCAAAAAGTGGACATTCAAAATATGTGAACAGGAAACTGAAAATAAGGTTTGCATGTTACTTTAAAGGTGACTGACAAAGTCCAGACTTCTGTGCTGCCTTGGCCCCCCTGATGAGGCTGGGTCACATTCAGCTCTGCAGTAACTTTTATATATAGTAATGTTTTAAAAATCCTTTTCTCCCACAGTGAAATCCTCTTGATATTTCCTGGGGTAATCCCAGAAGACACCTCTGCCATTATCATGGATTGCACAGGGTGTGAATGAGACTTCTGGTATTTGTGGTGTTCCATTCTGGGGTATTGTTAGTGAACCAGTAATACCAAGAGGTTTTCAGAAGGGATGAAGTGGGCAGAAGAAATGGAAAAAAGGTTAGTTAAAAGTTTTCTTTGCTGTAATAAGCCTGGTCATGGGAACACTTAAGCACAGAAGTCTGGGCTTAGCTGAATTTTCCCTTTGGATTTGTCATTCCATTCTCACTCTGATTTGTTTGCCTAATAATTATTTCATGGGTAGCTTGTGGTAACTGTTGTCCCAATGATTTCGCATAAGGACGTATTTTGTTTCATATTGGTGTTGACACCACTGATCACACCATAGGTCTAGAAAAACACATGAAGGATATTTAAAACTAGAGTCGTACGGTTGATAAGGGAAAATATTTTCATAATGTGTAAGTGGCTGTCTTGGTTTCTGGAAGATCTGAGTATGCCAGTAACGTGCATCATAAAAAGGAAGAGAGCAGCTCTCTACAGGTACACCTTCCCCCAGCAAATGGTGTAGACTGTGTTTCACAGTACCGTGTTCCAAGGGAAGGCTTGCAACGGACAGAACTGGTCCTTGAAGGATTATGTGGCAGTGAAAGGAGAATTTTTTTTACTGCAGTCTCTGCCATTTGTTGAATGGGGGATGTAGATTTCTGGCATCTCACCGCTGACATTATAGACTAGTGGTTCCCAAACTTTTTCCTGACCTCCCCCGCCCCCATCTCCTGAAGCAGTGGTGCCAGTTCAGATATTTCTTGGGAGGAGGGCACATTTTTTCAACCCTGGGTTGCCCCACAGCCAGCCCTACTCTCCCCCGCCGCCCACTCCCCAGGGTACCTGGGAGGGAGTTGTCATTGCAGTGTGGAGCAGGCAGAGCACACGGACTGGGCACCCTGCCCCATCACTGGTGGTAGCACAGACTCCCCGTCCCTCCTTGGTGCTGCAGCTCCCTGCCAGGCTGGGGGGCTCATTTCAGCACCACCACTCCTTGGATTCTTCTGCCAGCAGCAGAGACTAGCCTCTCTACAGCCAGCTCCATGCACCCCAGGATGGGACCATGAGCAGCTTCCCTGCCTCCCCTCCCTGCTGGCTCGAGGCTTCCAGCAATGCCAAGTGGAGATGCTATGGGTTCTTGCTGGAGGGCCCAGCAGGCAGAGCGGGACTGGATGCCACGCATGTCCCCTCCAGAGCCCCTGCCTCCCTCACGCTGCTCCTTACCCCTCTTCCCTGATGGCTCAAAATATTGCAACCCCCTGTGGGTTTTGACCCCCAGTTTGGGAAACTCTGATATAGACAATTCTGCCATAGACCATAAATGTTTCCTTATGGGTTGTCTACAAGTCATTGTTAAAGGGGAGTAACAAATTAATCTGACTTCTCAGTACTAGATACTTTTTATTCTCTGTACCTGGGTATTAGGTTTTGTTTAATAGATCGAAAGGAGGATGCAATATTTAGATTTATTCACTGTAAGAAATCTGTTAAACTTAATGTGGAATTGTGAGAGTCTGTTATTTGCTCCAGCCCAGCTTCCCGGACTTACGGAAACTGACTGTAACAGCATTCATGTTGGTAGAAGTTGGACATTTCATAAATGTTAATTTTTGGAAAACTAACAATTTGGAGTTTGAGTCTGACTTTCAGTAAATGGCCACTTCTCAGTGTGTGTTGTAAAATCAGCCACTGTTGCACACACCGTGTGTGTAGCCGAATTTTACATCAGCAACTATGCTTGTATGCCTGGTCAGGTGTATGCTCCTATTTCCTTTACAGTTCTAAACAAACATTTCACTCTAGCAAGTACACATTTGTGTGGTCATGTTAGTTTGACTCTTTAATTTTGTGTTTTCATGCTGGCAAACACTAAACGTTGACCAGACATTGAGGATGAAAATCCAAATCTGAAATTTCAAGATATGGTTTATTCTTGATGGATTATACCAAAAAACACTTCTGGTTTCTGTTGTAATGAAATGGGATGGGATTTTTTTGGTATATTTATGTGCACTTTTTGTTATAGCCAGTTAAAAAATATTTTAAAGAAAACACATTGGATTTCATTTGGTGTGCTAAAGCTAGTATCAATTGTAGTCTTTCCCTTTTGGGGCGTTGGTGGTGGGGAAAAATCCATTTCAGAGTTAAGCACTTGCTAGTATGTTTGTTCCTTACACAAGCCTTGTTAAGCACTGAAGAAAACTGAGGATCGATAATGTTACGAAATAGAAATTGAAATGGCTCTGGCACTTAATGGTCCTTGACGGTGTTGGAATGATCTGGTCAGGAAATAGGGGATTTTGATTTCTCCTTCTTGGGAGCTAGTGACAGGGGAAACTGGTTAGGAAAGCCCCTTCCTTGCTGGGTTATTAATTTCTAGACAACATTTTACAGCACTGAGAACTATTCTGTTGCTCTTAGCAGTAACGTGGTAACTGGTGATTTTTTTACCCTTTTATGACTTTAAATGGTTCTTTGACATTTTTGTTTTAGAAGCAGAGGAATTCTAAGGTGGATTTAAACATTTAAAAAAATCTTTGTATAGATATTCTGTTTTACAATCTAATTTTGTTTCTGAAAACCTTGTAAACGTGTAATTAATAGAGTAAAGGATTTTTAAAGCTCCCACCTATACTTGTATGTCTGTAAATACATTCCATAATTTCTAAGACTGTTAAGTATAAATATGCCAGAATATTGTGTACTTTATTTTAAATTGCCTGTATGCTGTTAGTTGTGTGAACTTCTAACACACTGATAATATAAAACCAAATACTTGGGTAATTTGAAATAAAGTTTTAAAACCTACATGAACTGAAATATTTCTTCCTCCTTATATTTTTATATTTGAATCAGTGATTGTCAATTCCTGTGTATCAAGTGTGGATTTACTTTCTGAATTGTCATATTTATTAAGAGGACGGAATTTTTTTCTGGTCATCTTAGGAGCCTGGTATAGGAAAAATTGTTCTTTCAGCATAACGAACAACCTCCGGGCCAGAGTAGGAGACTGCGTATGTTTGCACTCAGTACGTTTCTTTCAGCAGATGTAATCAGAACCTGTTTCTCTGCAGCTTTTCTAGCCCCTCCCCCTGAGGGTAACTAGTGTTCCTCAGAATCAGCTGCCCTATTCATTCTTAGAGGTTAGTGGTGGAAAAAGAAAAGGAGTACTTGTGGCACCTTAGAGACTAACCAATTTATTTGAGCATAAGCTTTCGTGAGCTACAGCTCACTTCATCAGATGCATACTGTGGAAACTGCAGAAGACTTTTAGGTCACGTGGGCTGTGAGCCACAGCCAGTGCACAGTTGCTCTCTGTATTACGTTCTCGTGTTATTTATCCTGTCTAGTTTTAAATTCTGTGAAGTTTGCACCAGTATTCCCCTCAATAATAGGAAAGTTTTTCTGATGGCACAAAATGTTTGTTCCTCCTTTCCTCCCTCATAACTAGAGTTTACAGCAAACAAGCGAGAGGCCTAAAAGTTGCTAGCAGCCACAGAACTTCCTGCCTTGCTTCATACATGCTGCTCTCCCTCCCACTCCATCTCCAGTTGGTCCACAATGCTACCACATCAGCTGTGTCCCCCACTCCAGGTCCATTCTTTTGATCCCTTGACCAACTCCCTCTTGACTTTTGCATCGGTTTTCAGGCTCCGTGTTTTCACCTTCAAGACCCTGTACTGCTTAGGTCCGACCTCCGTCTGCTCTGCCCCATCCTCATGACTTAATCACCCCTTGTGTGATCTTCTCTGTCAGTCAGTCATAGAGCTTAAGGCCAGAAGGGACTACCCACCAGATCATCTAATTTGACCTCCTATACCACAGTCCATTCTCCATGCTGTCTCTGGCCCTCTATCCCTGGCATCTCTTCTTGACTGCCCTATGAGGCCTGCACCTGTTGCTCTGTGTGCCTCCTTAAAACATACTTCCTCCAGAAGGTCTATTCCCCCTAGTCTTCCACAAGGAGAAGTTTTAGGTTTGGATGCCTGATCTTCCCCTGCTAAATCCAAACAAAAATGGTGACTCTACTAAGAACCATGCTGGACTCCATCTTTCACTCTTGCAGCTCTTTGTTGCACTGTATTTCCTTCCATTTTTACATGTAAGATTGTAAGACTTTCAAGGCAGGTGCTTTATCTTCTGTCCATCTAGCATCCATCTTATTGTTGGGGATGTAGACAAGTGGTGGAGAAGCGGTCCCTTAGAGTTCACAGGCAGAGTTGGCTATAAATTAAAGACACAGGGATGCACCAGTTCTAGATTGTTCTAGGTGAAGCGTTGATAACCTTTTCCCAGCAATAGGAAGTCTTCCTCTCCTTGCACCAAGAACTTCTCGGCTTCATTTCTTTTAAAACCTTTTAATTTTTTGATGAACTTTAATGCTGAGTAAAGCAACAGAATTGGCAGCCCTGAAGAGTGAAGTTCTCCATTTTTATCTACAGATGAGTATTGCAGGTAAGCAGTTGTGTAATCTTCCTCTCCGTGTCCTGTTCTTCACTTGAACCTGGGGAGCCATTGCTGGGCTGAGAGAATACAGTAGTGGACCCTTCGTTTAGTCCTTGAGGTCTCTGCTGAGTTGTAACAGTCTGGATGGCTGCCGTGTGGTGGTGGTTTTGTGCCGTAGATACCTGTCTGCTGAAAACTACATGGAGACCTTCCATGTCATTTTATATAGGTCGCCTAAAAGTCATTGTATGGTAACTTGCAGCTACTTACTAAAGTAGGCTGAATTTGATCAAGAAGCCTAAAAATGACACTGCGTGTTGTCCCATGATTAATACCATCCTGAGCCATTCAGCCACTACTTTGCTGTATGACGTTGGTTAAGCCGCTTCACTGGGCTTCAGGTTTCACGTCTGAAAAAAGTGGGTAATACCCATCTCAGTAAAGAACTTAGAAATTAAGGGATTTCCTGACCTCAGTCGTCTGCCCCAGTCACCGATTCTGATGTGGATTCTGTTTCCAGAATCCACCTGTGTAATAATAATTTAATAGCAACAAAATTACTGGCTGCTTTCTGAGATACATGCAGCCTTATCCGTTCATTTCCCGGGTTTCTAACCGTTGTTGTATTTTTAAACTCTGTTTTATTTTTACAGTGCAAATCTAATAAATATAAAGTGAGCACTGTACACTTTATATTCTGTGTTGTAACTGAAATCAATATATTTGAAAATGTGGAAAACATCCAAAAATATTTATATAAATGGTATTATATTATTATTTAACAGTGCGATTCATCACAATTAATTTTTTTTAGTCGCTTGACAGCCCTAATTCAAATCACTAATATGTGCCTGCAATCTTAATTCCTGCCTTTTAGTTTGTGTGGGAATTGGGTGTTAAGCTTATTAACATCTTTGTCAATGGAAGACAGTCACCAGAGAAAGCAGCATGTTCTGTGCACAGCAGATAGGTACATGAGAGTGCAGAGGCCAACAATTGTTAAATAGCTATGGTATGGACGCAAACAGCTTGACTCTGCAGCTGTTTCGTGGCACAAGGCACCTAATGGCTGTAAAGCATATGGGTTTGTTTACGGATCATGGAGAAGCTCGTTATATCTTCCAAGCTCCCCTGACTACAGTATTTAATTAAGCACCTTTAGTCGCTATCGATGCTTAGAGGCGAAACAGTCTTTTAGCCGAGTCAGCATATCCTTTCTGCTCTGATGCAGTATATACTTCCCCCCAGTTCAAAGAGCTACACTGCTTCATTTGCTCTCCATTGGTGATACTTGGGCTCGCTGGTCCGTTGAGCCATAAAGCAGCAGCATTCCTTTCATCTCTCCAATTAAAATTACAGGGTTGGAATTTTTTCCAGCAGAAATTGGAGGGGTCGTTTTGGTTTTGAACCTTCTTTGCTGGAGTTATAACCTAGCAACATTTGGCTTTGACGCTTGAGGGAAACCTTAGCTTCCCCTAAGGAGATTCACTCTGACATATCAGACAGTCACCGTGAGGGAACTGACGCTGTTAAGTCCCCACAAATCTACCTTGAGGCAAATCTTCCAAATATGGAGCTTCGTTGGAATCATTCCACAAACCCGCCTCACTAATATTAACCCTCAGACCCAGAACTTCCTCCCCTCCAAATGACTGGGAAGTTTCCAAAGTCCAGGCCTGTGTGTAACGCAAGTGTGCAGCCACCAGAACATCCACTCGTATTCGTGGCACCTGGCGGCCCTCGGGTGCTTCGAGCTTGCTTTTTGCCAAGCTGCGCGCACCTCCAGGTTCCGATGCTACATGGCTACATTTCTGGGCACCTCAACTCGTCCACTTGCCCATTTGACTTTCCTCTGGGTCTGTTTCCCAGCAGGATATCATCTCTGAAGCTGGGAAGGCAGCTGCTTTGAGGGAATTTGTAAGAAGCCCTGTCGGAGCTTGAGCTCTGTTCCTCTCCTGTGAGACCTGGATGACAGTCACCTCCCCCTACAGCCCTATGACAGTGTTTCAGCCCTCTCTGCCACAGCCTGTCCCAGTTCTACCTTCCAAACAGTGGAGAATGGGTAGGCAGCCGCCCTGGGGGGCTGCTAAGCATTTGGCTAACTGGAAGAGATGCTTGATCAGATTTATGTCCTTTAAATGTACAGAGGAGGTCTGAACTTTCTCAAAATTTTCCATTTTTACATTAGAAACATTAGAAAAATATGAATGTAAAGGCTGATCTCCCCTGCTTTTGGTGGACCTCTTGCAGCTCCTTGTGTATTGTGAGCTCTTACGCTCAGCTGAGAGGCAGGAGTGTTGTTAACAAAATCAAGTGTGTTTGATTTATAAATGCTAACAAGGGTAAAACTCCAACTTCTAAGCAGTCTGACTGAAGACCCTTTCTCCTCTCATTTGCTTAATTTTCACTCTTCAATTGTATTAGTTTTCCAGTTACCGTGGAGTCTCCTAGGGTATGTTTGATAAGAAACAGCAAAGTGTGGGGAGAGGATGGATGCTTTTTTGATGAAAACCATTCAGGGTCCATTTACCCGCCATAAATGAACATGAACCCAATGTTGTTGTTCCTTTAACTGACATGTAAAATTTCCTCCTAATTTCAGAAACAAACTGTTATAATTTGAGTGGATTCTGGTATTTATGCATGTTTTCCCTTTTGAGAGATAGTCAGAACCATTTCACTAAAAGTGATAACTGGATAATTTCATAACCATCATTACTGCTCATTTCCAGTTTGCATCATAATTCACTGCAGCTGGGTCACACAAATGGCGTCTTTGGATGTAATTTACATCTAGCACCTGGCATGTGATATCACTGGCTTGCAGTATACCCCACTACAGTAATCCTCAAGGATCAAAAACCTTGCAAGAGCCAGGGCAGTTCCACTGGATTCATGCTAAGGAACCGGAACCCAGAAGTGAAGCTTCGGAACAGACAATGTCCTTAGAATGAGAAGTGATTTTTCACTCAACGTTATTTTCATGTGCTGTTGCCCCAAAGCAAGCGAAGGCGCTGATCCTGACTCAACATTCTGCCCATGCTGTGTTTCAAACGTCAGCTGTTTGTGCTGTAGCTGTGTCTAAACGTGTGGCTAGGATTTTTTTTACAACAGGAAAAGTGCATTTCCCCTCCTTTTCTAGAACTCAAATGTCTGAAGGGATTTTGCTCAAACTTCACAAAAAAATCACCTGTCAGCACATACCAAGCCTGGAAAATTTTAGCCTCAAAATGAAATGTTTCAAAATGTTCTCAGCGCGTGGAAAGGGGGAGATAAAATTAAACTTAACTGCAGTGGTTGCTATGAGGCGCCTGCTGCAGACGTGTGACGTAAACATCATACAAGAGTGGTGCCCATTCCTACCCCAGTGTGGAGTAAGGAAGACTCATTTGGGATCAGTGACTGAAAAGGGAGTTCTTCCTGATAAACTGAAAGAGTAATGATGCCAATGATTGTAACTCCAGCTTGCCTGGAGTGTGTGAATTTTTGGAAAGCTACGGACAGTCACTTCCATGATCTATTAAGGCAGAATAAACTACAGGCTCCAGCCACCACTGAGCTCTCAGAATTCAAAGCCAAACAGCTTTGCCACTTGCAGTTGAAGTAATTTTGCTTGATCTTAAGAGAACTTTTGGCACAGCTTGACTCTTCGATATGAATGAATTTGGACAGCTACACACGCTCCTGATACAGCTCTTAAATGGTCTCAGAGTGAAAACAGCCTCATTCCGATTCTGTGTGCTCTGATCCGTGTCTTTCAAAGTGTGGGAGTATTCAAAAATCCCGACCCCCCTCAGCGGTTTTACACTGTGTAGATAGCGCTCGTGGCTGTTTCCACTGTGTACACTGATTGCAGTACAATCTCATTTAAAAGGACGCGACCCACAGCGGGGAGAGGACTCTCGGATAACAGAGCAGAACTCCACCTTCCCCCGACCCCCAGTTCTTTCAAGGTAACAGCCAGGCTGTCATCACTTCACTGCACTCTGGGGTTTGAGAGCAGCAGCTCTTGGGCACCAGATGCCAAAGGATGTCTTGCTCTGTACCAAGGACATTCCATTACCACCCTCACTAGGGCATGATTCTTTCCTTACCTCCTGCAGGGCTATAGTGACTTCTGGCAGGAGGACTGTGAGAATGGAAACACAAACACTCCGTGAACAAGGCTCCCTCTACACTGAGACTCTTCAGCAGTTCTGCCACCATTGCTCTAGCACTGGCATTAAGAATGGAAGCGCCACCCAAGACCAGATGTGAGTGACTGCCCCCAAGCCGTCTAGACCTGCTCTGAGCCGCATTAGCCAAAACGGTGGTGAAGGACGCGTGCCCCCAGATGATGCTAGCACTTGGACGGCTGCCAGCGCAGTGACGGGGAGAAGTGGTGAATGTTCTGAGTGCAGAGTGCCTCTAAAACAGCTGCATTTTCAAGCCTGTGAACAGTGTGAATTATACCCAGATGACTAATTAGTTTAAGGCTGCAAAAAATCTTGAGGGCCATATTGTTCCAGCTTCCTGTGCTCTCAGGGGAATAACGTGTGTGCATAGCACAGTGCAGGTTAAAAATCTTAGTAGCTGGTTGCTAAGCTCTAGAGTTACCTTGAGCTGGAGAGGTCAGACCTTTGTGCAAGAAACTTCATCTTAAACTCCTTCCTGTCAAGAAAACAAACTCGAGCCTGGCCCAGAGCCCTGGCCCTGAACTCTGCTGAATGCTTTATTTCTTACTCTGTGTACACAAGCCAGTGCTCCTCCCTGATGAGAGTCCAAAGCTTCCAGGGCCCTGTGAGTCTAACGAGAGCAGGATTCTATGGCCATCACTTTTTCTTAGCTCCAGCTTTTCCCTTTTTCCCTTTGTCTTTGCCATTTGTCTCGTCCTCTTTAGGCTTCTTGATGGCCTTATAGGGGCCGATGTTGTGGCGAACCATTGTGCCTCTCCACCAGGCCTGTAGCTGGAAACAGGAAAGAGGGAGAGTTAGTTTTCCAAAGCAAGTCAGACACTTCCCTGTTCAGAGCAGCTGGTCTTGGGGAAGTCAGCTGCCATCGCAACATGCCGCCCCATCGGCTCAGTGCTGTGGGAAAAGGGACGGGCTTTCTGATATGTTTATGTAAGAAAATTACAAGAAAATCCAAATTGTGAACTTGAGAGTGCCAGGGAATACTGCTCTGCAACACGTTCTGATCTCCAGCCTACTCCAGAGGCACCCACTGGGAGTGTCTGAACCTGGATCCCACCCTAAGTCTGCTGTCCGCCAGCTTCTCCTAGGCCAGCAGCCCGGTGTCAGCTGCCAGCGTTATCCTCAGCATAGAGCTATTGGAGCGGGCTCCATGTGCACCAACCCTTTGCCCTGGAAACATTCCAACTGTAAGTGCTTAGCTACTAAGGTGATGGGCGCTACAGAAAACCCCTCGATAGACTTCCACGCAGTCTAGACTATAGACTAGCTGCTTCGTACGCTAGCTTACGGGCTGCACCCGGTTCAGCTGCTAGCTCAGTGTGTTATTCAAGTAAAAGGCTAGAGCAGAGGAGACCCCAGTGAGTCCTTCCAGCAAAAGCAGAAAAGGCCAGACTCAGTGTTCCGGATTTTGTCTGCCTTATATTAGAAATGCTTAAAACCCAACCTGTCCTAAAGAAGCTAACAATGGGTCCAACTCCACCTGCCTTCCTTTTGCAGGTCATGGTTAAATATTCGTCTCTCATTAGCTCTTGGGGCCGCATTTTCAAAAAGTCCCATGTGCACACGCAGTTGCCCACCTAGGCTGGGACTGCACGTGTAATTGGTACTCCCAGCCCCCACTGTGTCCGACATGCCCGTACTTGTTCTCAGCAAGTACTTCAATGCTACTTTCCTTAGCCACATTAAAAAAACCCAGCACCAGTGACCCTGCAACAAACCCCGTGAAAGGCCAGTGTGAGGCAGCTTGAAAGCAAGAAGGTTGCCAGGTACGCTGTAGACTGTGGCACCTGCTGTAAAGGGACCAATGTCCTAAGCTGTAGCAGGCTGGGCTCCTCCCTTGCACTTCCTGGCCTGCGTAGTCACTAGGTTATGGGATAGTCTGTGTGCTGAGCACGCACAGAGCATTTGTGGGGTGAGGTTCTTGCACTGAGGGCAGGGATTACATTGCAGCCCTCCCTCTGTGGCATCATCCTTGCTGCACACATGGTGTGATGGACAAAAGGCCCCCGAATCTTCACGCTGGGAGCCAAGACTTTTCCCCTTTATTTCCTTCCTGATTCGGTCGGTGGCTATTAACTGTGTGGCTGTTCTACCCAGGGAGGGACTGGAAGGGTGGGGAGAACAAACAGCAGCTTGGACATGCAGCAGACACCTCTCTTCTCCTCACGCAATGGAAGCACTTGCTAATCCCAGGCCACGCTGGCCAAACCCTTTATTACGTGTTGCTGACTGAAAGGAGCCACTTCGCATACAGATCATTAATGAGCCATGTCACTGGTAGCACTTTCCCTTTTACCTTCTTGACGCTCTTTAATTCCAACGCATCCTGTTCTACCTTTCTTCTTGCTGCCTCCTTTTCCACCCGATCCTCAATCATGACTTGTTCGAATAACCGGCACTGCAGAAATGCACAGAGACGCTCTAGAACATGCTTCGCTTAGAAATGGACTGAGGGCATCATGATGACTTTGAATTCTGGAGCTCCCTGTACAAGGCTTGTCCCTCACAGCTACTCCATGGGGGCTGATGTGCAAACCACGGGCCTTTCTCCCTCGGTTCCTTTCCCTGTGAGCTGTCCCAGCTCTGCAGTGCAAATGCTGCGTATAACTGTGTTCCCCATCGTAAAGCAGTAAGTTGCCCCATTAACTGAAACCTTTCATTGCCTGAACTTATCGAACCCCCTGATGTTATGCTGCAGAAAGTGTGTCTTGTGCGGCTTCTCGTGGAACAGGTGTTGGTAGGAAGTCACCCCAAGCACATGGGGATGTGGTAGAATGATTGGGACATAGGGATGACAACTGACCTAAGTTTTACATGCAGAATGGAAGAGGAGTTGCTCGATGGGGCAAGGAGTTGAGTGTCCTCTAACTCCACAAGCAGGCGCTTAGAACTCAGTAAACTTAAGCTATGTGCACGCTGCCCCGCAGTTCTGACTACCGGGGTGGGGACAAATAGTGTGCACTAGTGTAACCCTCTTCAACAGGACTATGTTAATGTGAACTAGGAACCTTTTTTTAACTACTTATTTAGGAAGTTTTTACATGTTTACAAATCCTTGCCATGTAAATATTGGAAACAGAACAATCATTTCCACAGTGAGCTTTTGTTGAGAGAGATTCTGCAGGAATATTGTCATCAGCGCTTTCTGTTTAACAGGGTGTTACCATGGTTCAGAGTGAGCATCATTACAACACCGACAATATGTCCTTTCTAGTGATTTGATTAGAACTAGGAACCTTTTAGTTAACGCCCACAGGAGGGAATTACGCGAGCGCTTCGGTGCCTCTGCTTTTCCTGCCCCCATAGTCCGAACTGTAGGACAGCCAACAAGCTCTCAGAGAGAGCCCTTAGTCTGCAGCAGCCAGCGGTCGCCGGCAATGAAAGCAAGCGTGTTAAAATTCCACGAAGCCCCTCTCCCCTGGCCTAGCAATGGCTTGTGTGACCCAAGATGAGGCACACATTGGGAAGGGAGTTTGTCCTCCCTTGCCCCTCACAATAGCCATTCAATTACTTGCCACTCTCTTACATCCAAAACGGCCATAGGAAAAACAACAAACAATGGCATTTCTTGACCAAAGTCACCTGTAGAGAACAGAGGATTTATGCCCCCTGTGGCTCCCTCCGGACACCACTTGCTGGGTTGTTCCTGCCCGTTCAATTGAACAGTTCCATGGTTACTCAATCTTTTCTTCCCCATAGTTCTCTTCCCTTGTTCTGGGTGAATGAAAAGAGTGAGGGTGGGGAAGTGCCCAGGGCCCAGCTTTTGGGATGCTGCCTGGGCAGTGACATGCTGGTTCACTGAATCCTTTAGTCCACTGCTGATCTCATACCTGCTTGGCAAGTTCCTGCAGTGCTGCTAAATCATTTGCCTTGGATGCTTTTAGAGTGTTCAGTTCTTGTTGTTTAGATTCCGTGTCCTTTTCATACTTCTCCATCCAGTATTCTAGCTTCTCTTCCAACTTCTGTTTGGGAGACAGACTGACATTTAGCACAGCGGACAGAATGCACCAGGAAGGATTAGTAATGCTACTGAAAACTTTCTATCGTCTGCTCAGTCTGCCGTCTTTCTGTAAGAGTAACATTGACGTTACACAGCACAGCAATTCCTCAGCATACCCCAACCCTTCAAAGAGCCAAAATCCTGGAGCTAGTGTTGAGCCACTCGTGGTCTGCAGCATAGGCGCCAACTTCTCCCAGCACCAGTGGGTGCTCAACCCACCCTGCCCCGACTCCACCCCTGCCCGCCCACATTCCAACCCCTTCCCCAAAGTCCCTCCCCCTATTAGACTCCTTCCCTGAGCGCGTTCCCCCTCTTACCCCTTCCCAGCACTTGCCACCGCAAAACAGCTGTTTCACAGCGGCAAGCACTGGGAGCTAGGGGGAGAAGCGGGGACACTGCGCGCTTGGGGAAGAGGCGGGGCAGAAGTGAGCTGGGGTGAGGGGGCCGGATGGGGAGCTGCTGGTGGCTGCAGAGCATCCACCAATTTTTCCCCATGAGTGCTCCAGCCCCGGGGGATATTTTGGGGGAAAGACGTTTCCAAGTGGTCTCTTTCCCTGTTCTTTGTTTAAAACACTTGGTGGTGGCAGCATACTGTTCAAGGACAAGGCAAAGTTTGTACCTTGGGGAAGTTTTTAACCTAAGCTGGTAAGAATAAGCTTAGGGGATCTTTCATGCGAGTCCCCATATCTGTACCCCAGAGTTCAGAGTGGGGAAGGAACCCTGACATGGTGGTAGTGGTGGGATCATTTTGAACGAGAGATGGTGATCAGCTAAACCCTGAGCATGTGGGCAAGACTCACCAGCCAGACACCCAGGAAAGAATTCCTTGTAGTAACTCAGATCCCACCCTATCTAGTATCCCATCACAGGCCCCTGGGCATATTTACTGCTAATAGTCAAAGATCAATTAATTGCCAAAATTAGGCTATTCCATCATACCATCCCCTCCATAAACATATCAAGCTTACTCTTGAAGCCTTTTGCGTTCACTGCTCCCTTTGGAATGCTATTCCAGAACTTCACTCCTCTGATGGTTAGAAACCTTCGTCTAATTTCAAGTCTAAACTTCCTGATGGCCAGTTTATATCCATTTGTTCTTGTGTCCACATTGGTACTGATCATAAATAATTCCTCTCCCTGCCTGGTATTTATCTCTGATATATTTATAGAGAGCAATCATATCTCCCCTCAGCCTTCTTTTGGTTAGGATAAACAAGCCAAGCTCTTTGAGTCTCCTTTCATAAGACAAGTTTTCCATTCCTTGGATCATTCTAATAACCCTTCTCTGTATCTGTTCCAGTTTGAATTCATCCTTCTTAAACATGGGAGACCAGAACTACACGCAATATTCCAGATGAGCTCTCACCAGATCCTTGTATAACGGTACTAACACCTCCTTATCTCTATTGGAAACAAATCTTCTAAAATGACAGGTTTCAGAGTAACAGCCGTGTTAGTCTGTATTCGCAAAAAGAAAAGGAGGACTTGTGGCACCTTAGAGACTAACCAATTTATTTGAGCATGAGCTTTCGTGAGCTACAGCTCACTTCATCGGATGCATACTGTGGAAACTGCAGAAGACATTATATACACAGAGACCATGAAACAATACCTCCTCCCACCCCACTCTCCTGCTGGTAATAGCCCATCCAAAGTGACCACTCTCTTTACAATGTGTATGATAATCAAGGTGGGCCATTTCTAGCACAAATCCAAGTGAGAAAACCTGGATTTGTGCTGGAAATGGCCTACCTTGATTACCATACACATTATAAAGAGAGTGGTCGGTCACTTTGGATGGGCTATTACCAGCAGGAGAGTGAGTTTGGGGGGGGGGGGGGGGGGCGGAGGGTGAGAAAACCTGGATCTGTGCTGGAAATTGCCCAACTTGATTATCATACACATTGTAAGGAGAGTGGTCACTTTAGATAAGCTATTACCAGCAGGAGAGTGGGGTGGGAGGAGGTATTGTTTCATGGTCTCTGTGTATATAATGTCTTCTGCAGTTTCCACAGTATGCATCCGATGAAGTGAGCTGTAGCTCACGAAAGCTTATGCTCAAATAAATTGGTTAGTCTCTAAGGTGCTACAAGTACTCCTTTTCTTTTTGCAAATCTTCTAAAGACTCTCTACAGCTTAAAGGAAGGGAACAAGGGATGCTAAAATTAAAACCTTACTTAATACCTTACATTTCAAATGCTTTAACTGCTTTTCCTCCTTTTTCTGTATCTTTAATAAAAGGTTATAAAGGATTTTAATGGCATGTTTGCCATGGTACTAAGCAGGCTGAAGTCTCTATAGAGCAAACCCTGAACCTTGTCCAATGCTGTTTAATGTTAAACAGTTTCAGGGTCGTGTTAACACCTTTGACTCTTTGGGTCCTTTCTTCTGTATAAAGTAATACAACAGACATTATGGATCGTGGGCAACCTGAATTAATATAATAGACATTATGGATTGTGTGCTACCTGAGTCTATCAAAAGAGTTGTGAATTGACATTTATCCTACCTAGGCTAGGATAAAGCAAAAACAGATTGATGATTTCTATAATGTCTTTCCTTGTCCCCTGTGTCCTACTTTACACGTGCAATACCTGGGCCTGTGAAGCTGTAGTTATACTGCATGTATTAACGCCAGCTCATGATGCTGCTGGACGTCTGACCTGTTTGCAATGAATGTACTTCAACTTAAAGCCCAATCACCTGAACATCTTGTGGTGCGGGGAGAAACAAAAATTATTTGTTTGGATGAACAAATCTGTCCTATCTCAGTTTTGATTTAAAATAATCCAAAATTCAGGTAACCAGTGTTATGTTTTTAGGGCAAATGGTAATTCCAATAACAGTCTTGAAGCTGGTTGAGGAGTAGATGGACATTAGCTGTTTTCCTTAAGACACTAATTGCTACCATAGGAATAAGCTCATGTGATGTTTTGTAAGTTGCTGCCTTAAGTGCTAATTGAAAACATTTGAGTCACCCACCATCTGTTGCTGCCTGAGGAAATTTTCTATCTCCATGTGGACTCTAATCTCCTCATCAGTTTTGATCCTCAGCATCTGTGATCAATAAAGACAGAACGGGTCAGAGGCTATCTTGGCAGGCATGTACGCATACCTTGCGAGGAGGTGCGCCGGTGAGCGACTGCTTGTAGTGGTGAATGGACAGCACTTCTGAAAGTGACAGGCCCTTGCGCTGCAGTGTCAGTAAAAAGCCAGTTCTATGTAAGAGAGTGAACTCCAGGAACGAACGGGTCGGGGAGCTGATTAGCAGCATCAAAATGGTGATGTGGTATTGGCTGTTGAGGGAAGTGACATGGCATGGAGATGGGAGCATTGGCCCAGAGCTTCCCCAGCCCTAGAAGTGCACAGATACCTGCACTAAGGCATGTCCAGCATCATGGAAGAGGGGCGCACCTGTACTGTGCATACATCACAATCAGCCCCCTCTCCTCGGAGCCAGCCCTGGGCTTGTATTGATGCCCTGGGAAAACACATTTACTAGCCTCCTACACCTGCGATCAGCAAGTCAAGTCCTTTTCCCATTCGCTGGTGCACCCCATCATATTCTCCCCTCACCCTCTGCCTTCCATACTGCTCTCCATCCTCCAGCACCTATCGCAGCATTGGTGCTGGGTTCACTCGCCTCTCCTTTTCCTAGGGCTATGGCCCTGGGGCGGAGTTCCAGAAAGCCGAATCACACCGGTGGCATGGGCGGAGCCCAGCACTGCAGAGCCCAGTAGCACAGCTCACAAGACTCAGCAGCGATAGTGCGGCCAGCTCTGAGGATCTAAGGCTATGTCTACACTACAGAGCTGACCGTGGCACAGCTATACCACTGCAGCCGTGACGCTGTAAGGTCTCCCGTGTAGCCGCTCTCTCCCGCCAGCATAATTAAACCACTCCTAACGAGCGGCAGTAGCTATGTTGGCAGGAGGGCATCTCCTGCTGACATAGCGCTGCCCACACCGGCACTTCTGTCAGTCAGGGGGGGTCTTTTTTCCCCCCAACACTGACCAAAAGGAAGTTTTACCAATAAAAGTGCTAGTGTAGACAAAACCTTAGCCGCTCTTCCACTTGCATCCCTTCATTAGCGACTACCACTGGGAGCCCAGAACTAAGGCTTTGTCTACACTAGCCCTTTCGTCAGTCAGCGGTGTGAAAAAAACACCCCCGGACTGACACAAGCCCCAGTGTGAACAGTGTTATGTCAGAGGGAGAGGCTCTCCTGCCGACATAGCTACTGCTGCTCGTTGGGGGTGGTTTAATTATGCCGGCGGGAGAGCTCTATCCTACCACCATAGAGACCTTCCAGCGGTACAGCTGTGCGGTCTGTAGTGTAGACATAGCCTGAGTCAGCCCTTCTCCCCATGCACTCTGCGCTGCTCTCTCCTTTGTACTCCGTTCTGGGTGCAGAAAACCAAAAGCTGAGGGGAGGGAGATGAGGCATCGAGGGGTAAAAATATATATGTATATCGCACTTGACTTGAAGATGCAGTATACTGTTAGCTCTCACACCTGAACTGAAGGGGCTGGCGTGCTGTCTCTTCAAGATTCATCCTTTCTCCTGAGTGTTCATTAGGCACTGAAGATAGACTGTTTTTTGTTAACATCTGTTTATCTAAAAACTCCTTCCCCTCTCAAATGTTCAACTTTCATGCTTGCTTCTTGTCGTGTCATCATTTCACTAGTTGTCCAGGCACCATAGAACCTTCCAGCCTAGACAGGACCTGAACATCTCATTTAAAAAAATGAATGGAAAAGAAATCCCTTTTATCTTTAAAAACCACCCAGACCTCTTATCCATCAGGAGGCAGACAAAGCCAGGAGGCCATTTTTTTCCAGTTGCAAGCCTCCTCTAATGGAGGAGTGTGTATGGGCATGCCACACACTGTGTATACATGTGCATAGAGACCCTGCCTGAGGACTCATCCAGAAATCATTAAATCCTTGCAGCAATTCTACTGCTGGGTGATCTCTGCAACCTGCACCCTTGGGATGGGTTCTTGGAATGGGGGATCCTTCCAACCAGACACTTCTTCCTGTGGTAGAGTTCTCCTGTCAGGGGGCACGCATAGCAGCCACCTACCAGTGCTAATGGTTACAGCCATCCCATCAGCCCCATTATTTGTTGTGAGCTTGGTAAAATAATGAGCAGCCTCTGGCCTGTCCCCTCCCTACACAGCTGACTAGAAGTGGCTGGTTGTTTGAGGTCATCAACAGTGGAAACCTGCAGCTGACCAGCTTTGTCCTTGTCCTGTAATTACAGAGAACACCACCACATGGTTTTAGAGAATAGGAGGAAAACATGACCTAACGATGAGGTAGTACAATCACGACATTGCCAGAGCCATGAGAGTGTGAGGCTGCACTCGGCAGCTCTGCGCTGCCCACCGAGTCCCAGTTCTGTCTTATTGTTAACTTCAGGAGTCAAGGTGGTGGGTGAGACGGAGACACTTGTGCCACCCGTATGTAAAACACAAACCTCTCTTTGCATGGTGAGTTACATGTTGGCTGTTTGGTGGCAATGCAATCTGCAGGCAGCCAGCTCTCGCCTTGCTAGCTGGAGATGCTTTACAAACAGGCCTAAAGACAGTGCTTACCTCAATTTCATTTAATAGGTCACTCTCTGCGTTGCTGCACTTTTTCTGGGTCTGGTAGATCTGGAGCTCTGTGTCTTTCTTCACATAGCGGCTCTCCATGTCTGTCTTGGCCTTCATCTCTTGAAGCTGATCTTTGAGGTATGCAATCATCTCATTCCGGTTCTGAGGAATAGGCGGGAGGGAGGGGCATATGGGGGGGGCACAAAAGCAAGCTTCAAAATGCAAGTCACCTCCCCATTTCTTGTGCCCACTACTCCAGGTAAACTCACCTGTGTCCCACCTCACATGTTTCAAAATCATAGGGCTGAAGGCTTCACTCTCCCCCAGAGCGATGTCCAAGTTCAACATGAGCTTCAAAGAGAAACCTAATTTTTAACCAACCGTATAGAAGGCAGCAAACAAAGAGGGAAGGGTGATTATCTATCTAGAGGTTGCAGTGACAGACAAGTCACCAGGACACCTGGCCTCTAGAGCCCTGATTCAGGAAGGTATTTAAGCACTTGCATAACTTTCAGTAGTTCCATTGATTTCAATGGCTTAACATGAGGCATACGCTTAAGTAGTTTCCTGAACTGGGGTCTATATCTGGCTCTGCCACAGACCCACTGTGTGAGCTTGGACAAGTCACAACCTCTGTACCTCGGTTTCCCATCTATAAAAAAAAAAAATGACATCTCGGTTGTGAGAGTGCTACGGTTTAATTCTTTAGTTGCACAGCATATTGGGCTCCTTGCATGGAAGTTTTCATGTAACCTGAAAAACTAAACAATTGCAAAGCAAATTTAAGAACAGGTGAAAATTGACTCTTGCTCTGTTCATATGGGCCACTACTTCTTTGAAAGCTGATCAGGACGCACAGTATAACTTTTGTTAAAAGGCACATGGTCGCTGGGTGAGTAAGGAGTGCTGAGGAAAAGTAGCAGGCTATGTGCTATCATCCCTTCCCTGCGCACTCTCACTACAATGGAGAGCTGAGATTTTCAGCTGCAAGTTGTGTCTGAGCGCGTCCCCTGGCAGAAGGGACTCCGGAGTTGAAAGGTACTGAGCTGACGTCTGTGGCTGAGTGTGTTTCAAGATGTTTGAACGCACTGGGGAATTGAAGAATGATTCAGTTTAGGATTGGGCTTTTTAGTTTTACTTGGTTTCTCGGAGTAACCCGTGAAGATTAGAAACGCAGGATCGTAACTAAAGGAGAATTCTCTTTAATATGAAAAGCACAAGACGTGCTAAGAATCAAAAGGTCATAACAGACTAGTTTGCAGTTACGTAAGACTGAGCTTAATGCATCTGGTTCTACTTCTTGTGCCACGTGCCTTTGATTACTCAACCAGATTCTTCCTGTTTGCTTGCTGTCATGTTACAGTGGATTCAACATTCATCAGGTGAAGCTGAAACACCGAAGTGCTGGTATTATTTAAGTGATTTGAAGGCTCCCATCTTGTCTCTCAAGCACCACCGCATTCCCTAACTGTGTAAACAGGGGAAGATCCCCCAGAAAACAGCTTGCTCCATAGCACTGTGTTTAAAGGCCAGTGCCGCATGAGTCATTTGAAGAGAGTCCCTTTTCAGAAGAGTTTGGAACACTCAAAGGGAAAGTGTGCACGCACACCCTCCCATCAGATATAGCGAGGGAAAGCAAACTGTGATATAAGGCTCAAGATAATTAGGGCCCTTGGCTGAGGTTTGTGTGTGTGTTAAAGTCATGCATCCATAATTGTTTAAGGTTTCTCAGGCCAAAGATCATTTTACAGCCCAAATGCTGTCATATGACTTGAGACAAATGACTTTATAACAAGCAGAGACAGGACCTATTTATGCTCCATAATATACCAAGGTTATCTGGTAATGGCTTGTATTTTCTTCCGTATGAAACAATGCAGCTGGTGGGGGCGTTGTTGTGCTTCCAGCAGACAGAAGAGGGAGCTTGTCACATAGCTGCATTATCAGTGGCTTTCAACCTTTTTTCCTTTTGCAGACCCCTAAAACATTTGGAATGGAAGTCCAGCTCGAACCCTTCCACTGATAGCAACTGCAGCAGGATCACACAGAGAGTTGGGTTCACTATGGTAAGCAGCCCTCAAACCATTTTAAGGCCTTATGGATTAAAACCGACACATTGAATTGAAACACATACTTGCCCCACTGTAATTATATACACATTCTAACTACTCTTCTATAGAACAGGACTATACCAAAAAGGGTTGAAGTTTGAAACATGCCATGGATCAGGCTTTCCTTGAAGATTAGGGTCATTCTATGGTTTGAAAGAAACTTGTTTTGATTTACCAAAGAGACAGCCCTGCGAAAATGGCCAACACAGCCCAACAAAGTCAATAATAGCCTGTCCATTGACTTAAATGAGCTCTGGACTGGGCCCATGCTGAGCATGCATAGTAGGAAATTTCCTTAACTCTATACAGGTGTATACGTAGATAGAGGAATACTGTGCTTGTGTGTGCCATTATTTAAATGCATACTTGTTTTAAGGAAATTGCAAACTCCTAAAGCAAAGCCAGCAGAGCTTGTGAAGTCTGTAAGACACGTCAGTCTGGATCGTTTCTTTTCCTTTTTAAAAAGCATTAGGAAATTAAATCCAAGAAATGGTTAAGGTAACATTAAGGCTATAACCACAAGGAATGAGGAGTTGCAGAACAGGGGACAGAGCTTTCTCAGGGTCCAGACCAAGATTGTGGCGTGAACTCCCATAGGAACTAAGGACCATCACAAACCTCACCACCTTCCACTCCAAGTTCGAGGCAAGTTACCATGACCTGGCTGCTCTATGGTAAACACATGGGGGTGGGGGTTGTAAAAATTTCTGAAACAAACTACTACACTGCACACACTTCTCTTCCCTGCAAGAGGATGAGAGAACAAACGTGACAAATGTTGGTCATGCTACTTTGGGCACTTTCTAGTGCTGCATTAATATTAAGGTGCTGAGCATGGTATAAGAACCTATACAGAAAAGAATGAATAAAAGCTAAGTACCCAATCAAAATGTTAACCTACTCTCCTGCACACAAAACATTATATTATTGTTTTTCTGCTAAAGGTATGTAGTCTACTATATTACTGATTGCTGCAAAATGTATACCGTAAAATCTACAGGATGTGTAAATAGCGCTGCTGGAACTTAAAAGTTTTCATTGCCTGACTTTTGGATACTGACTGTGCAACCTTAAGGTTACATAAGCACAGTTTTTGGCATTCAATAATTAATCATCATAATCTGTATAGAATATCACCACTTCATCAATGAAAAATTAAAAAAAAAAAGCTACAAAATATAAGTGACCACTGCAGCAGCTATAGCTAAATGAATAAATCTTATTCCTAGAGCTGAACTAAAGTTATTAATGATGCCGGTGCACAAAGAAAAGGGAAAGAACAAAAAGAGCCTTGTTAATTTCAGCTCTATTAGAAATACAGGTGAATGAGGAATCAATGTTTGCCAAAAGGACAAAATCAGTGGGGAAGAATATTTGAGACTCATTACAGAGAATTAGGAGAGAAAAACAGCAAAATAGCCCTGTGAGTTATTAATTAGTGTCTTGTTAAGAGCTAACACAGCTCAAAAGAAGAACATACAAGGAACACACTCAGAACAATGAATTTTGTTTTCTAAATCCATGAGTGTACCTGCTTGCTTCTGTTTTCTCTTTCACACTCAGTCCAAAGACTGGAGACTGCCAGGGGGGGCTTTAGGCCCTACCTCCATCTATTGTCGCTGCTCAAAATGTTCCATAATCAATATGCTTTTTTTTTTTAATTAGTTGGCAATGTGCCAAATCATTAAAGTCTCAGTTAAAGCTGCCTGTCAGAAATTCATCAATGAAATGAATTGAAATCATTCTCCCAGGAGACCTAATCAGAGCAGGTCATTTTTTAGCAATGGGAGGAAAGCAGGATTTGAAAGTAGCTTCAGCTTGATTTGTTATCAAGGATCAAGCTATAAGGAAACCCAGTAAGAGGACTTTAAGCTGGAAATAAAATGACTGCAGGCCACACTTTGTGAGGCTGATCGCAAAGACGGAAGGGAGGTACTCAAAGATCAGAAGGTAAAGGCTGAAAAACAGAGGATCATCACCTACACCAAACGCAAAAAAGTTTAACAAAGCTGAGGCCAAAGAAAGCTCCAGCGGGTGATGCGCTTTTCCTAGCGCTGGAAAGAGCTGTGGAAACTACATTAAAACAGAACAGCATGCGTAAGTTGGGCTTCTAGAGCACTGACTTTGGCACCAGCTCTGCTCCTTATGTTGGTAGAGTGCATGGAGAGCATTACCCGATGGGGGTCCTGAATTGGAATGGGAGGAGACAACATGTGCTAAGAAATGGACAAAATATAATCTTCAGGTGACTGCCACACTGCCTGAGGCCAAATGAAACAACTAATTTATTTCTTTTAACTGCCAAACAGAGGTCAACATTTCTTTTAAGCTGTTCCGTTTTCCCCCTTAGGGCCTGGATATAGGCTTGAGTCCCAGTTTCAGCAACAGAAAAGAAATATCTATTCTATAAAAATTCTATATCTAGAAATATCTATCTTTTGCAGACTAGTCTCTGACCTCAGATTCCTTTAGACGTAGTGCCAAACTGAAGACACTGAAATCCTCTAGAAAAGTAATCCTCACTCTCCATTTCTCCTGGAAAACCTTTGACCTCCTGTGTCTGTCCTTCCTTGGTTCACTACCTACCTTGTAACCATTTGTTCCTTCAATATTGCCTTCAGTGGTTCCTCCTTTCTACAAGGTTCACCTGGGTTCTTTTTGTCGCCTCCTTTTCTTCCTCCTACACTTATTTATTTCATCTGCCCCCATTTGTCTCTTCTAGCACCTCTATGTTGATGACTCTCAAATCTACTTTTCACTTCAACATTTCTTCCTGTCTCATTGATATCACGTTTGAAGTTTCTGCTGTTTCCCCATACTGTACACAGTTATATCTGAGCTCCTCGTCTTTCCTCCCAAACCTTCTCTTCTCCTATACCAATACCATCCTTGTCAGACTTGCAACCATGGGGGCATTTTTCAGTGGCTCTTGCTCTTCCATGCGCATCTAGGCTCTCACCAAGTCCTGCTGCTTCTTCCTCTTCAACTTTTATAAAAAGAAGCCCTTCCTCAATGCGCCTTCAACTTCAAATGTTCTTCCACACCCAAGTAATCTCCTGGATCAACTACTGCTAAGTCCTCCCCTCTGGACTCCCTGTTTTCCATCTCGCTCACCTCTAGTCCATCAAGAATACTGTCGATAAAATGACCCTCATTTGCCACTCAACCAGATCACTCTTTTATACAGATTCTCTGCTACCTCCTCCTCACAGTGTCAGATTCTTGTCCTTGCCTTCAAGGCCCTGCATGGCTCTGCCTCTATCTCTGCTGGTTTCTTTTCGCACACCCCTCACTCCATCAGTGTGCAGCAGCATCACTCCCTTCATTTCCTTCTCACTCTCTCCTCTTCATGCTTTCTCCCTTATGCCTGGATCAACCCTTTATCACAGAATATTATGTCCCCACCATCTTCATTAACTCCTTCCTTAGAACCTACTTATTCTACTAGGCCTTCAAATACCAATCCCTGTGATTATTATGCCATCCCGATCCCAATTAACACCATCCTCTGGGTTTCCCACTGCATTCAGATCTGATCTGTGTCTCTCTTAGATTGTAAACTTCCTGAGGAAGAGACTATTATAGCTCTACAGCACTGATTGGTGCTTTAACAGTAATTAACGATCATTCAACACCCAGAACACTGGTGATGTAGCTATACTCGCTCTTGTTTTCTTTATATTTTTCCTGCCTGCCCCCAAATGAGAGAATGTTACATGTGTGCTCACACCCTTTCATCGGAGACTGTGAACCTCCTAGGAAGGAGAGGTCCCAGTCTGGGCATGCTCAGTAAAACATTTCCTCTTTAGCATGCTGCCCATCTCAAATATTCTTACCTGAAGTTCTAAATCCTTTTCTTTCTTGACATCTTGTAGCTGTTTCTGGAGGGACTTTATCTCCTTCCTTCCTTCCTCCTCCCTAGAGGAAAAAGCAAGAGGGAAAACCTACATTCCTTGAACACAGAATGAGAAAGTAGAGTTAGCTTTCCCCAGGAAGGGAACTTCCTCCCTTCTGATGCAGTGTTGCAGCTTACAAAACACAGCCCTGCTCCTCCTGCTTGCCCTGAGAGCTTGTAGGTTGGAAAGCTCCCCAGGACTTTGCAGTACCATAGGGTGAGCCATCTTTCCTTGGTTGGTTGGCAAATAGGCAATTTTCTGTCCATTTTAAGCTTCAGGGAGGCTATGTATCTGAAAGTCAAACTGGGATGTGATTGTAGAGCTGATGACATGGTAAATAAATCCACAGTGCAGTGATGTATGCATAGCTCACGTACCACTGCTGAGCCAGACAGGTGGGACTGATTGGGAGAATGAAGCAAGAAATGTAGAATTCTTCCAACAGAAGCCTGTACAGATTCCACAAAGACTTGATTTATTTGGTTGAGAGGATGGAGGAAAGAATCTTACTATTTGGGGACAGCTTTTATACTAAAATCCCACAAATTTCAATGTAGGGTCATGTCCCTAATCACTGCCCATTTCCAGATTACACGGGCTTCAGTTTTTCTATAAGACTATTTTTGTTAAGGGTGAACTGAAAAGTATATTTTAAAAAACAAACCTGTTCAAATTCTCAAATCAGTAAGGGGAGATGTATGGACACCAAAATTGACAAAGATGTTTACATTTTAAAACAAAATCACGGTCATCTTTGGTGCAGGCATACATTCTGTTATTGATGGGCAATTTGAATTTTTTTTTATTTGCACAAGCTTCCCACTTTCCCTTCACAAAAGAAGAAAAAAACAGAATCTGTGCCTTAACATGTATAGCCGGTAGCTTTCCAGCTTGTGTTACCGTGGCTCTTGTCACTCCGATTTTTTCCTAAGGTTTTATGCTTATAATCTAATATCCATACAGGGCCATGGGTGCATATGGCACTTTATTCATTAAGCAATTTGGCAAGTCCCTGCCCTGAAGAGCTTACACTCCAACATACATTCCATAAGACTACTTTTAGACGCACACGTTGACAGTTAAAAATCAAACTTAGATTTCTCTGTAGATGTCCAGAAATCCGGGGGGTTCAGGGCTTTTGTATATACTGTAATAAATAATCTCTTTGTAACATTCCCTAGTCCTCTTTAATATAGTACTGTTTCAAACAGCACTACCTTAAAGCGCACTAAGGAACCCTTAGTGTCTACACAGACCGATTAATCCACAACTTATTGGTGCGCTTTAGAAATCACACCTCTTTAGTCCACATTACTAAGGGTTTAGACAAACCCTTAGATACATGTAACCATTTCTGGGGTTTATTGGTGTTGGGATGTTTTTATCGATTGGACAAAACCAAAAACCAGAAGCCATGTTCTACTGGAAGACATATAGGGCTCACTCCAAAAAAGCGCAAAGGAAGGTGAACCCTTAGCACTGATTAGACACGTCTAATGGGTGGAGAATAAACTGAGATGCCATTTTCAGGTGTAGTAATTTGTCCATTTTCTGCTTGAAATATCTGATGGTTATTCCACAGACAATCACCACTCATTTTTCTTCTGCCCACTGCATGGGGAAGCAGAATAGATCCCTCTAGTTTTAGATAGGGGACAACTGTTGTATGCAGCAAGTATCCATTTGAGGAAATTAGACACTTCACACGTAGGCCTCTTCTGCACTGGGGATTTGCCTTGATCACAGCTGTTGGTGACCACCACTGTAGCTGCTTAAAGCCACGGTGTGCACGACTGGTGCTTACATTTGCTTGAAATCAAGGTAAGCTTCACCCATGCAAATCGCAGCATTGCCTCCTGTTTGCTACACAGAGCAAAGTGGCCTTAAAACAGTGGAAAATGCTGGTGGTGAATTCCCATCAAGTGAGAGCTGCCAGCTTGGCTGATACACGTGGGATTGAACTGAGGACCTCCAGAGCCAAAAAGCACGACCTACAGCTTGAGCTAAAGCTCTGTACTTGGGGCTGTAACAGACTCCTATTTGCTGAAGATCACTACAGAGGGGAACCTGTAACACACTCACCAGTGGATTACACTTATTCATAGATACCAAGGTCAGAAGGGACCATTATGATCATGTAGTCCGACCTCCTGCACAATGCAGGCCACAGAACCCCATCCACCCACTCCTGCGAAAAACCTCTCACCTATGTCTGAGCTACTGAAGTCCTCAAATTGTGGTTTAAAGACTTCAAGGAGCAGAGAATCCTCCAGCAAGTGACCCGTGCCCCATGCTACAGAGGAAGGCGAAAAACCTCCAGGGCCTCTTCCTGTCTGCCCTGGAGGAAAATTCCTTCCTGACCCCAAATATGGGGATCAGCTAAACCCTGAGCATGTGGGCAAGATTCACCAGCCAGATACCCAGGAAAGAATTTTCTGTAGTAACTCAGATCCCACCCCATCTAACATCCCATCACAGGCCATTGGGCCTATTTACCATGAATATTTAAAGATCAATTAATTGCCAAAATCATGTTATCCCATCATACCATCTCCTCCATAAACTTATCGAGTTTAATCTTAAAGACAGATAGATCTTTTGCCCCCACTGCTTCCCTTGGAAGGCTATTCCAAAACTTCACTCCTCTGATGGTTAGAAACCTTTGTCTAATTTCAAGTCTAAACTTCCCAATGACCAGTTTATATCCATTTGTTCTTGTGTCCACATTGGTACTGAGCTTAAATAATTCCTCTTCCTCTCCGGTATTTATCCCTCTGATATATTTATAGAGAGCAAAATCATATCTCCCCTCAACCTTCTTTTAGTTAGGCTAAACAAGCCAAGCTCCTTGAGTCTCCTTTCATAAGACAGGTTTTCCATTCCTCGGATCATCCTAGTAGCCCTTCTCTGTACCTGTTCCAGTTTGAATTCATCCTTCTTAAACATGGGAGACCAGAACTGCACACGGTATTCCAGGTGAGGTCTCACCAGTGCCTTGTATAACGGTACTAAAACCTCCTCATCCCTACTGGAAATACCTCTCCTGATGCATCCCAAGACTGCATTAGCTTTTTTCACAGCCATATCAAATTGGCGGCTCATAGTCATCCTATGATCAACCAATACTCCAAGGTCCTTCTCCTCATCTGTTACTTCTAATTGATGCATCCCCAGTTTATAACTAAAATTCTTGTTATTAATCCCTAAATGCATAACCTTACACTTCTCACTATTAAATTTCATCCTATTACTATTACTCCAGTTTACAAGGTCATCCAAATCTTCCTGTATGATTTCCCGGTCCTTCTCTAAATTGGCAAAACCTCCCAGCTTTGTATCATTTGCAAACTTTATTAGCACACTCCCCTTTTTGTGCCAAGGTCAGTAATGAAAAGATTAAATAAGATTGGTCCCAAAACTGATCCCTGAGGAACCCTACTGGTAACCTCCCTCCAACCTGACAGTTCACCTTTCAGTAGGACCTGCTGTAGTCTCCCTGTTAACCGATTCCTTATCCACCTTTCAATTTTCATATTGATCCCCATCTTTTCCAATTTAACTAATAATTCCCCATGTGGCACGGTATCAAACGCCTTACTGAAATCTAGGTAAATTAGATCCACTGCGTTTCCTTTGTCTAAAAAATCTGTTACTTTCTCAAAGAAGGAGATCAGGTTGGTTTGGCCCGATCTACCTTTTGTAAAACCATGTTGTATTTTGTCCCATTTATCATTGACTTCAATGTCCTTAACTACTTTCTCCTTCAAAATTTTTTCCACAACCTTGCATACCACAGATTTGAAACTAACAGGCCTGTAGTTACCCGGATCACGTTTTTTTCCTTTCTTAAAAATAGGAACTATGTTAGCAATTCTCCAATCATACGGTACAACCCCTGAGTTTACAGATTCATTATAAGTTCTTGCTAATGGGCTTGCAATTTTGTGTGCCAATTCCTTGTCTAAGGTAACTCTCTGCTGATGGAGGCAGCTCTGCCATCTCTGTGCTCCCAGTCCCCAGTAGCATAAGAGGAGGCAGGGGGCATGTCAGTAGCATTCTGGTGGCAGGACATGGGCAGGAGGGGGCATTCTCACTGTAGACAGGGCAGTAGGCCCAGAAGTGACTTCTCTCCCTAAATATAATGTAGTAAATGTTTATGAAGTACACAGCAATGCTCAGATGGAAAAAGCTGTGTTCTCTTGTATACTGTAAATGAGAACATGTACTCGGGAGCAGTGGTGATTGAAGCTGGGAAAATGCCTAACACAACCCTAACCTGATGATGGTGGTGTAGAAGTTAAACTTCTTCTCCTCTTCTCTCTGCACAGCTTGCAACAGGCTCTGAAACGTTCCTGAAGTCTGCATTTCCTGCAAAGTGTCTGCAATCACATCGCTCGCATACTGCCTGCCGACAAGAACGAGGAACACAACAGCAGCTTAGACAAAGATGTTATTTTCTGGCAATTCAATCCCTGGCTCAAACATACAGACCCTGTTATTGTTCACTGCTAAAAAAGTTACAGTAACGTAATGTCCTGCTTCTCTTCTGTTCAGGTTCTTACACCAAATCCAAGGCTTTTCGTCGACACTACAAAGTTTTGCTGGCATAGCTATAATGGCTAGGAGTGCGAAAAAAATCACTCCCCTTACCCATGCCAGCAAAACCTTTGGTGTAGACAGAGTTAGGTTTCCCACTATAACTCCCACTTGTGCATCTGGAATATTGTGTAGAATGGTGGAGGAGTTACGTTTATGCCTTAAGAACATACAGTGTGGTTGAGTTATCATTTAACTTTTATATTACAGTAGCACTAAGAGGCCCCACTCAAGATGGAAACCCATTGTGCTAGGTGCTGTACAGAAATTTACACAAACATGGTCCCTGCCCTGAAGAGCTTACAATTTACCAGCATGTAGAATTTCCTGATGAATATGTGATTACATTCTCAGTGGCAATTTTGCATTCATTTGGGAATTTTTTTGCATTGAATTTCCTTGAACTCATTCATTTGACTTTGCTGCTTAATTATACAGGCCAAGATTTTCTAATATATGCACCTAATGTTAGACTCCTTAAATCAATGAGCTGCTATGTGCTCAGCACTCTTTCAAATCAAGCCATCTACTTAGGAGCCTAAAATATGGGCTATTATCATCTTCCCTTTTTTAAGAAAATCTTGGCCTTGGTGTTCATTAGCTGTTCTGTAAAGCAGGATCGAGTGCACAGTAGTAACAGTGCTACAGTGACATCAGACGAGACATTAATTGACTGAGCTCAAGAGACAATGCTCAGCCTGTTAAACTAATTTCACTAATAAACTAATATTTGCTAGAGAAACCTTGATTCCAAACATTCAAACACCAGTACTGGATGGCTCCAGGGATGAATTATTGAAAGGTCATCAGTTTGGATTCTATTAAAGTGACCAAAAGTCATTAACGCTAGGCCATACTTTGCAAACCTTTGAGAAATTAGTTGGTAGTGTCAGTCCATTCCCTGATGGATAGGTATCCTAGTTCCCAAACCACAGTAAATGGCCTCCTTGCTGTCAGTCTAAGCAGAAGCCAGGGTCTTGAAGACTAAACTCCCTATTCCCTCCAGGTTAGGGTTGAAGTACATTAGCAAGGAGGAGAAGGGAAGCGTATACTGCTGCTATCTGTTCTGGAGAGAAATGAAGGACTTCACAGTCTTCAGGTCTGTCATCTGCCACCTCTCATTAAAAGCCACAGTCCTCTCTGATCACTCACCTATCAGCTTGAACTTTTCTGAGGTTATCGGAGGACACAGCACTCTGTTTTGCAGCCCTACTAAAAAGATGATTGGCCCTTTTTAGATCTCCACTTGTCTCCTGCAGCTGCTGCCCCAGTTCTGTGAACTTCAGTGACTCAGAGGGAACTGTTGGCCTGTTCTCTGACTTTGCTGACATGAGCTGTTCAAACTTAACCCCCAACTCCTTCTGGCTCTTGGTGATTTCACTAATTTCTTGGGCATCAATCTACAAGGGAACAAAAGAGATTTATGTGCATAAGGGACAGAAGAGAAATGAAAAACTCTGCAATGTTATGTAACAGAAGAGGAAAAAGTTGATTAAACAGTAAACTAGATTAGAATCATGCCTACAGCCATTGATAGAGTGTATTAAATTACACACCAAAGAGACGGGAGTCTGATATCCAAAATAATGCAATCTTTACTTAGTTATAATGTATGCTTGATTTTGCAAAGACCTTTATCCCTCCTTAACTTTAAGCACAGGAGCATAGGCCCATTGAGGTCAATGGGACTATTCAAAGTGTGTAAAATTAAGCATGTGCAAAGGCTGGTGCAGGACAAGGACCAAGGTGAAGACTGAGGAGAGAGGAAGGGTCACCCTGTCGTCTATTTCTCATTTAATTGCCACCAGCATCACCTAGAGCTTGCCTGCCTGCCTTATTTCTATATCAATCACTGTGCGTTGTGCTGCCTTCTTAATAGAAGTGTAAGTGCTGGGTGAATGTGTTTGTTTAGCGGTTTTGTGTGGTGGAGTAAATACAACAAGAATCAGGAGGGGAAATTCAAAATATTGGCCGCTACCTTCGTAACAAGCTATATGGAAACATTTTGGATATTTTAGGGCAGCCTAAGGTGTGAGTTGGAAAACAAACAGAGATCCCCTGCTGATGTAAATTATCATAGCTCCATTGAGTTAGGGCAGTTAACCAGCTGAGGTGTGTATGTGTATTTGTGTGAATAGGTATATAAATTGTATACACTAAATGTATACAGACAGGTGCAAATAAAAAAAATTACTTTAAATTAACAATATTAAAATAGCTTGAATCTCAATCTCTTAAGTGACTGAACTCCAGAAAAACCTGAGTGTGGCAAAGAAACTGCTTTAATGTAATGTAGTATCTACAGGCACTTTGACAGGTACCTTAAAATCCCTGGGATAGTTCAATTACTAAAGGATGGAGAATTTGTAAAGTGCATGAGGTGCCTTTTGTTCAGTCAGCTAGAAGTTTATTTTTGTGGCACAGTGTAGGAGGCAACTGCACTAAATTCAGCAAATGGAAACACTCCATTCGTCTGGGGGGACACATGAAATGGAGCAGTGCGCCCTAGTCATTGACTGAGAAAGTTAATGAATTATCAGCTGACACTGTGATTAGTGTTATATAAAATGTCATAACTATGATTGACTTCTACAGCTGCAATAGCATGCCTAAGTGCTAGGCAGAAGATAGGGTCCCTTGAAATGAAACTGACAATTTACAACTGAAAAATAGAGGATGGGATACAGTGACAAAATCACAGAGCAATGGAATTAGCACATCGCTGTTCTCTATATTGGGCGTGACTTTCATTGACACAATCACAAACTGAACGTGTGTGTCAGGAGGAGAAAACCCCCTAGAATCCTTAGGAATGTGTTTTCTCTGTGGGCGTTCACTGCTAATACATCAGAAGCTTTCCTCACGCTATTCAGTGAATGAGAATTCATATCTGGGAACAGGTGGATCTAGTCCATAGATCTCTTTTCAGGGAAGGAGTGCCCTCTACTGTATGGCTTAAGCATTAGTCAGGCTCTGAATCTAGTACACACTTCAGATTCTGAGTATTCTCTAAAAAGAAAAGGAGGACCTGTGGCACCTTAGAGACTAACAAATTTATTTGAGCATAAGCTTTCATGAGCTACAGCTCCTTCAATGCATCCGATGAAGTGAGCTGTAGCTCACGAAAGCTTATGCTCAAATAAATATGGTAGTCTCTAAGGTGCCACAAGTCCTCCTTTTCTTTTTGCGGATACAGACTAACACGGCTGCTACTCTGAAACCTGAGTATTCTCTGTCACCATATAATAGACTTCTTGTTCTTGAAAACAGATAAGAGACAAAGGACTGCTATACAAAATTAAATTTTACTTTACTCTTCCTCTTTCTTTCTCTGCTGATACTTTAGGCATAGTGAGTAGAATAAAATGAAGCAGCATTAGACCAGATAAACTAAGTTCCAGTAGTTTATGCCACCTCAGTCATAATGCTTCAATTATTTTGAGTTCCTTACTCATAAGGAAAAGTTTCATAACTGCTCAGCCTGGAAATTGGCTGCTGCCTTCAGTAAATGTTCAGATTCTTGAGGTGATAGCAGATATGAAAACTATTTGCCTCTCAAGGTGGTTAGGCCCACTCTTGTGTCCTATCACCTCATTCGCCACTCTACCATCCCCTGCAACTGCCTCCTTCTCCAAAAACATCTCAGCACTTCCACTAGGTTGCCTCTAATGCATGGAACACCCCTCTGAGCTGCCCTCTCTTTCAAATCTCCCCTCAAGACCCACTTATGCTGTGATGCCTAATATGAAATCAGCCAGTTAATGACTCTAGACTGAGGGGCAGTTGGTTAGTTATAGATCTAGGGTGGAATTTTCAAAAATGTTCAGTGTTGGCCCAACTCTGTTCCCCCTAAAGTCAATGGGAGTTTCATTAGTGACTTCTATGGGAGCAGAATTACATCAGAACTGAGTGTTTTTGAAAATCCTGTTCTTCTTTGCTTTTTAAAAAGAGAATGCATATAGGTATATACAACTTAGCTATGCTTGATCGTTTTCCTTTCCCTACTCCTTTGCATCTTGACTTTTATCTTAGATTGTAAGTTCTTTGGCATAGGAATCATGTTTTTGTTTATGTTCGTGCAGTGCCTAGCTGAATGGGACCCCAATCCTTATTAGGGCCTCTGCGTGCTACTGAAATATAAGTATTAAAATCAGTCTACAGCTGAACAACAAGATGATGCATTTATAATAACAGCCATACTGGGTCAGACCAAAGGTCCATCTAGCCCAGTATCCTGTCTTCTGACAGTGGCCAGTGCCAGGTGCCCCAGAGGCAATGAACAGAACAGGTAGTCATCAAGTGATCCATTCCCTGTCGTCCTTTCCCAGCTTCTGGCAAACAGAATGTTCCTTCTCTCACGGGCTGTGGGGCACTTTACAATGAAAATATATCAACATTTATTTTTAAGAGGAGTCAAAAGAAGGTAAGAAGTTGTAGCATAAAGACAGGAAGGAAAATCAGAGCATTTAAAAAAATTGAGGCACCTACATTGCTGATGTCTGTCCTGCCCTCATAGGAAACTGGCATAATATATCCAAGAATAGCAAGCTGATCAAGACAGTCCTCCAGCACAGCACAGATTTGCACAGCTTCCAGAGGGGAGAATATTTCCATCTTTTTATTTGCCATGTTCTTGCTAAAAGGAACAAGCACAGCATGTGACGACAATGAGAGACAGCGTGGAGTTCGTAACAGCAGTTTAAGTAATAGTAGATACTGAAATAGCCTTAAATCTGCAGCCTTTCATCTCTTTTCTATTTTTTGTATAGCCTATCCTGCACTCATTACCCCAGAAATCATGCTCCCCTAAGGGCTGCATTTGAACATAGTGGGAGCCTTAACTCACATTAACAAAATAGTTTCACAGCCACCCTCATCTTAGTTATGTTTGGGCAGCCTGAATCCTACAGCGCAATGCTCCAAATTGGGTCAAGTGGCCTGGCCCCCCCCAGCTCAGATTGGAGCATTTAGTGCTGAGATTTGTAGACTCCCCATCCATATTCAAAATGAAGGTGCCTGCTAGCTATGTTGAACTCTATAGGCTGCACTTTTGCCAACTTATGCTTTAAACTGTTCCTCATCATTACCTGGAATATTTTTGGTTCATCCCATTGACCTCAGTACAAGCTGCTGGGAGCTCAGCACTTTTTGAAAATCAGGGCAAGAGCCTACGTATGGACTGAGGAAATTAACTTTCACCTCCTATTTTTGAAATCTTGAACAAGTTTATTTCAATTCAAATGGAAAAAGTATGTTCATATACAAATCAGCATTCCCATGCCACGTTTGCAAATCAAACAACACAGCATTAGACTACACTGAAGCTAAATGGAAATTGACCAGCCTATTTTCTTTGTCCAAGCTGAGCAAAATACATAAGTAAACATCACCATAAACAGTGAGAAAAGTATGTTAGTAGCTTGAAAAGTAGCGATTTCAGTTTTGACTTTGTCATCTAAACTGTAACATAGGTAAAGACATTTTTATTGTACATACACAGGATTTTTAATCACGCTATCCCTTTTAACAATAAAACAGGAGGAATGTGTCTTAGATTTAGCTTTTTGCAGCCAGTGGGTTTTTTAAAAGGCAAAATAAACATGATTGTGCTGAGATTCTCATAGAATTTAAACTATTAATTTGTGCAGGTTATTTTTAAAGAAAAAGGAACAAATGCCAGTCAAGATCTTATGCAAACTTTATTTTTGCTAAGTAAGTTTCCAGAATTATTATTTGGTATTTGAATAGAAGCTTCTGGTCCATGTTACAACCCTCTTTCCCACCCCCACAAACCCCCACCATGCATGCGCGCACACACAAAAGAGATTGTTTGTACAGCAACCTAGCACAATAGGACCCTGATTCTGATTGGGCCTTCTGGGTATTACAATAAAGTCTAATAATAGAAGTCTCCACTAGTCCTTCTCTGTCTGCTGTTGGACTTGGGCCATGTTTAAAATCTCTTGAACAAACACTCAAAGTCTGCAGAACATTATAATCCCAGTCTGCAAGCACACTCTGGAAATGGATCAGACCTGTGATTAATAGGGTTGAGGCACTGTTATGCTCTATGAATTCTAAAGAGGTTTAGATTCAGCCATACTCTGTATCTGCACTGGAGTTAGAGTGAGTTACTTTCTTCAGCAACTTCCTGTCTTGAAGAAACTGTAATAATTTTAGAATGTGAAATTAGTTTCAAATAGGCAGAAGATGAATATAATTTGTTAGCTCAGGCCTACCACATTTTCAGCGTCACAAAAGGTGGGGTGCAGTAAAAGGACCCTCTATTTTTAATTTGTCTGTTTCTTGACATTCTGTTTCATGGAGTATGTTCCTTGAAGATATTAATCCTTTCCAGGAGGTTTAACTAGCCCCTGATGGCATCTTCAGTTTGACTCTACAGAATCATAGAACTGCAGGGCTAGAAGGGACCTCAAGAGGTCATTTAGTCCATCTCCCAGTATTGACGCAGGACCAACAATACCTAGACCAGTGGTTCTCAAACTAGGGGCGCCGCTTGTTTAGAGAGAGCATCTAGCGGGCCACGCCGGTTTGTTTACCTGCTGCGTCTGCAGGTTCGGCCGATCTTGGCTCCCACTGGCCATGGTTCGCCGTTCCAGGCCAATGGGGGCTGCAGAAAGCAGCACAGGCCAAGGGACGCGCTGGCTGCCCTTCCCGCAGGTAAACAAACCAGTGTGTCCCGCCAGGGGCTTTCCTTGAACAAGTTTCCCTATTTTGAGAACCATTGATCTAGACCATCCTTGACAGGTGTTTGTCCAACATGTTCTTAAAAACCTCCAATGATGGGTATTCCACAACCTTCCTTGGAAGCCTATTCCAGAGCTTAACTTCCCTTAGAGTTAGAAAGTTGTTCCTAATATGTAACCTAAATATCCCTTGCTGCTCATTAAGTGGATGGCTTCTTATCCTACTTTCAGTGGACTTGGAGAACAATTGATCACAGTTCTCTTTATAACAATTCCTAATGTAGTTGAAGACTTATCAGGTCCCCCTTTGGTCATCTTTTCTCAAGGCTAAACGTCCAGTTTTTTTAACCTTTCTGCATAGGTCAGGTTTTCTAAACTTTTAAGCATTTTTGTTGCTCTCCTCTGGACTCTCTAGTTTTTCCACATCTTTCCTAAAGTGTGGTGCCCAGAACTGGACACGCTACTCTAGCTGAAGCCTTACCAATGCCGAGAAGAGTGAAACAATTCTCTCTCATGTCTTAGCACGCTCCTGTTTATACACTTGTAGTAGGCTATACCTTTCTAGCACCCCCTTGGGGAGAGGGTGGGCACTGCCCCTGCCTTTCAGTCTAGGCTCAGGCCTCCAGCTGTGCTGTTCAAGGCAAATTGCAGGGGAGAGGGGAGCTAAAGGAATCCAAACAAAAAGTCTGTTTGCTTCCACAGCCCACAAAAACCAGCGTCCTAGGCCTTTGGGAAGTCAAAGGAAAGTACCAGCCCTTCTCCTTTCTGAGAGGACCTGGGAAGCCAACCCATTTCCCCAGTCAGTTACCCCCGCTGCCAGGAAGCTCTGAGTTGCAGTCCTGCTTCTACAAAGTACCACCCTGCACTTTGTCTTTAGTGTTTTGACACAGCAGCCTCCTCATATGAAGCTCTGACCACCACCTTCTTCATTCATTTTTAGCCAAGTTTTGGTTTTTTAAATATCCTTCTACAGCAAGGCTTTTTTGCACTATTGCATTTCCCTGACATTCTCACTAGTCCCTGTAGGGAAAAATCTTTGATTCTGGGCTGACTCAATTTTTCATCCAGAAACTTACTTTCTATAGAATATTTTCCACAATGCCATACAACAGTGGTCACCATCCCGTAGATCGCAATCGACTGGTCGATCCTGGAGCCTCTGCCAGTCGATTGCGATCTCCGGCCACTAAAAGTCTGGCAGCATAAGGGCTAAGACAGGCTCACTGTCTGCCCTGGCCATGTGCTGCTCCCAGAAGAGGTCAGCACGCCCCCGAGGTCCCGAAGGGGAGGGGCAGAGGTCTCCGTGCGCTGCTCCTGCCTGCAAGCATTGCCCCCAACAAGTCCCATTGGCTGGGAACGGGGAACTGCGTGATGGGAGCTGCAGGCGTGGTGTTTGCAGGCAGGAGCAGCACACAGAGCTTCAGGGGCATGCATGCTAGTCACTTCTGAGAGTGGCGTGGGGCCGGGGCAGGCAGGGAGCCTGCCTTAGCCCCGCTGTGGCGCCGACTGGGAGCCGCCTGAAATAAGTGCCGCCTGGCGGGAGCCTGCACCCCAGCCCTAAGCCCCCTCCTAGAGCCAGCACCCCATACCCCCTTCTGTACCCCAATCCCCTGCCCAAGGCTGAGCCCAGAGCCCCCTCTCACACTCCAAACCCCTTGGCCCTAGCCCAGAGCCTGCACCCTCTCCCGAACCTCAACTCCCTGCCACAGCCCAGGGAAAGTGAGTGACGGTGGGGGAGAGTGAGTGACGGGGGGGGGGGGGGAATGGAGTGAGCAGGCCAGGGCTTCGGGGAAGGAATGGGGTAGATCCTGGGTTGCACTTAAATTCAAAAAGCGATCTTGTGCATAAAAATATTGGAGATCATGCCATAGAACATTATCGACAGGTTCCTTGGCTTTGCACACATTACACAGCCCATCTTTATTTCTTTTTAATACGTTTAACTTATTATTCAAGGCACAATGACCTGTTAGCCCTTTAAAAAGGACTATGTCATTTTTCCTAACATGACTGTGGAGCATGGTATTATCTTCAATTTTTGATCATACATTCTAAAACCTTAAGTCCTTTTTTTCCCCGTTAGTCCATAGTTCTTTCCATTCCTTCGCAAGCTCCTTTGTTACCACACTTTTGAATTCTTGTCTATTTAAAGGTATCTTAATATCTACCTCCTCATTTTTTCAGAGCTTGTTTTGCTGCTTTGTCAGCCCTCTCATGTCCAGATATTCCGATATATACCAGAATCCATGCTATTGTTACACAGATACCTGCTTGCATTATTTCTGTAGTTAGGAACATTATTTCACTTATGTCATTTCTGCTTTCCAAATTCCGATTGTCATAATGCCTGACAGGTTCAAGTGCAGTTCAGTCGCACATCTTTTACCCAGGTTAGTGCCAACATTATCCTTATTAGTTCAGCCATCAGTGTGGTCACATAATTCAACAGTCTTTTAGATTTCTGGATTCCAAAACTAGAAACACAGAAGGCTGTTCCCACTCTACTCGTGCTGTCATCTTCTGATCCATCTGTATAGACTTTGCAAAGCTGGTCCCATTTTTCATAAATAAATTCAGAAATGTTATTGGTCATAAGTGTTTTTTCATGCAGTTCCAAATCCACAAATGGGGGAATAGCTGTTCAGCTGTGCTGCTGTAGTGCTTCAGGGTAGCCACTTACTACAGAGACAGGAGAGGTTTTCCCATCACTGTAATAGTTAATCCACCTCCCCGAGACACTGTAGCTAGGTCGACAGAAGAAGTCTTCCGTCAACCTAGCACTGTCTACACCAAGGATTAGGTTGAGGGTTAACTACTTTGTGGATTTTTCACACCGCTGAGCAATGTAGCTGGGTCAACTTAACTTTTTAGTGTAGATCTGGCCTAAGAGTTGTTTTTGAGACTGAACCTAAAGCTTGGCATCCATAGTCTAAAACTGATCTGATCAATGCTCTGTACATCATTATCATCATCAATACCTTCTTTATCTGCACCCCATTTGTTTCCAGCTACGCTTTTGAGTAAGTTCATCCTACTTTTACACTTTTGTATGATATTGTCTGTGACCTGTACAAGTTAATTTATTATCAAACACTACTCCTAGGACCACAACCTTTTGAACGATCTGAATTTTTTCACCGTAAAGAAATAAGTTCCAAACTTCTCTAATTTTCTTTCTGGTTAAAGGCATTCCCTTAATTTTTGCAAGTAAGAATTTAAATCCCCGATCATTTCCCCACTTAGAAATTCTTTGGAGTACCTCATTTGTCTTTTCCCATCTAATTTAAGTGTATTATGCTTAGTCTATATAGCACAGACATCTGCATGCTTTCTGGGAAGTCATTTATCATAAGGGAAAACAAAACAAGGCTGTAAATACGCCTTTGTGGAGTTCCATTTGTAAGCTTGTAGGTTTTTGATAAAGCTGTTCCCATTTTAACTAAAAAATGCCCTCCCTTATCCATCAAACCATTTCCCCTTTTATTCCAATTTTGGCTAGTTTATATAGGACGTCTTCCCTCTAGTATGCCAAATGCTTATTCAATGTCCAGGAAGACTGTTATCACAAAGTTCAAAGTCCTTATGCTTTTTTAAGCAGTTTCTAGTCTCATGATATGGTCAACTCTGCATCTTCCTTTTCTGAAACCACTTTGTACCTCAGTTAGACAGGAATATCATTTTTCTCCAAGTATTCCACTAGTCTTACATTTACACTTTTCCCCATGTTTTTACCCCACATGGGATGTGCGAGCAATAGGTTTATAAGCATCAGGTCTTATATGTACCTTGCCTGGTTTCTTAACTGGCATCACCAATGCTTGTTTCTGTTCTACTGGCAGCAGTCCTTTTCCCCATATATTATTATCCACCCTACAGTGACCTGGCATCTTCCTTTTTAAAGAACCCACCCATATCTAGGCTTTGCAAGCCTCACAGGTGTACTTGGTTGAAGCAGATTGTGCCCTGAGAAGCTCTTTAATTATTTGCTGATGGGGGTGGGGACCTGTCTCAGCACAACATCCCAGAATTATATTAACCTTTTTTGCAAGTGCAGCACATTGTTGGCTCATATTCAACTAGTGATTCACTAAAACCCCCAGATTATTTTCTGCAGAACTACTGCCTAGCTAGTAATTTCCCATTTTGTATCTGTGCATTTGATATTTCCTTCCAAAGCGAAGTACTTTGCACTTGTCTTTATTGAATTTCAGCTTCTTGGATTCAAACCAATTCACCGGTTTGTCAAGGTAGTTTTAAATTCTAATCCTGTCCTCCAAAGTACTTGCAACCCCTCACAGTTTGGTGTCATCTGCAAATTATATAAGCACACTCTCCACTCCATTATCCAAGTCATTAATGAAAATATTGACTAGTAAGAGACCCAGGGCTGACCCTTTTAGGACTCCACTAGATGTGCCCTCCCAGTTTGACAGTGAACCATTGATTACTCTTTGATCACAGCCTTTGAACCAGTTGTGCACTCACCTTATAGTAAAGGAGTACTTGTGGCACCTTAGAGACTAACCAATTTATTTGAGCATGAGCTTTCGTGAGCTACAGCTCACTTCATCAGATGTATACCGTGGAAACTGCAGCAGACTTTATATACACACAGAGAATATGAAACAATACCTCCTCCCACCCCACTGTCCTGCTGGTAATAGCTTATCTAAAGTGATCATCAGGTGGGCCATTTCCAGCACAAATCCAGGTTTTCTCACCCTCCACCCCCCCACACAAATTCACTCTCCTGCTGGTGCTAGCCCATCCAAAGTGACAACTCTTTACATAATCAAGTCGGGCTATTTCCTGCATAAATCCAGGTTTTCTCACATCCCCCCCACCCCCATACACACACAAACTCACTCTCCTGCTGGCAATAGCTCATCTAAACTGACCACTCTCCAAGTTTAAATCCAAGTTAAACCAGAACATCTGGGGGGGGGGGGTAGGAAAAAACAAGAGGAAACAGGCTACCTTGCATAATGACTTAGCCACTCCCAGTCTCTATTTAAGCCTAAATTAATAGTATCCAATTTGCAAATGAATTCCAATTCAGCAGTTTCTCGCTGGAGTCTGGATTTGAAGTTTTTTTGTTTTAAGATAGCGACCTTCATGTCTGTGATTGCGTGACCAGAGAGATTGAAGTGTTCTCCGACTGGTTTATGAATGTTATAATTCTTGACATCTGATTTGTGTCCAAATACTCACCAACAACCACATACCACACAACAGAACCACTAACCCAGGAACTTATCCTTGCAACAAAGCCCGTTGCCAATTGTGCCCACATATCTATTCAGGGGACACCATCACAGGGCCTAATAACATCAGCCACACTATCAGAGGCTCGTTCACCTGCACATCCACCAATGTGATATATGCCATCATGTGCCAGCAATGCCCCTCTGCCATGTACATTGGTCAAACTGGACAGTCTCTACGTAAAAGAATAAATGGACACAAATCAGATGTCAAGAATTATAACATTCATAAACCAGTCGGAGAACACTTCAATCTCTCTGGTCACGCAATCACGGACATGAAGGTCGCTATCTTAAAACAAAAAAACTTCAAATCCAGACTCCAGCGAGAAACTGCTGAATTGGAATTCATTTGCAAATTGGATACTATTAATTTAGGCTTAAATAGAGACTGGGAGTGGCTAAGTCATTATGCAAGGTAGCCTGTTTCCTCTTGTTTTTTCCTACCCCCCCCCCCAGATGTTCTGGTTTAACTTGGATTTAAACTTGGAGAGTGGTCAGTTTAGATGAGCTATTGCCAGCAGGAGAGTGAGTTTGTGTGTGTATGGGGGTGGGGGGGATGTGAGAAAACCTGGATTTATGCAGGAAATAGCCCGACTTGATTATGTAAAGAGTTGTCACTTTGGATGGGCTAGCACCAGCAGGAGAGTGAATTTGTGTGGGGGGGTGGAGGGTGAGAAAACCTGGATTTGTGCTGGAAATGGCCCACCTGATGATCACTTTAGATAAGCTATTACCAGCAGGACAGTGGGGTGGGAGGAGGTATTGTTTCATATTCTCTGTGTGTATATAAAGTCTGCTGCAGTTTCCACGGTATACATCTGATGAAGTGAGCTGTAGCTCACGAAAGCTCATGCTCAAATAAATTGGTTAGTCTCTAAGGTGCCACAAGTACTCCTTTTCTTTTTGCGAATACAGACTAACACGGCTGTTACTCTGAAACCTGTCACCTTATAGGTTTCAGAGGAACAGCCGTGTTAGTCTGTATTCGCAAAAAGAAAAGGAGTACTTGTGGCACCTTAGAGACTAACCAATTTATTTGAGCATGAGCTTTCGTGAGCCACAGCTCACTTCATCAGATGTTTACCGTGGAAACTGCAGCAGACTTTATATACACACAGAAATCATGAGGAGGTATTGTTTCATGATTTCTGTGTGTATATAAAGTCTGCTGCAGTTTCCACGGTAAACATCTGATGAAGTGAGCTGTGGCTCACGAAAGCTCATGCTCAAATAAATTGGTTAGTCTCTAAGGTGCCACAAGTACTCCTTTTCTGCCCACCTGTTGATCACTTTAGATAAGCTATTACCAGCAGGACAGTGGGGTGGGAGGAGGTATTGTTTCATGATTTCTGTGTGTATATAAAGTCTGCTGCAGTTTCCACGGTAAACATCTGATGAAGTGAGCTGTGGCTCACGAAAGCTCATGCTCAAATAAATTGGTTAGTCTCTAAGGTGCCACAAGTACTCCTTTTCTTTTTGTCACCTTATAGTAATTTCCTCTAGACCAGTGGTTCTCAAAGCCAGTCTGCTGCTTTTTCAGGGAAAGTCCCTGGCAGGCCGGGCTGGTTTGTTTACCTGCCGCATCTGCGGGTTTGGCCGATTGTGGCTTCCACTGGCCACGGTTCACCGCTCCAGGCCAATGGGGGCTGCAGAAAGCAGTGCGGGACAAGGGACGTGCTGGCCGCCCTTCCTGCAGACCCCATTGGCCTAGAGCAGCAAACAGCGGCCAGTGGGAGCCGTGATCGGCCGAACCCGCGGACACGGCAGGTAAACAAACTGGCCCGTCCCGTCAGGGGCTTTCCCTGAACAAGTGGCGGACCGGCTTTGAGAACTACTGCTCTAGACCAGTGGTTCCCAAACTGGGGTTCGTGAAATGTTACAGGGGGTTCTCGGGAAAAAATTCCATAATGGTGGACAGCGCTGTCCCTAGGGACCCTGGGCAGTACGGGGCCAGCAGCCTGGAGCCCCTGGACTTCCAAGAGCTAAGCAGATCAAAGCAAGCATATCTATCACACTGAGGAGATTTATCAAGACTCCTTAGAAGAAATGGAAAGGGAGGTGGATATGTTTTGCTGTTTTTAAAATTAAATAGGCAGCTAGTGTTGTTTTTAAAATTACGATGAAGAACAAGTTTAAGCTTTGTTGTACCGTGCGTTGTTTGCCAGGACTGCGCAAGACCTGAACGCTTGTGTAGGAGGAACTCTGAGTTGGCTTCTTAAATCCCTTCCTGCTGTTTCACATCTGATACTCCTTGATGAAACCTAGGAGCCTTGTCTTATAACAGACTTATTCAAGTGATACAAGCTATGAAAGTGAGATCTTGGAAGAGTGTTGCCGTTTTCATAATGTAATAAAAATACTGTAATGATAAATAATAATAAATAGTGTATAATAAGCGTGTCATAAAAACAAATTTTATATTTGCAAGATCAATGCTTTTATAATTTATATTCAGGTAAAGGAGAAAATCCCTGGAAATATTCATTTTTAGAAGGGGGTTCGCGAGACTTGACATTTTAGTGAAAGGGGTTCACAGGTTGTTAAAGTTTGGGAACCACTGCTCTGGACCATATTCCTCTAGTATGCTTATGAGAATATCATGTGGGATGTGTCAAAAGCCTTACTAAAATCAAGGTATGTCATGTCTACTGTTTACCCCCATCCACTAGGCCAGTAACCCTATCCAAGAATGAAATTAGGTTGGTTTGGCATTTGGCTATTATTTATTATCCTATTATTCTCTAGGTGCTTACAAACAGATTATTTAATAATTTGTTCCAGCATCTTTCCAGGTATCAACGTTAGGCTGACTACTATATAATTCCCCAGGTCCTCTTTGTTCCCCTTTTTAAAGACAGGCACTATGTTTGCCCTTCTCCAATCCTCTGTACCTCATCCATCCTCCAGGAGATCTCAAAGATAATCACTAACGGTTCCAAGATTGTTTCAGCTTTGTCTCTTAAATGAACACTGTCAAAAGAAATCACATTTTAAAAAATGCCTTTACAACTGTTACTGATATGACCTAGATTGTTAAAACAAAGAATGTCAAAATACTTCCTACTTGTCAAAAAGAAAAGCAGTACTAGTGGCACCTTAGAGAGTAACCAATTTATTTTAGCATAAGCTTTTGTGAGCGATAGCTCACAAGCTTATGCTCAAATAAATTAGTTAGTCTCTAAGGTGCCACTAGTACTCCTTTTCTTTTTGCGAATACAGACTAACACGGCTGCTACTCTGATTTCTACTTGTCATCATTAATGATGTTTGTTTATTCTTTTCATTTAACTCTGACAGTGAAATTAGTCTAGTAAATCAAGTTAGTGTAAAAAAAAATTTTTTTTTTCTTATACTCAGAAACTAGTAATCCAAGGAAGAAGTGGAAAATACAAGTCCCTCTGACTGAATTTTGCTTGTTATAAATGCCTTAGATAGTTTCCCTTTGGATTAACGTGCACTAGTACAATGTTGTGGTAGAGATATATTTTAAATTAAAAATGTGTTTTATTCATATTCATATTTATATTCATATTCAGAAATTTTGGGTCTAAACTACATGAGACGAGTCCCTTTGCATCTGGTTTATATAAAGTGTGCAGCCACAAAGATGACAATACGGTTCAAAAGATTCTCTGTGAAAGAGCTGTGACAGATTATTATGCCAGCAATTTTAAAAGAAGAATAAAATAGTTGAAGGTTCTTGTAGGAAAAACTGACTTCTTTTGATACAAAGGCAGAATTTAATAGCTTCACCTCCTCCCCATCAGCAACTTCTATCCAGGAGATAATTAATTCAAGATATTAATGCCTTTTAAGAAAACTTAAAGCTGGAATGTAATGTTTCTCTAAAGCCTAATGTTGTCTTTGTTCCTCCTGTATGCTTCCTCGTATATCCATATACTCAGCAAATGTTGGTGCCAAACCAGTAAGCTCTGCCAGGGTTTATGTTCTATTATAGATGTAGAGGAAACCACTGTCTGGTGTACTGAGAAATATTACAAATAAGGAGCTCCTCTAGTTGAAGTCAACTTTTAAAGCTATACACACAGAAAAGACAATCCTGATTCAGTCACTGGCATCAACACTAATTATTGTACTCAACCGAACTCCTTGATCAAATCTTAATTACAAGAAAAGACAAGGTATGTGAAGAGACTCAGAGCTTCCCCCAAGATTTTGGGGTGATGAGCAAACTATCATATGCTCTCCCTTCTGTCCTAAAGGGAGGGGAAGTTTGGAAATAATTAAAAAAAAACAATATAAATGGTTTGGCCCGGTACCCCTTTGGGGATTACAGCCCACACATTGCTAGGTGAGAGCCTTGTAGTCATGTCTTTCTCCATCCTGCCACCTGGTAGATTGATACAGCTGCAGGGGTGGGAAACTCAGGAAACACCTTGCATCACTCTGAAATGCTCCTTTCAGCCGATTAAGAAGTGATGATAATCATGGGTACCAGTGAGGAAATTCAAAGCAGGGGCTGCCACTTGACCCCTAATTCACTGTGTTTTGCCAGCATATTGGCAGAGTCAGACTGGTGAGTTCACATAGCAGCTGAGGCTTAAATAAGAAAAGCCCTCGCTTTTATTGGCCAATGGCTGTACAGCACCCTGACTAGCACTACAAGTGTCAGAAAGCAAGTTGCTGATTTTAAAAAATAAATATTGATACATGGCTGGAGGGGATGAGAACCTAGTGGAATTGAGGGGGGGGAGCATGGAAGAGCCCCCTTTGCAGAAGTTCCTACATAGAGTTTAGCCTGCATAGCATAGGTGAAGACAGGACTTCAGGGACAGCCACTCTCTGTGGCACCAACCCCCTTGGAAACCTGTGGGATTTTTCAGGTAAGTTAAGTTTGTAAAGGCAGGGATCACATCCTTTGGCTGTACAGAGAGGAATCTAGCATGCTTTTTGGTGCTGTTAAAATAAGAATAATTAATACAAATTCCTTCAGCATTAACTTCCTTGCTCCATCTCTAATATAGAACCCTGTGAAGGGAATCCAGGAGCAGCAGCTGACCTGGAGTTCAGTGGCTGCGAACTCTTGCAGGAATCATATTATCAGGGCATGCTAACACAGAGGCAAGCATTTTCAGCATAGTTGGACCTCACCACACTGGATCCTCTCCAAGATACAGTGGTTCTAGGGCTCAACCTACTGATGCTGACAAAATAAGTAGGATTTGGCAAAGGGAACATCACTGATTTTCATGTTCCCTATGTGGGAGCAGTTGTGAACACAGTCAAAGCTGGCAAATGTGCTCTACAGTACATCATATTATCAGATGCCTGAAACAGTTCCTCCAGTGCTTTTTTTTAAAATGTCATTAATAGTGCTAAATCTTGCAAAGTGCTGAGTGTTTAAGTACTTTACTGCATCAAAGCCAGAGGGCTCAGCACCTTCTCAGATTGAACCCTCAGCCCCCAGGAGTGAGGGGTCTATCATAGAGTTGGTTAACATTTTCAAAGCATGTGAGCTACTTGGGAGCCTAAATCAAATTTTCAAAAGTGACTTAGTCACTTAGGAGCCAAACTTTCAGCAAAAGTCACTTCTGAAAATGGAGTTTAGGCTGCTAAGTCACTTATGGCACTTTTCAAAATTTTACACGAATTCATAATTTTACACTAATACAATAGCATTAGCTGCATGGGGGAAATGATAGATGTCAGAGACAAGGCCCTGATTCTAGAAAACAGCTGAGCACATGCTTAAGTCCATTCCTATTCAGGAAAACACTTAAGAATGTGCTTTTGTTCCAATAAGAAAAGGAGGACTTGTGGCACCTTAGAGACTAACCAATTTATTTGAGCATGAGCTTTCGTGAGCTACAGCTCACTTCATCCGATGATTTTCTTTTTGCGAATACAGACTAACACGGCTGTTACTCTGAAACCTTTTGTTCCAATGAATCCCAAATCCTCAATCCAGATCTAAACAAAGGATTAAAAGTAAATTTTAAAGTTATTTACTATTACAGTAGCATTGAAGAAGCACCAGGGGCTGTCCCAGTGCATAGGAAGACACAGTCTCTTCTCCAAAGAGCTCACCGCCAAAAAAAAAGACCAAACACAGAGGTAGGGCTGCGGGCACAACACACAAGCAGAGTGATCAGCGTGATGGCTCATGCACATCTTATTGCACTTGTTTGTATTACACCCCCCAGCTGCCCCTCAACCCAGCCGCTGTTAGTTGCTTCTCTTCGCTGGGTTAAAGGCCTCTTTTTAAAACCGGCCAGTTGGGGTTTAATCCTCCGCGGTTGCCCGTTTGTCCATCGTAACCGTGGCCTGCCCGCGGCTGGGACTGCCTCGGCTCGGCTGCACTTTGCCCCCTTTCCAGTTCATTCCATTACTGGTGCCTGGTTTCTGTACGTTGTTAACCCATCCCCGAGGTTTCCAGGCTGTGTTTAACGGCGGGGGAGTGGGAGTTGCACCCACCATGGCCGTGGCATGGGCAGCCCCAGGGCGGGGGAGAAACGACTGCCCGCGTGGGCACTCAACAGGAGGGGTCGGCTTGGCTGGTCTGAGCCTGAGGTCTACAGGCCTTTGTGCTCCCTGGGGCCAGGGGCAGCATGGGGGACCCCATGCCCCCCCCCCCCCCCCGCAAGGGGCTTCGACATGCTCCCGGTGGGCTGCCCGCTCTCTAGCTCCAGGGGCCCCACAGCCCTCCACCCGGGGGGGCCCTGCACTGGGATGCTCTCTCCCCTCCCCCCACTGGGGGGGTCTATTATCAGCGACAATCAGGAGAGACTCACACAGAGGCCTCAGGCTGGACAGAGCTGGTCTCCATAGCAACCACCAAACTCAGGGGGCCTATCCTCCAGATTGTTTTTTAGCGGGTGCCTGTCAGGCATAGCCGCTCAACCACGCCCTCGCAGGGTTTTTGCCTATGGAGAAAGGGGCAGAGAGGGATGGAGGGGCCGTCGCTGGAGTCTAGTCACCCTTCCACCGAGCGTTTTCTAGTCAGGCAGTATTAGGGTCGCCTAAAGGGTCCTTGCGATTTCATATCCCGGCGTGCTTGGCGGCCGCTCTCCCTTTCGCCGCCATCTTGGGTCGGGGGCGCGGGGGTGAGTCCGGGAGCGGAGGTCCCGCGGCTGGTGAAGCGGCCTTCTCCCTCCACCGTGGGGCGGGGGCAGGTGTGGCGGGGGCCGGGCTGTGGAGCGGGGGGCGCGTGGAGCGGGCAGGCGGCGGGATGAAGCCGATGCGGGGCGGATGGTGCTAGGCCCTGGGCTGAGCCGGCTCCGAACCCGGCGCCTCCCGGCTCTCACTCGCCCGAGAGGGGCCCGGGGGGCTTGACTGGACGTCGCGGGGCTGCTGCCCTGATAAGGCCCGCGGGGTGGGGGCCTGGCCTGGCTAACGTAGGCGGCCGGTGCAGAGCTGGGTTCCCCCCTCAACTGGCCGGGCTCTAGCTGGGGGCCCCTGGTGCTGCTCCCCTCTCCAGCCGCCTAGTGGGGGAGCCTGGGATCCCGAGGGACGTGCCGGCCGCCGCGGGGGGGGGGTCATACAGCCGCTTGGTGCTAAATTCCCGAGTGTGGCGGCTAAAGTCTTTTTGTGCTTCGCAGGCCTGCTGGGAGCAGGACTTCAGGACGACACCATGTCTGGAAGGTGAGCGATGGGCTCTGAAAACTTCCTTCATTGTCGCTGGACACGTTACACTGGCTGGGGGGGCGGGCTTCATAAATCACACACATTTCCTCTCCCTAGCCCCATCTCAGCTGTAGAGCGTGTTGTGTTAAACCTCACTAAGCTCTGACCCTCCGTTGTGATGTGGTTGTCATGATCGATACTATTCTTCCCGTCCCAAACATCTGTCAGCTAGAAAATCTTGCCCGGCCTGTTACACTGCACAGTTGTGTCTGGATCAGTATGTTCTTAGACATCTTGACGCTTATCCCATGCTGCTGCACAGCGCACTGCAGTTCGCAGAGTGCTCTGCACAGACCGAGGAAGAAGGACTGGATAATTAGGTCACACGGACATAGTAATTGGGCCTGTCTGTGCGTCAAGAGTTGTTAGAATCTGATTGCAACCTGCTGATTGTGTTACAGTTGGAAACTACTTGTCTTGTTCATGGATGCAAACTGCATATGCAATTACCTGTGTTACAGTTTGGTTATGGAGTTAAGTGTAGCCTGGACATATCTCTACTTTAAAAGTAACTAAGTTAAGAAACCCCTTTATAGTATAATTGCTTAAACATAGTTTCTCAACATAAAACCGACCATACTGGATCAGACCAATGGTCTGTCTAGCCCAGTATCCTGTCTTTTGACAGTGGCTGATACCAAGAGCTTCAGAAGGAATGAACAGAACAGGTAATCATCAAGTGATCCATCCTGTGTCTCCCATTCCCAGCTTGTGGCAAACAGACTGGACGCTTCAGAGCATGGTTTTGCATCTTTGCCCATCTTGGCTAATAGCCATTGATGGACCTATCCTCCATGAACTTAGGTAGTTCCTTTTTTGAGATCCTGTTATAAATTTTGGCCTTTACAACATCCTCTGGCAAAGAGTTCCACAGGTTGTGTAAAGAACCTTTGTTTTCCCTTTGTTTGTTTTAAACTTGCTACCTATTAATTTCATTTGGTGACCCCTAGCTCTTGTGTCATGAGGAGGAGTAAATAACACTTCCTTATTTAATTTTTCCACACCAATCACAATTTTATAGACCTCTATCATATCCCCCCCTTAGTCATCTCTTTTCCAAGCTGAAAAATCCTGTTTTGTTAGTCTCTCCTCAGCTGTTCCATCCCCCAATCATTTTTGTTGCTTTTTTCTGTACATTTTCCAATTCCAATATATATACCTTTTGAGATGGGGTGACCAGATCTGCACACAGCATTCAAGATGTGGGCTTATCATGGTTTTATATAGAGGAAATGTGATATTTTCTGTCTTACTATCTGTCCCTTTCCTAATGATTCCCAACATTTTGCTTTTTTGACTGCTGCTGCACATTGAGTGGATGTTTTCAGAGAACTATCCACAATGACTCCAAGATCTATTCCTTGAGTGGTTCCAGCAAATTTTGACCCCATCTTATATGATAGTTGGGGTTATGTTTTCCAATGTGTATTATTGCATTTATCAATATTGAAGACCTTAAACATATTTTAAGTGTCCTGAATTGTGCTAAAGACTTGGACTGGTCACAGCGGACACGATTATGTTCTCTCCCACCCGTTGATGCTGGGATGCAGTTATGATTTAACCATGTTGAAAGAGAACATTTTAACTAAGTTATTTGACATGGTGACTTTTGTGGGATAGCAGGCCCCAAGTTCTTAATCTATTTCTCCATGTATGGAATATACTGTCTATCCCTTTGGGATGTTGGAACAAGTGTTTGTGTGTTTAAAAAAATGAAAATAACGTTTTTTAGAAATGGTTCTAGTACAAAAAAGGAAGGAAGGAGAAGGCTAGTGCAGGATTTTTATAATTGATGTCTTGTGCTAAAGAAGCTGCACTTTGTGAATGTGGGGGTATTTGCTCAAGTGAAGCACTGTTCCTTTTTCCCCTGTATGCTTTCTACTAGCATGATATCTAATTATTTCAGAAAGTTTTGTTCAGAAAACGTATTCACTTGCAGTACGCTTTAGTGGTTGGTGATTCATTAATGTGCTCAATATTTCCTAGACTGTGGTCCAAAGCCATTTTTGCTGGCTATAAGCGTGGCCTCCGAAATCAGAGGGAGCACACTGCCCTTCTGAAAATTGATGGAGTTTATGCCCGTGATGAGACTGAATTCTACTTGGGCAAGAGATGCGCCTATGTATACAAAGCTAAAAAGTAAGTAGCTGAACTCCTTGTTGTTATGCCAAATAGGACTTGTAAAAATTGTCTTAAAAATTGATCAGGCCACAATAAATGTATTTGCATACCTGTTGCCATGATAATGGTGAAACAAACAAAATGGCCAAGTAGAATCGTGCAAGACAGGGTTCAGTTTTGGGGATTTAGTTTTCACTTTCACAATTCTAGGTACCAAATTAATTCAGTTATTAAATGATAATGTGTTAAACATCAGTATGATTGCTCTTGTAGAAATGCTGGGTTAGAAGACTAATGGTTCTGGTAAGAGTGATGGGTTGGACATGAGTCTTCTCGCCTCCAGGATACTGGTGTGAACTGAAGTCAAATCAGTAATGGACTGGACTGAAGTGTCCTTCACTGTTGTACTTCAGTGCTTTAAGTGACAGAATTAATATCATCCCCTTCAGTGAGGGTTTGCTTTGTAACCTGAAGGGATTTAATCAATCCTCATCTGCTTCTGGGAGTGCATATAACTGATCACCATCATTGCTGCTGCTGTTACTATGCTGATGGATGCCCCAGAAGTACTGTAGGTTTGATACATTTGTGGTTATTCCCTTCTCTACTTGCATAGCAGGTTGAATTTTTCTATTGATGTGGACCTTGATGCAGATATCTGTGCTTTTGTTATTTCCTGATTAGATTACTTTAAGGCAGTGATTTTCATCCTGTGCTCGAACCCCTGAGGGTCTGCAGACTATGTGTGAGGGGTCCACAAAAAGGTGTTACCATAGAACTGTGGTTTTCAATCTGTGGTCCCACGGACCCCTGGGAGTCCACAGACTATGTCTAAGATTTCCAAAGGGGTCTACACCTCCATTTGCAATTTTTTAGGGGGGTCCATAAATGAAAAAAGGTTGAAACCACTGGTTTAAGGCACAGCTAGTGCAGAATGTGGTTTCCCATTTAGAATATTTCAAACAGCGAGTGCTTTTTCCCTGTGCTCCAGAGACCATTCTGGCTTTTATTATGTTTCTGAGTGCAATTCAAGGTTCTGATTTGGACCTGGACATCTTAGAAACCTCTCCTTTTCCTCTACAGTTAAAGTCACAGGAGTCACTCAAACTGATAACTTCTACATTAATACATCTAAAAGGATTGAGGGAATCAGGGCATGCTTAGTGGGAAGCCCTCTTCTCCCCTTTGATAGTTTGCCAGACACACAGAGTGAAGCATTTCTCTTCTTGTGTTTTAACAGAAGTGGGTTGGACCATGTGAGGGTTTTGATTTTTCTTGCCGGTGGTCTGGGGATAGGTTAGAGTCTTATTACATGATGTGAATTGTAATTACCGTTGCATATGGCTTTAAGCTGTGCTCCCAGTGGTTTAGATTGTTAATATGTGAATTTAAAGCTAGTGAACACTAAGGTTATTGATAGCAGCCGTGTTAGTCTGTATCTGCAAAAAGAAAAGGAGTACTTGTGGCACCTTAGAGACTAACCCATTTATTTGAGCATAAGCTTTCGTGGGCTAAAACCCACTTCATCGGATGCATGCAGTGGAAAATACAGTAGGAAGATAAGGAGTACTTGTGGCACCTTAGAGACTAACCAATTTATTTGAGCATGAGCTTTCGTGAGCTACAGCTCACTTCAACATCTGATGAAGTGAGCTGTAGCTCACGAAAGCTCATGCTCAAATAAATTGGTTAGTCTCTAAGGTGCCACAAGTACTCCTTTTCTTTTTGCGAATACAGACTAACACGGCTGTTCCTCTGAAACCTGTCAGTAGGAAGATAGATATATATATATATACACACACAGAGAACATGAAACAATGGGTGGTGTTGTACACACTAACGAAAGTCATCAGTTAAGGTGAGCTATTACCAGCAGAAGAGGAAAAAAACCTTTTGTAGTGATAATCAAGAATTCTAATGTGTAATATTGTTTGCGTGAATATATATTCTAGTTATTTGCAAATCATCCAATAAATCACTAGGCAGAATACTTTCCCCAGTTAGTACCAGTACTGGAAATAGATACAGTGTTTGGAATGGATCAGGGGGGAGTGATTGAAGCCTGCAAATCCCAGACATAGCAGTTCTGAAAGGTAAATCTAAGATAGGAGGCTAATCTACACACAAAACTTGCACTGGTTTAACTAATTGATTTAGTTTAAACTGGTGCAAATCTCTGTGTGGACACAACTCAACAAGTTTGCCAACTGGCTTATATCTATTTAGTTTGATTTAATTCTGTAAATTACTGACTTCATATAAGCCAGGTAGAATACTGTTGCTTGAAGGATGTTTTGTAAAGGGACACTGTTAGGTTCGCCCACAACTTGATGGGGCAAATGTACAGACATGTTTTCGTGCTTTTATATTTGGGTTTAAACCCATTGCCCTACTGTATTTGCAATCCAAACATCACAACCTCACGCTAATGAGATCACCAAAAAATCTCTTCAAAATGTGCGTTTCTCCCAGCGTGGATGAAAGCAAATCTGCATTATGAGTGATCAAATAAATGTTTCTAAACTTTGAGTTTGACCGTTCCAAGGGAGCCATGACAATAGAGGGAATGAAACTTCTTTTAAAAGATGATGTTTTTAACCTGCCACTGTTGCTTTAAGTAGACCGTCACTTGGTTTGGAGTGGAATGCCCAGGAGTTAACAGTCTTCTGTTTGTTAGCAATACCGTGACTCCTGGTGGGAAGCCCAACAGAACACGAGTGATCTGGGGGAAAGTAACACGTGCCCATGGAAACAGTGGCATGGTTCGTGCCAAGTTCCGGTCCAACCTTCCTGCCAAGGCCATTGGGCACAGAATCAGAGTGGTGAGTAGTTTTTCCTAACAGCTTTGAACCTATAGTGATAATTTTATTTTAACTAAATTATACCTTTTGGGATATAAGATTTTCAAAGAACACTGAGAAAATGTTACATTGGTGGAGGGGAAATATACAAAAATTCCCTTTCCCCTGTTTCCAGTGTGCATCTTCCACAGGGCCTGTCATAGGTGCATGTTGGGACCTGTACTCTGGCAATGGGAAAGGTTTAACTTCACTGTAATCACCCCTCAAAGATTATTTACTCTTGCTTTCTTTTCCCTCTCCCTCAAACTTTGTACATCTAATTCTTTCTTCTCCTCTCTCCCGAGTCTCCTGGTCCACTCTCCCTTTTATTTGGGTCAGGGTGTTCTGGGGTCTTTATTTTTCTTTCCCTTATCTTCCCCAAATGCCCTCACCATATCAGCCCTGCTTCTGGCTGAGGACTAAATGAATCTCTCCCAAGTCCAGTCATGGACCCAAAACTCACATGTGCTGTTACCCATGCACCTCCAGGATAACCTCCTCCTTGGCTGGCTGTCTCTCACCACTCAAACTGTTGCTCCTGTACACACTGTCATCCTAATGATATTGTCAAGAACAGTATCAGAGTGAGATGTGACCCTGCTCAGCTTTCATTATCCTGTAGAAAAACCACTGTAGGAGGAGCACAAGTACTATCCTTCATTGCAGCTGGGCAAAAGAGAGCAGTTATCCTCTCATTCCCCCAGCTAGGTTCGAAGATTGTGCATGGGCTACCCCTGCAAAGAGCACTTGCCAAAGACTGAGCCATGTTCTGTGCTCTTTCATTCTTCCATGTAGAACAGGGGTGGGCAAACTACAGCCCACAGGCCAAATCCGGCCCGCCAGCCATTTTAATTCAGCCCTTGAGCTCCCACTGGGTAGCAGGGTCTGGGGCTTGCCTGCCCCAGGGAGCAGCGTCAGGCCGCTCCACACGGCTCCCGGAAGCAGCGGCATTGCCTACCTCCAGCCCTTACCCTTAGGGGCAGCCATGGGCCTGCAAGCTGCCCCCACCCCAAGTGCCGCCCTGCAGTTCCCATTGGCCAGGAACCACAGCCAATGGGAGCTGCAGGGGTGGTGCCTGCGGATGGGGCAGCGCTTCCACCTAGAAGTCAGAGAAGGGACATGCCGCCACTTCCGGAAGCCACTTGAGGTAAGCACTGCTCGGAGCCTGCACCCCTGAGCCTCTTCCCACTCCCCAGCCCATATCCCCCTCCAGAGCACCCTACTGCACGCCAAACCCCTCATCCCTAGCCCCCCCCCAGAGCCTGCACCCCCAGATGGAGCCTGCACCCCTTCCCACTCACCCTCCCCAGCTCAGAGCACCCTCCTGCACCCTGAACTCCTCATTTCTGGCCCCAACCCCAGCCAGAGCCCTCACCCCCTCCCACACCCCAGCCCCAATTTCGTGAGCATTCATGGCCCGCCATACAATTTTTATTCCCAGATGTGGCCCTCGGGCCAAAACATTTGCCCACCCCTGATGTGGAATCATCACTACTTCAGGAAATGTAGGGCTGGAAGGAATCTTGAGAGGTCATCTAGTCCAGCCCCCTGCTCTGGCAGAACCAAGAGAATTTAGACCATTCCTAACAGGTGTTTGGCCAACCTGTTTTAAAAGCCTCCAATGGTGCGGCTTCCACATCCTGCCTTGTAAGCCTATTCCGGAGCTTATCTACCATTATAGTTAGATCTTGGAGTCACCTGCAAATTATATAAGCATATTTATTTGGGTAATCTATTATCCAAATCATTAATGAAAATATTGACTAGTACCAGGCCCCTGCGTGACCCCACCCCCAAATACCACATCCCTGTTTGATAATGAACCATTGGTAACTACTCTTTGAGAATGGTCTCAGCCAGTTGTGCACCAGCTTACAGTAATTTTGTATAGACCTCATTTTTCTCCTTTGCTAATGAGAATGTCAGGTGGCACCGTATCAGAAGCCTTACTAAAATCAAGATAGCACACCTACCGCTTCCCTCCATCCACTAGACCAGTAACCTGTCAAAGAATTCTCTATGCAGACTCCTAGCTATCTGCATGGGTATTTAGAGAATGATTAATTAGAAATGTGTGTTAACATTTTAGTTTAGTAACAAGATCTAACCTGATGTTTTTGTTTTTCAGATGCTGTATCCATCTAGGATCTAAATTTTTACTAAAAATAAAATTCAGAAATTGTTCCTTTTTGTATATTTTGTTTTTAATGATTTCTTATGACCTTCAGCTGGTGTGGGGGATAACTAGTTCACTTTCAGTTGTTTCTACAAGTGTTACATAATCCACAAAACAGGACAATGGCCTAGTAATAGCAGATGATAAAGGGAGGAATTGGATTTGTTACTGACCAAAGCATCAAAAGAGAAAATTACCTCTTAAATGAAAATAGATCACAATGAATGGCTGTTATCTACCTGTGGCTTTTTTCCTGTAACTCCCATCATGGTATCTAAGTGCTCTTCAATAAAAGTTTAACATCTCAAAATTGTGCATGTAAACTGAAAACAAATGCAACTTACATACAGTATTTGAAAAACACTTTGCCTGCTTACTAAAATGAAAGCTCAAAGTTTTGTTTCTCTTGCACTGGTTGATGATTCTTCTGACAAATCGATGTAGATAATACAGTTCTGTACAGTTACAGTTTGTAATTTCACGTGTAATACAGAACTCAGTTTATTTGCCAAGATTCAGATTGGTTCAACTCACATTTAAAGATGTAGTGGCTTCTTGAGATACTCACGAAGAACAGGACTTTAGCACCCCTGAACAATCCTCTTTGGTTCTCACCTACCTCTTAACTTACTTCCACTTTATGTAGTTTAGTTACACACCTGTTTGAAATCCCTTCATTCTCCATCACCACAATGCATGTTTCCTCTGCACAAGTCTTGACTTGCTGTTTTCCAGGATTGTGAGATATTGGTTATCCGCTAGACTTTTAACAAGAAAAAATTCTTATTTAAGAACATAAGGGCCATACTGGGTTTCTGGTTCTTTTTTTAACCCTGTTGTAGTCTTGGCCTTCACAACTTCCTCTGGCAAGGAGTTCCACAGGTTGACTGTGCGTTGTGTGAAGAAATACTTTTTGTTTTTAAACTTGCTGCCTATTATAGACCTCTATCATATCCCCCCTTAGTCGTCTCTTTTCCAAGCAGAAAAGTCCCAGTCTTATTAATCTCTCCTCATATGGAAGCCGTTCCATCCCCCAATCATTTTTGTTGCCCTTTTCTGTACGTTTTCCAATTCCAATATATTTTTTTGAGATGGGGCGACCACATCTGCACACAGTATTTAAGGTATGGGTGTACCATGGATTTTTCTCTTTTAGTATCCATCCCTTTCTTGATGATTTCCAACATCATTAGCTTTTTTGACTGCCGCTGCACATTGAAAAGGAGGACTTGTAGCACCTTAGAGACTAACAAATTTATTTGGGCATAAGCTTTTGTGAGCTACAGCTCACTTCATCAGATGCATGCAGTGGAAAATACAGGGGGGAGATTTTGTATACACAGAGAACATGAAACAATGGGTGTTACCATACACACCGTAATGTGTAATGACATTTGCAAACTGGACACAATTAACTTAGGCTTGAATAAAGACTGGGAGTGGATGTGTCATTACACAAAGTAAAACTATTTCCCTGTGTTTATTCCCCCCTCCCCCCAACTGTTCCTCACACGTTCTTGTCAACTGCTGGAAATGGCCTGCCTTGATTGTCACTACAAAAGGCTTTTTTCTCTCCTGCTGGTAATAGTTCACCTTACCTGATCACAGTATGGTAACACCCATTGTTTCAAGTTCTGTGTATATAAAATCTCCCCACTATTTTTCCACCGTATGCATCCAATGAGGTGAGCTGTAGCTCACGAAAGCTTACGCTCAAATAAATGTGTTAGTCTCGTGCCACAAGTCCTCCTTTTCTCTTTGTGGATACAGACTAACACGGCTGCTACTCTGAAAACTGCACATTGAGTGGATGTTTTGAGAGAGTGACTCCAAGATCTCTTTCTTGAGTGGTAACATAATTTACACCATCATTTTATATGTATAGCTGAGATGTTTTCTGGTGTGCATTACTTTGCATTTATCAACACTGAATTTAATCTGCTATCTTGTTGCCCAGTCACCCTGTTCCGTGAGATCCCTTCAGCTCTACGCAGTCTGCATTGGATTTAATTATCTTGAGTAGTTTTGTATCGTCTGCAAATTTTGCCACCTCGCTGTTTACCCCTTTTTCCAGGTCGTTTATGAATATGTTGAATAGGACTTGTCTCAGTACAGACCCCTGGGAGACACCACTATTTACCTCTCTCCCTTCTGAAAACTGGCTTAAAATCAATATACTGCATTTACTTTACTTCATGTATGTTTAGGACTGGGTTTGTTAAACATGCAGGGAAGAAAACCGATTGTAAGTTCTTTGGGGCAGAAGCTGTCACTGTAAAGTGCCTAGCACAATAGGGCCCCAAGTCAGGACCACTAGGCATTAATCATAATACAGATGTTAAATAATTTAAGTTTGATTTCAAGAGTAACAGGTCATTTTGGGAAAGGGTGGGATTGTGACATCAGAGATCACCTGGCCAATCCACATACAGTTGAGCAGCAAATTTGCCTACTGCAAACAGTTTGATTACAAGACTCTTAGAAAAAGCTTTCCTCTCTAGATGGTAACACAGGTAAGTTACCTTAGAACTGGCCATAGGTAACAGGTACATTAATCCTGTTTAAGATGCTGAAAATTGATACTCAGTCACATTGTGTTAGTGAAATGTAGCCCTCTGTTCATGCTTGTGGAATCAGGGACTTTTTAATCTGGCAGTGGAACTGTTGCTAATCTATTAAATATCGATTATATGTCTTTTTCCTGGTGAGTGACACAATGTGTATAATTCACCTTCTGGTCTATTTCTGGTGTGAGAAGTATGAGTTTGTCTCTCCCAACCTCCCTTGTTAGGGGAAAGTCTTTCATGTTCTCTTCCCCTCCTTTGCCTCTGGAGGCAGGGTAGCATAGTGTATACAATAGCCAGTTTTCACCTTGTCTGAGGCCCTGAAGCAAGAACTTCTGGGCTCTTCATTGTGTCTCAAGCTATTTAAATGTAATCTCTTTTAAAAGATACAGCAGAAATTAAAGCTGGTCAGAGGTGACAAATCATGTTTAGATGTGTGGCCTGTGAGGGGAGAGTGAGAAGTTTAAGATCTTTATAGAGGCAACAAAGAGGAGGAGGGGACGTAGAGATGCAGAGAAGGTAAAATCTGCTCTCCCTGGCGGGCCTCTCTTACTCTGAGAACGGGACATTTAAGGAAGCTGAAAGGCAACAATTTTAAAACCGATAGTTTTTCTTTTAAGCAAAACACAACCTGTGCAATTCTCTCCCACAAGATACCAGAGTCCAAGAGTTTACCAGGATCTGATATATGGATGACATGAGCAAGCCCCATTAGATTGGGAGGGCCGGGGAGGAGAGATTGTTATGCTTCCAGCCATAAGAAGTTAGTAAGAAACTTCCCAGTGGTTGAGTTATTCCATATTTTCATATCACCTGGATTCTAGCCTATTCTGCTGCAGTATTTGTTCCTGGACGCTGTTGGTGATCACATACTGTGCTGGATAAGCTCCTGTCTGAACTGGACTGGCAATTCCTCTTTGTTCTGCCTCCCAGGGAGGATGTGTATACAGTATACAGTATGCATTGCACCTCCAACGGCCTGGGTTGCTCACTGCAAAAATGGCCAATGACACCAATTTTGGATCCTCCTGTAGTGAAAGGTCCCATTTGTTCTTATTTTTCCTCTTCGCTTTGCAAGAATTCTGATCCCTTGTCGAATAAACCCACAATATCTAACCTGCTTCTTTGTGAGCAGTTCATGTCTACACCGCAGCTGAGAGCAAGTCTCCCAGCCCAGGTAAAGAGACTCAGGCTACTTCAAGCAGAGTTAGCATGCTAAAAATCACTGTAGATGTTGTGACTTGGGCTAGCTGGGCAGGCTTGGGCTAGGGCAGCTAGCCCATGCTGTAATGTTCACACTGCTGTTTTTATGTGCTCTGCTTGAACTAGGGTGAGCTGTCTACCTGGCCTGGGACCCACAGAGCCTTAGCTGTTCTCTGCACACACTTTCCACTCCCACAGAAACATTGGCATAGGCTTGCCTTACGCTCCCTGTAACAAGCCACTTGCCATTCTAGTGACGCTGTAGTCTGAGAGGAAGATATGGAGTCGGAGCTGCTAGGGGAGATGCCTGTGTGCTCCCCGGCAGAGCCAGTGCATGGGCAGTTCCTGACTCTGCTGGACACTGTGGGCAGGCGGAACGGCCAGGTGCTAGTGATGGAGATGGACGATGTACATGAGGCAGTCCCGCTTGTGCAGATGGACTTTGCCCAGGCGCTCTTCAGAGGGATTGACCTAGAGGCCAAACTCCACCGGAAGGAGGAAATCAAGGAGGAAGAGCAGGAGATGCAACCACAGCTGGTCTTCATGCTCTGGCAATCGGCCACGCTGAGGCAGCTCATGCAGTGGGAACACCTGGATGAAACACTCTGGAACTTAAGGAATCTTTTTCCCTGCATGCCAGCTGCTCTGGTACTGGTGATGATCCAGCCAGACCTGCAGCACCAGCAGGTGGAATCAGAACGGGCGGCAGGGGCGCTAAGGAGAATGCAGTGCTTGCTAGATGGTGGCTTCCAGGAACTGGTGGTGGAAGCAGCTGTTTATAGCCCAGGCCAGCCAGACGGGACCCTGGAGGTCAAGAGAGCTGCCTGCAGAGCCCTGAGAGAAGTTCTGAAGGGCCAAGAAGGTACTGGAGGGGTCGGAGGTCACACAGGGCTAGGCATCATGTGAAGGGGGACTTAAGAGCAGGTCTTGCTGGGGAGGAGAGACAAAGAGCTAGGTGGGTGGAAGGAAATGTGGAAGTCTGAGCTGGGTGCAGAGGGGAAGCAGAGATCAAAGCAGAGTTAGGAGTGAAGAGACACGCCAGAGAGACATGAAAATCAGGGATGTGGGCATCCAGGGTGGAGCTGAGCAAGGCGGTATTTGGGAGGCTGGGATGGGCATGGGGGGCACATGAGCTGGAAACTAGACTGGGGAAGGGGAACCGCCGTATCCCTTTCAGCAACCCATGGTGCTGCAGGGCCTGAGGAGAGCCTTCAAGAAAGTACATCAGGAGCTGCTCTTTCGAGCTGCATGGCTCGGAGCCCTGTAGATTTGCTGCTCCTTGTTGCTAACTGACAGGAGGAAGCAGCTCTGGGAAGCTGAGCTCATGTGCTAGACAGAGCTTGAGTAGGAGATGGGAGAGGAGGCATCTTGCATGTGTGTGAGAGCTCTGAGGAAAAAGTCTTGGTTCAGGGGCTATCCAGTCGGTGTCCGTGGGTTTTTGGGGAACTATGTGGTGGTGTCAATAAATGTCTGGGCCTTTTACATAGGGGCAACCTGCCCCAGTCCACCAGCCCTACTTGGTGTGAGGGCAGGGGGCATGTTAAATCAGTGCCGAGGAGGATTGTAGGTCGGGCTCTGTTTGAGTAGGGTTTGGGGGGGGACGTTCAGTCATTGCCCAGCAGGTCGGAGAGAGCTGGGTGCTGTCATAAACTGGGACGTAGGCGGTCAGCGCTGGCAATCGTGAGCCAGAAAGCGGAGGTCAGAGGCGGGGACAGAATGGGGAGTCTAGCTCTGACCCTTGGCTTGAGTCAGGAATCAAGCTGGGGGGTGTGGTGGTGGGGGGGGAGTGTAGCAGCAGGGATCTGGGTCGAGGCTAGAGGACAGGAGCAAGGCAGGGCTCCGAAGGTAGTGGAGAAGGCAGGGTCCTGTTGCATGCCAGGGATTCACCTTGTTGCTTGGACAACTTCCTGTGCCACCTCCTGCCTTAAATAGTGAGTCTGCGCCAATCTGAGAGGCTGGACGTCTCCTACCGTTGGGAGCTTCGTGGGTGGGGCCTATGGTGAGCGAGGGTCCACCAGCCTACACTCTGGGACCAGCAAGCTGCTGGGTGCAGGTCGCCATCTGAGGATTGTCTGGGGGCCTGGGTTCGAGACCGGAGAGTCCTCACATAGGTGCCAGCGAGTCCCTTCTGATCCCTTAGCCTGGCTGGATCCCCTCTGTGATCCACTTGAGAAGCTGGGATTGCTGGCGACAGCATGCGCTGGGAGGAAGAACAGGTGGGAGAGGCTGCACGGTGGTGTGGCTCTTCTGCAAAGGCGTGTCGCAGGCTCCTCTGCTCAGTGGTTCATGCTCGGCCCAGCCCCAACCTTGCGGCTGATGCTCCCCAAGCCAGCGGCATTTACACTGTGTTCCTCCCCTCCCCCCAGAAATGACTCCCCAGGATCCAGTTACCATCCGACTCAGCTTGGGTGTGTGCAACACAGGATATGAAAGACGGTATGAGGACAGGCTCCCTTAGGCCGCATTGCAATGTGCCTGGAAGGTGGGTGCATCTCAGCCCGTCCCTTCATAGCAACATCCACATGCTGCTACTGCACGAGCAAACCCGTTTCACCGGCTGCTCCTAGCATACTTGTTGGAGGAGTGCTCCCAGGCAGGCCAACTCCTGCAGATACTTTTGCCTGAGATGCCTTCCCCACTCCCACAACTCTCCCCTGGCAGAAGTTTGGAAATTCCCCTTCCGCCCTGCCTGGGACTGCAAGCAGGCTGTGCTGGGCTGGGGGAAGGAGGATGGGGAGAGCAGTGGGAGGGGAGCGGGGGGGGCTTAGATACTGTGGTAATGGTGCTATAGAAAACCCTAGGCCAGACAGATCTTTATAGGACACCCCCTTCCTCCCCAGGCCACGCGCACAGTCCTGCAATGCTGCGCAAATCCCTGGGGTGCCATATATGCTCCCCTCGATGGGATAACAAAACTCGTGCTAGCAGCTAGATTCTGAGCATGCTGTTGTCAGCAGGGAGAGCTGCTGCTCCAGCAATCCAGCAACAGTCCCTTTCTTCCCTTTAGTTCACCTTACAGTATTTCTGTTGCCATTAACCCTTGGCAGGGTGGCATTTACCAGGCTGTCCTCCACACCAATACTCAGGGCCACCGGTAGACGACGACAAGCCAAGCCCTGTTTGTTACACTGCATGCTAGGGGCCTGATCCGACCCCCTCTGAAATCAATGGCAAGTCCTCCAGGGACTTTAGAGGACTTTGCATCAGCTTCCTAGGTCCCCTCCATCCCTGTGCATCAGCAGAATTTTGATTTGCATGGTGCAGCTGCCGTGAGAAGTCAGGGGGGAGGCAGAGCTCTGAAAAGTTGTGGCAAAGTAGCAGCATAAATGGTTAGGGTCCTACCAAATTCACCGTCATGAAAAACACATTACGGACCATGAAATCTGGTCGCCCCCAGGAAATCTGGCTATTTTAGAGGAGACTAGAGTTCACAGAGCTGGTCAGCTGAAGAGCAGCGGCTGCTGGCCGGGAGGGAGCTCACCTCTGAGGGCAGCATCGCTGCCAGCAGCAGCGCGGAAGTAAAGGTGGCATGGTATGGGGGGGTTGTCAAGTTGGGGGGCAGGGAGGGAGGCCCAGCCTTACAGGTGGGCAAGTGGGCGGCGGCCCAGGGCCCCGTGGTCACACCCACACACAGCCAGCCCGAGGCCCCTTTAACACACACACCCAGCCAGCCAGCCAGCCAGTGGCCCCTTTAACTCCTGAGCACGGGGCCTGGAGTCAGGGAGAGGCAGAGCTGGGGGCTGCGACTGTGCACTGAGCTCCAACTGCTAGTCCCGGACAGGCGGGGGAGGGACAGGACTCTCTCTTCCCCGGCACAGGCCACTCTCAGGGCCAGCTCAGACCCACCTCGGGGATCTTCCCCTGGCTTCAGGAAGCTCCATGGATGTTGGCCAGATGCCCAGCTCTGAAGCACAGGAGTAAGGGTGGCAAGACTGCAACCCTCCGACGATAGCCTTGTGACACCCCCGCCTCCCCCGCCCCCCATGGTTGGGACCCCATGGTTACAACCCTGTGAAATTTCAGATTTAAAGATCCGAAACCATGACATTTACGATTTTAAAAATCCCATGACCAAAGCGGACCTGAATTTGGTACGGCTGTATCTATGGTGATTGGGTGCTCTAGCTGGTCTAGAGAGATCTTGCATCTTGATATGTGGCTTTGTGTGAATCAGTTTCGCTAGGTTCCTGTGTAACGTGGAGTACCTACAGTGCAGGTTTGTGAACTCCCTGCTCCAAGTAAAATGGACTGTGTTTAGCACATTCAAGTACACACTACCCCCTCTGTGGAGTTTATCTCCATAGAAAGAAACTGATTTCACCATGTGTACAATGATCATGTTAAATAGACACTAGGAGTGATGCAACTTGCCTACGGTTTGGTATAATCTGATGGAGAATGTCCCTGGGAGGTATTTAGATTTTTTTTTTTCCAGGGGGAGGGAAGAGGCACTGTGGGAGGTAGGTGATTTGAATCTAATATCAAGTAACCCCATTGAATAGTTGCATCCTCACTGGTGTATTGTAGAGGTTATGATTAATGCTGGCTGGGAAACTTTTCCTTTCCCCATAAAATGTTGAGATTCCAGACATTTTCCCATTCTGCACTGGGACAAAACTGAGACCTTTTGAAAGTTTTCACACACAAAAAGAGGGAGGGAAAAAACCTACATAAACACCCCTTCCCACCCCAAAATAGCCAGTAGTAGTCTGAGGTTTGGGGCACTCACCTGGGATGGGGAACTCATGTTCCAGTCTTTGCTCTGAATTAGATAGAACGGGGACCTGTATCTGGGTTCCCCAATCTCAGCTGAGTGCCCGAACCCCAGCCTATTGACTGTTCTGGGATCTCAGGGTGGGGTTTTTTGTGAACACTTTAAAAAAAATTAATTGAAAAATTCCCAACCAGCTCTAATTATGATTAATTGATTAACTTGACAACAGTTGGACTGCTGGTGGACTGACACCTCCGCCTATCATGCTGACTAATAGTGTCTCACTGTTTCCTTGTCTCCCTTTTCTGTCTGTGTCCATCTGTCCTCTCTGTTTTATACTTAGATTATAATCCCTTTGGGAGCAGGGAGAGTCTGTTTGTTCAGAGTTTGTACATCACCAAGCTCAGTGGGATCCGGGCCCATACCTGGGTTCCTAGGTGCTGCAGTTATACAAATGTTGTTACAAATTATGCATTTTTGCATTAGAGACTTAATGTTTGTCTCTCTCTCTCTCTTTTTTTTTTACAGCTCCTGTATCCAGCTAAGATCTGAACTGCCACCAAAATAAAAAACCAAAAACAAAAAAACTACACAACAAAAAAACCCCACACATTAAAATTTGGAGTTTATTCTCTGTTTGCATGCCTGTGTGTATGTATAAACTTCAAACCATTTATCACTTACAGCAGGGCAGACAAAATGTCCTGGGACAGTTTTCATGTGAGGAATTATGTAATGACAGTGGACTCTTCTTTATATTTACAGCTGCTTAAATATTTATTTTAAACCCTTAACATCAAACATTAAATATTTTTTAAAATATTTCACAGCCAAAAAACGTGATTTCTTGTTTAGTTGTATCATTATCTGGGTCTATTTTAAACTCATGAACTCTTCAGTCTGGAATCTACGTCTACACAGCAACAACAAACCAATGGGAGTGAGTCTGGAGCCTGGATCAACTGACTTGGGCTTGAGCTACGGGGCTAAAAATAGCAGTGTAGACGTTTCTGCTCGGGCTGGAGCCCAGGCTCCGAGACCCTCCCCGCTTTCCAGGTTGCAAAGCCCAGCTCAGGCGGAGCGTCCACACTGCTGTGTTCAGCTCCAGAGCACAAGCCGGAGTCAGCTGATCTAGGCTGTGAGACTTGCTGCTGTGGGGTTTTTGGGTTTTTTTTGCAATGTAGACATACCTTTGTATGTTTTGTAATGCACCTAGCACGGTTCTGGGAGTCACACAAAAGCAGCCCTGATTATTCTGGAGGAAACTCTCTGGCCTGAAGTGGCGCATCTTGTCATTTGCTTCCCACGTTTCATTTCTTATGGTTGGTTTGAATTTGAAAGGAATTGAATCTCTGTAGGTATGGGAGGGTGTTGAGTGCCAGCTAATATCACCAGCTCCAAGCATTCATAGCTCACAAGTCAAGCTCCAAAAAATCATGAAATTTTAAAAAACAGGAACTGCTGTCCAAGGTCACCCTGCAGGCCGCTGACAGAGAAAGGTCACCCTTCCCAGTGTCCTGGGCTTCATGGTCTGAGTTCAGCTCAGTTCCTTGAGTAGCACAGCAGAAGGGGGTTTGCAAGAGGGTTTTAAATCCAGAGAGGAGGAGGTCACAGAGGCTGGACCAGCCGCAGGGGGCAGTGTGGAAGAAGGCACGGAGATGTCTGAGAGAAGCTGACCCGTGTGGGCGGATGACGCTGGCGTTGCTGCCAGAGCAGAGGTGGCAATGGTGAGGATCTGGGTAAGCAGGGTGAGGCACAGTTCTGCCGAGCTTTGCAGGCGGTGAGGAGAAGCTTGAATATGATGTGGTAGCAGAGGGGGAGCCGGGGGGGGGGGTTCAAACTGTAGCAGCATTTTGTGTGAACCGGCGGGGGGCATGTGCGTGTCTGGGAGGCCGGAGAGAAAGGGGGTGCAGCTGGTGATGGACTAGAGGAGAGCTAATAGGGCTCTTCCCTCTAACTTTTAGGATTCCTTCAAAGCACAATTTTCTGAATGCTGGGATCAGGCTGCTCCACCCTCTCAACGTACCCTGGCGAAGGCTGCACCGTCCCAAGGGAACAGGAGGGCTCGCTGCTCCGTTCAGGCACAATCACCCTGCTAGGTTTCGCTGACCTGTTAACCTCCTAACGTGGATCAAAAAGGGGCCCGTGCCCAGGACTCTAAGCAGCTCCAGCTTTATCTGCCTCCAAACAAAACCTTGCCAAATCCCTCTCCCCATCGATCCAGCACTGTGTACTGACACGACGGGGCAAGGTCCATTCACCCCTTGGCCTTTTCATATAGTGCCCCAGACAGGAACGTTTTCAGGGAGTTCTCTCAGCCTTGGTCCCATTGACGGCACCAGTGCTGGGCTGCTCCCACATCCTGTATGGCTAAGGAGTCTGCGTTCTTTAAGGTGAACAGCTTCCTGTTCCGACAGCCTGGAGTTCTGGCTTTCTCCGCAGGCCAGAGGCAATGCAAGTACAAGTGGGACAGGGGCGCTATTTGGTCACAGCCAAACTCCATCACAGCTTATCCCATTCACCAGGGATGGGCTCACTGGGAGTCAGTGGTGGAGACTGCAAACCAATCAGATTCTCCAGGAAGACAGCAGAAGCTCCGTGTAGGTGCTTGGGGGATGGGAGTAGTTGCATTTAGTACTGATGATGTAACACACCCGCAGGTATAAAGCCTCTGTTGGAGGAGGCAGAGAGACACTAGTCTCCTCCACCAAATACCCAGGTAAGCTATGGGGAAGTTCCCTGAACTGGGGGAGGCAATAGCCATGAGTTCAGATCTCACCTCTGCCGACTGGTTTGTGTTCCCTTCTACCCTTATTAATCAAGGCTAGGCATCCAAGTATGAGCTACAGTTTCATTTCACAGTTAACAGAGTGATTACACCGCAAGCGCGGTTGGGAATCAGAACCCAGACTCATGGTAACATAAGAGATCCAATTCTTAGCTGTGCCATCACACTGCCTTTCAGATAGGATGATAAAAGCACGTTCTGCCTCAAACCAATAAGCTACCCTCTTCTCCCCAAACCAAGGCTAAGTGTGGTGTTGTGTTTTCTCCCCAGACCAGGATTCCTGATGTCCGTGGTGATCCTGGCATCTAGCACAGTTGTGTCACCCTCTGAAGCAGTGTGTTGAGTCCTCCTTTAGTTGCTGAACTCAGGAGGCCTAAGCTAGGGGTCTGATAGGCCAGGCTTCAAACCTTGCTGTCAAGGATATTGGTTAAAGTCTCTTATTCACGGTATCATGAATTTCACCATAAAATTGCGAGTGTTGACCACTCTGTCAACACCTATGAGGCGAAAGGCCTACGTTAAGTGAAGGGAGCCCATGCTCTGAAACCACTGCATGACCCTAATAAAAGTAAGGCTTTGCCCTGTGAGGACACCTGAGTTTATTACTCAACTGTTCAGCTATAAAATGAATTCCCCTCACAAGTTGGGTTATGGCCTGCTTTTCAGGGCATTAGCAGAAGTACCATGATTCTGGGGGAAGACATGGCCATGGGCGAAGAATTGTGGCCACACACAGAGCAAAAGAGAAGCTGTGGGAGAGGGGAGAGCTCTATGCTGTGGGGTTTGGCTGCTGTGCAGAAATGACTGGTCCTTTTGGAAGCAGCCTGGCTGGTCCATAACCGCCGATATGGACTAAGACTATGAGTTTAGCATGATTTTTCCAGGGCCTTATATGGCTCTAACTGAAATGGATTTCCTACGTTGAATGTGATTGCGTCCAGTGAGCGCAGATGGTGTGGGCTATGTGGCTGGTGTCTAGTGGGAAGGAGAGGAGCTCATTAGGGGCTAAAGTCATTGGTGCCTGGTGACTTTCAGAATATCCACTAGTTTTTGATAGCTAACCCCTGGCAACCCCTAATCTGTCTGGATCCCATCTGTGGCCCCTGAAGGACCTTCTGAGCTGGTTAGGTACAACATGACCTGGGAGTACAGACTGGTATGAAGGGCGTATAACAATGTAGTCCTTCGGTCAGGAGGGAGAGAACATCTGAAGCCTTTCTGCTGTGTTTGCATTAAATTACATACAAGGTGCACAGTCTAAGCCGGTGACAGTGGGTTGCTTTCCATTTTGGTAGCAGGGTGATGGGCCCTTGCTACCACCAGCTGATGAGGGCTATGGGTGGTGGTGTGTTTTTAGATTTTTACAGCAGGCACCTCTGCAGTATAAAATAAAATCTCTCCTTGCAGAATTCCGTTCCTGGAATAAAATTGACATCAAAGTCCTTTTCACAATGCTCTGCCTAGCATATGGATTCCTCTATGTGGGCTCCTTCTTCTGGATCTGATCCCCGTGTGCCTCCCTCAACCCCACATGGGTTTCTCTCTTTCTGTTTCATGTTTTGATGTTAGATTTTCTCATTCATGCTCAGCATGCCTGCAACAGCTGCATGCATATCCTGTGTTCTCCAAGGGAACAAACTGTTTCCACAACTCAATGAGTTTTTGAAGCCTATGAGACTGCAGGATTTAGGGGATTTTGTGCTGTGGGTAGTGATATACAAAGTGGGTTTGGACACAATAAACAGCTGTGGAATCCAACAACACATAGCACTAGGATCTGATTAATCACAGGATCCTTTTCATTTTAAGAATTCAGTTTGTTCCATTTTTATGACTACATGGTCCCCTCTTTCTCTCTGCTTGTGGACATAGGGCATAGTCCCAGCTCATTCCTCTTGATCGGATTTTCACCTTGATAAAGACTTTACTCCTCTTCAGTAGCAAAACAAAGGTGACAAGGAATATCAGACTTTCATTCGGCTCCACATGGAATGTCAGGGAGAAAATTCTGTTCAGCTTTCGGAATCCTATTGTACAAATGGAGAGTAAAGCAGTCGCTGTGATTTTCTTAGAACCTGCGTGTTAGCTTGTTTGTGAAGGAGAAGGAAGAATAGCAGAGTCATTAGGACCAGATTCTGTGTTCAGCGACAGTCATGGAAAGACTGTCCATTGAGATCAATGGGACTGAATCAAGCCCACAGCCAGATATGCCGAGACCATGTCTTTGTTAATTGTTAGCCTAACTGCTGAAAAGTAGGTAAAGGTTTATGAATTGTTACAATGACCTTTGATATAAATGTTTAAAAAAGATAGGAGAAGGAGATAGACTGACTGAATTAATTTAAACAGAAATGATCGTCCGATCCCACGGAAGGACCGTGTTAAGGTCATGACTGGTGAACAAGAGGAGCAGAGGATTGGAAATCAATGAACCAAAATCGGTGTGTTGGAAATTAGGCCTGCTTGGTGGACAAAATAATGAGTGGATGGATTATTCCACCCATCGCCTCTTTGGGGGCCCTTAAAGAGACTTTAGAGGGGAGAATAAACCTTACTGACATCACCGCAGCTGCAGTGGAAGGATTGTTGCCTGATACCACACACGGATACTCCAGTAGGGACACACGGATACTCCAGTAGGGACACTTGACCATCAGTGCTGCAAAAGCGAGGACCTCAAACTGATAAATGTGAGATCCTGCTCTGTCTTCCCCTCCCTTGTGTACTTCTGTTTGCCCCCCATCTTCCTTCTGTGTTATCTCTCTCGGCTTTTCACCTGATCCTGAAATCAGCTGTACTGCCCGGCACCAGGTTGGTGAGACGAGACAGCCCATCCAGCATTGCCCAACCTGAGAAGGACCAGTGAATGAGAGGAACTGAACAGACCAACCAGATGATGCCCCTGACCCAGGAGGTGAGCCAGGGTCCAGAGCAACAGCTGTCATGGCCAACCTGCCAGCATCCATCTGTGCCCGACCAGCCACTCTGTATTCCAAGAACATCAACAAAAGCTGAATTTCCCCCAGCCTTACTCTCCTATGTCTTCTCTCCCTGTCTGTGTCCTCGATTTCTCTAAAGCAGGAAAGTGATGATTATTCCCTATTCAAAACTGAACAACAAGCACTAAACCTTTCTTCCCCACCAAGAAGCACTGTTTGACGGATTGAATAAGAGACTTTAACCAATATCCGCTGTCTCCAAAAAGGGACTTTGCTAGGTTTTGATTGTTTGTTTTGCATAAACTATTAATTTCAGTGGCAGTGCTCTTTACCTCCTCTGGATTATTTTCCTTTTGTGTGTTTCAATCAATAAACTTCTGCCCTTTGGCATGAATTGAATTATATATTTGCCATGGCACTAAGCAGGCTGAGTTCTCTGCATACCAAACAGTGGATCCTAGTTTAACACTGTTTAAATATTGGACAGTGATTGGGTGTTAACACCTTTAGTCCATATATTCCAACTAATTTAGTACAGCAGGACCTAGGAGAAGAGCTAACAAACCTACTTTCATATGGTCCATAAACCTGAACTGGAACCAAGGACTTCTTGGTCAGATTAACTTTCCCTCCTCAGGAGAGATCCAGGATGGGAATAACAGTGCAGATCATATCTCTTTAGTTCAGTGTCTAGCTTTAGTCAGGACCTCACTTCCAATTGCTAACAAGTTGGGAAAAGACCAGTGTTGTCTACAACTTCCTGGCCTCAGAAGCACCCTTGATATGGTTGCTTGGGTCCTACCACTGAAAAGATTTAGTTTGAGCTACATGGAAGTCACTTGCAATGTACCACTAAATCGGTACCTGTTTTAAACTCTGTTTGTTAGGAGCTAGTTCTGTCTCTTTAAAAACAATGAGTAGGAAGAGAAAACTGCATTGGCAATTAGAGCTTACCTTTGTTAATGAATAGAGAAATGTAAACACAGTTGTTTGGATATGGTGGATTATGTTCACATTTCCTATGAACATAGTGACAACGGAACATCTAAACAAAATGAGTTGTGGAATTACAGCTGAGCATAAAAAAAGAACTGGAGCTTTACAGACACTTTCATTTTGAAAAGTGGTTTTTTTTTTATTCAGATAAACCAGGTATCTGTTGCCAAGCAAAAATAATTAGTGATGCTCATCCAATTTAAGTATGGATTCTTTTGCCTTTTATGTCTAGGATGTACCTACATTAACCATAGAGCTTCCAACTGGAGGGGTTATTGTCCCAGAACAGGTCAGGGTTTGGACGCTACTATTTGAAAAGCTGCATAGGAGCTAGGTATTATTGTTCATACTCCAGATAAGGATTATTCTTTTAGCTTCATGTGAGCCAACTCGAATGGCACAAGAAACTATTTTGCATACTCAGGCACAATTTAAACACCTTTGCGTGGTAGGGGGCTTTGTCATCAGTCGGCATAAATAATGCCCTGCCCCTTTAAGGCCCAAACTTCAATAGAGAAGGGCTTTCATCAGTCAAAATCCAAAGCAAAACAGTAAAGCATGGTTCTCTCCTGCCGGGGCTGGAGAGCAAAGAAGAAGACCTTACCGCTGGTTCTCTTCTCAGCAACAGGGCTCTTTCTAGAGATCTTTCCTTCCTGACTCACTGCTGGAATAAGATCCCAGCTTCCCACAGCACCTCCCTCGGTGCTATGGAGTGGGGGAGTGGAGGGAAAGAATACATTTCCCCCAGCTTCATCCCTAAATAGAGTCAATCTCCTTCCTGCCCCATTATCTGCTTCAGCGAAAGGAAAACTATAATAAATTAGGTATTGGGTATGGAGTTCCTGGAATCTAGCAATAAAAAGTGAAATCCAGGGGGCCCCAGCTATGTGGCTGTTCCCTATGATTGTTCCCTGTTGTTTTAAAAGTCTGTAGTATTAGATACAGAATGTACTGTATCTACACCAGATTAGATAAAGGGTGATTGACAAGACTTGAAATAAATGAAAACAAATCCTTACACAAACTCTAAATAAAGGCCATTCCTGTCTTTTAGATTGTATCTCATTGTATAGCTTTAAGAAAAGGAGGACTTGTGGCACCTTAGCGACTAACCAATTTATTTGAGCATAAGCTTTCGTGAGCTACAGCTCACTTCATCGGATGCATACTGTGGAAAGTATAGAAGATCTTTTTGTACACACAAAGCATGAAAAAATGGGTGTTTACCCCTTTTGTAGTGGAAAACACCCATTTTTTCATGCTTTGTGTGTATAAAAAGATCTTCTATACTTTCCACGTTATGCATCCGATGAAGTGAGCTGTAGCTCACGAAAGCTTATGCTCAAACAAATTGGTTAGTCTCTAAGGTGCCACAAGTACTCCTTTTCTTTTTATGAATACAGACTAACACGGCTGTTACTCTGAAACCTGTATAGCTTTAGTACAGGGCCCATTCTTTTCAGAAGTGGGTTACCTTGCTGTCAATGAAGTAGGTCAACATATGGTCTTATGACAGCAGAATGTGATCCCTAGTTAAGATTCTCCCCTCTTTATCAGTGTTTGTCAATTATTAAGTTACTTTCACGAGTCACTTGCCTATGACTCACCTGGGCTAAGCCAGCTCTTTCTGGTCTAACTCAGGGGGCAAGCCCCTGTGGAAGAAAGTATGCTTGGAGCAGGGTTGTGATGGTGCAAAGTACTCATGTGATGTTGCACCCCATAATGCTTTATAGAAATATGCTTATGAGTGTAAATATGACATAACTGGAATATGTTTTATGCTAGATATGCCATGTAACATATCTCTGCAAAGGTTATGTTTTTCTGCATGTATTCATCCTATTCGTATGCATGTATGATTTTTATATCTGAAGTTATGAGCATTGGCATAGCTTGTATTTAAAGTGTTTGCTGTAGAAAACACCTAAGGGAGATGTGGTCAACATAGAGTGAAGGGGTTATTCAAGTAATTGGGAGTACTTGGTTAACAATGGACTTTGATAGGCACCAACCCACATCTGAGCTTTCCTGGGAACGTCCTGCAGAAAACTGAGTCAAGCATGGACCTGTGACTTGCCCAGGTGACTCCAAAACTCCATTTTGTAGCTGGATTCTACACAGGGGGAGAGAGGGGTTTCCACCCACAAGAGAGAAACTATATAAGCTCCTGGGAAAACCCTCCATTTTGTCTTCAGCTGGCTCAAGAGGTAGCCTCTCCACTCCCAAAGGATACGTGAAAGAAACTGGAACAAAGGACAGTAACTACTGGGGCATGAGTGATTGCTGGACCCAGACTAGAAGGAGACTAATCTGTAAAAGAAGCTTATTGGAACATCTCTGAGGATGAGATTTCATCTGTAATCATTGTCTTACTGTGTTAGGCTTAGACTTGCGTGTTTTATTTTATTTTGCTTGGTAATTTACTTGTTCTGTCTGTTATTACTTGGAACCACTTAAATCCTACTTTTTGCATTTAATAAAATCACCTTTTACTTATTAGCCCAGAGTATGTATTAATACCAGGGGGGGAGAGGGGTAAACAGCTGTGCAACTCTCTCTATCAGTGTTATAGAGGGTGAACAATTTATGAGTTTACCCTGTATAAGCTTTATACAGGGTAAAATGGGTTTGTTTGGGATTTGGACCCCATTGGGAGTTGGGTATCTGAGTGCTGGAGATAGGAACACTTCTTAAGCTGTTTTCAGTTAAGTCTGCAGTTTGTGGGGGACATGGTTCAGACTTGGGTCTGTGTTTGTAGCAGGCAAGTTTGTCTGGCTAAAATCAGGCAAGGGACTGAAGTCCCAAGCTGGCAGGGAAAACAGGCTTAGAGGTAGTCTAGACACATCAGGTGGTAGTTTCCAAGGGGGTTTCTGTGATCCAACCTGTCACAGCTCACAACCCTTGTTTTAGCAGGGGCCCTGCAGCCAGCATGCTTGCAAACTGAAATGGTGCTGGTCAGGGTGTACAAGCAGCCATAAATGTTACAGCCCTTCTGTAAATGTCATGGAACTCCACTGGAGGAAGGAAGGGGTGACGTCATTGCCACACCCCAAACTGGTGATTCCTGTGACCTGAGAGCTTTCATGCCTAATGTTTAAACCACTGATTCTTTCACATCTTGGGCAGGCCTTTGAGGTGGAACAGTACCTTATAAAGTTTGGGACTTTGCCAGCCTGATGTAAGGAATGTATGTATTTTTTTATTATTCTCAGAGTGCAAAGCACCATAAAGTCACATCACAGTGAACACAACCCAGGCGAGTCATTGGCCAGTGATCTTTCTCCATGTTTTGCTGTCTTCACACATCCCAGAGAAGGGTGACACCACATCCCATCCAGTTAGCCACATCATCAAACCACACTCGCTGTGGGCTTCCCTGGCACCAGTCATTGGTAGGGAGAGAATGTAACCTAGTCCCCTAACTGAATGGTTCTCAACCTCTTCCCTAGCATGACCTCCGTGTCTATACTGGGACATCCTCCGCCCCGCCTTCCCATTTAGCAACAGGGAATGGCAGGGTGGTTGGGACCTTCATCCCCAGCTTGAGCACCCCTGCCCTGACTCTTCCTCTTAGCTTGTCTGTGTCTGGCTGGACTATCATTGTGGAGTGAAAGTAAATGCTCCACCCTCCCATTATTTCCTGTCTCTGTAATGTTAAAGAGGACTGCACATAGCCACTGGTGGCTAAATAGATTCCAATTTCTTTGCAAATCAGATGTGGCTCATTAAACATACAGTGTTGGGTGTCAGCCCGTCAACTGGAAGCCCTGTAAATTATTAGCATTGCACCTTCTGCCGGGGGCTCTCTTAGGACTGTGAGTGGCCCTGTTTATCAAGGAAAAGCAGCATGAGAATCCCATCTGCCTTGATGCTGATCCATGCAGCTTCCCAGCCCAGCTGACACACATTTGTCCATTTTGCAAACTTCAGGGTATGTTCTCCCCTGGCTGTGTGTCACTTGATGTCCGTTCATGTGAATAGGACTTCTTTGTATGCTTAGTGATCACAGTGAGCTCGCCTCTGCAACCGTCACGGCCAAGGTCCACTACAGTTATTTCACCACTCACAACTGGGGCTTTATATTTGGTAACACAAAACCTCCACTTAGATGTGGTACTTCCCCTCCCCCTCCCTCCCCGCACGCTTGGTGTGTGCACCTGGGTTAGTACTGAACATTTGCTAATGCTGCCGACCCTGTGAGTAAGAGTTTGCATTCTACAGGAGGGGGATTAATGTGTTGTGTGTTTATGGCACTGTTGGAGTGGCTTGTGAGGAGGCTGCATAGTCTGTCAGTGTTTGTGGACCGAAGCTGTGTGGGTAGCTGTGTGGGTGGTACGGTACAGTTAGAAGGTCTCCTGTAACTTGGCAAGTCATTGCTTTTAAGGCTTTTGGCTAGGAGGATGTCCCACTCACCTAACCTTAATTCCTTTCAAACAAAGGTTGTGGCATGAACTATATATGTGTACTATATATTATAGTACCAACTGGATGAACTAATGCACTTCGCCTTTCTTCTGTCAGGTATGTTCCTCTTTGCCCTCCAGTCCCATCACACCCACACGCAGGAGTCTTTCTCCTGCACCTTGTCAGGTTGTATCAGTTGCACTCCACCTTCAAATCCCTCAAAACTCCCCTTTGCTGTGAGGCCAGGAGGCCTACAAAAAGCTTTGACAGCAGTTAGGCTGCTGGTGTGTTGTGACCACCGCCTCTCTCCTTCTGTTGCCCCATTTGCCTGAATCCATCCTTTATACTTGATTGCAAGCTCCTTGGGGCAGGGACTATCTTTGCCTTCTGAGTTGGTACAGCGCCTAGCACAATGGGGTCCTGGTCCGTGACTGAAGCTTCTAGCAGCTTTACTATAATAATACTAACAAACCCTGGGGGTCGCTCAGTTAGTTATCAGGGCAGGATTCACAGCAGGAAGAGGGTTGATGTACTGTGTGCAGTTGGTTGTGCTGTTCATTTCTCATTCTCTCTTCCTCCTCCCAGTGTCTGAGGGGCTCAGGATTCCGGGGCAAGAGGACTTTTCTCTATTGTCAGCTGGCTTCTGATGCCCAAAGCAGAATTTTCCTTCCACTCTTTTTCACACTGTGCGCAACTAACCTATGGACCTCCTCGCCAGGGGATGCTGTGATTGCCAAAAGTACAACTGGGTTAAAAAAAGAATGAGATAAATTCATTGAGGAGTGGACGGTTAGCCAAGAGGGTGACCGACCATGCTCAGGGTGACCCTCCTAAACCTCTGCCGGGAGGAGAACAGAGGGGAGCGCGGGATTCCGATAACTACCCAGTTCTGCACACTCCCCCTGAAGCTCTGGTACTGGCCATTACTGGAGACAGCAGAGGGGCCTAGATGGACTATAACTCTGACCCCTCTGCGGCACCTCCTAGTCTCTGGATTTTCCTTCTATCCTGGTGTGGCTGTTGCCGCAATTGGAAGACTACAACCAGGGCAGGCCTGACCCCCGGCAGCACGCCTTGGTTCCAGCTGATCCTAGAAGCCTGGGGCGGGGGGATCTTTGGCCCACACAAGCGGCTGGGCCAGGAGCGTTCTGGGCCCCTGGTTCCCCGCCCCTGCACCCCACGTGGAGTTAGGAGCAGGAGCCGAGGGGGAAGAAGCCCGGTCACAGCCTGAAGCGGCGAGGGGGCGGCCTGTGCCGGGATCCCGGGGCGGGGCAGGAAAGGCGCTGAGCCCTGGCCCCGGGGCGGCGCTGCAGAGGGAGACGGGGAGCGCCCGGAGGGCCATGGAGGGGGAGTCCCCGGGCCGCGGGGAGCAGGCGCTGCAGGAGCTCCAGGCCCTGGTGGAGCTGGTCGGGGGGAAGCCCGAGGTGCTGCTGGTCGGGGAGGTGCTGGAAGCGGGGGAGACCCGGGCGCTGCTGGGGGCTTTTGCCCGGGAGCTCTTCGGGGAGCAGCCCGGGCCCGCGGCGGGCAGCGGGGGGCAGCCCCGGGGGAAGCCGGCTCCCCAGGTCCGGGTGTGCCTCGGCCCCGGCGGCGCGGCCGGCCGGGAGATCCGCTCCCCGCTCATCTTCCTGCTGTGCCGGGCCGGCTCCCTGCAGCCGCCGCGGGCCCGGGCCCGGCTGCGGGAGATCGCGCGGGACCTGCGGAGCCGGCTGCCCCGGGGCCCGCCGGCCGCCCTGGTGGGGGTGATCGTGCAGCCCGGCCCCGGCCAGGAGGCGGCGGCGGCGCAGCGGCGGCTGGAGGCGCTGCTCTGCGAGGTCTTCCAGGGAGGGCGGCGCGGGGCCGGGCTGCGGGACACGGTGCAAGCGGCCGCCTACAGCCCCGGCCGCCCGGGCGGGACGCTGGAGGTCCGCAGAGCCGCCTGCCGAGCCCTGCGAGCGGCCCTGCAGCACCGAGCAGGTACGGGGCGGGCTGCCCGCGGGCTGGGGCATGGGGGGAGCGGGGAGAGAGCAGGCCGGGGGCGTCGGGTTTCTTTCTGGCCTCGGGTTGCCGTGTGCACCCCCTGGCGAGCTGAGCAGCTGTGTCAGCACCGGCTGGCATCCAGGAGCGCCGGCCCTGCCGGTCGCCACCAGCTCTCAGCCCAGAGTCTCTTACAAATGACACAATGGGGCAGGCAGCTGCGGCTGGAAGGCGCTGGGTCTCGCTGGACACACAGCCGCGCTTGGGTGGGGGGTAGTGGAATCAAAAGGCCCTGGGATGTGCAAGGGGAAGGTGGCTCCCTGAGTTGGGATGGGCAAGCGCTCCAGAGCCAACCCCCCGCCTTCCTTCAGTGAACGCCCCGGGAATGGCCATGATCCCACACCAGTAGCACGGATTTCCTTGCTGGGGCATTGGTTCAGAACAAACCGTGCCGCCTGCTTAGTTAGTCCCAGGTGCCCCTGTGGGTTTCCCAGCCCAGGACTGACCCATCCTGACGGCTCAGTTCATTAGGTCTGATGGGATCACGGCACAAGACGGGATGGCAGGTATACATGTATTATAATAATTCATAGCTGTAAGGAACACCACTGGTTACAGCTGATTGGTGCCATGGTCTTGAACCCATTTCTGTCTCAGCAGCACTATCTTGGGGCTTGGCACAAGTTGTACTGGGTTTACTATACCGGTATAATTAAAGAGGTACAAGTGTGGATGCAGGTCATGTCTACAATGGGAGCCTTACCAGTATAGGTATACTGCTGTGTTATACCAGCAGGGTGCTTTTATTGTAGATGCTGCCTTTGGTGGGACACAACTGAGAGTATCAATTCAGGACAAATTGTTTAGAGCAGGGCAGTTACAGCCCAAAGCTGGGTGTCCTTTATTATTAAGGCATGTCAAACCCACCAAACAGAGAGGACTTTGGTTTTTACCCCACTGGCTAATCATAAGCCTCACAAGCAATTCCCTTAGACACTCCAGTTTCCCAGTCTTGCCACCAGCATCACTCCTTATGGGGATGACTCAGTATGAAAACTGATACCCCAATAAAAGAAAAAAAGTTCTCCTGATGCCAAACGACCAAGCCCCAGACCCAGATCAAATGAAAACTTAGATCTTACCCAAAATACACGCTAATAGCCAATTCTTATTAACTAAACTAAAATTTATTAAAAAAGAAAAGAGAGAGAGTTGGTTGAAAGATCAATATACATATAGACTTGAGTTCAATTTCTTGAGGTCCAGATGCATAGCAGAGATGGTTTCAGAGGAACAGCCGTGTTAGTCTGTATTCGCAAAAAGAAAAGGAGTACTTGTGGCACCTTAGAGACTAACCAATTTATTTGAGCATGAGCTTTCGTGAGCCACAGCTCACTTCATCAGATGTGTACCGTGGAAACTGCAGCAGACTTTATATACACACAGAGAATATGAAACAATACCTCCTCCCACCCCACTGTCCTGCTGGTAATAGCTTATCTAAAGTGATCATCAGGTGGGCCATTTCCAGCACAAATCCAGGTTTTCTCACCCTCCACCCCCCCACAAACCCCCCCTGGATTTGTGCTGGAAATGGCCCACCTGCTGATCACTTTAGATAAGCTATTACCAGCAGGACAGTGGGGTGGGAGGAGGTATTGTTTCATATTCTCTGTGTGTATATAAAGTCTGCTGCAGTTTCCACGGTACACATCTGATGAAGTGAGCTGTGGCTCACGAAAGCTCATGCTCAAATAAATTGGTTAGTCTCTAAGGTGCCACAAGTACTCCTTTTCTTATAGCAGAGATGGTGAGTTTTAATTGCCAGAAGTTCTTTTAGAAATAGTCCATAGGTTATAGTCCAATGTCCATATTCAGGGTGACTCCAGTCAGTGACTGGGGATCTCAATTCTTATGGCTTAGGGTTTCCCCTTCTTGAAACCCAAAGCAGATCCGAGATGAAGAAGGATCATGTCCCAAGGTTTTTATATATTTCCAGCAACCTCTTGGCCTGAGAAAACAACAGGCTTAACTTTGTCTCCCAAACATCATGGCAATTAGCATAGGGTAATTTATCCATTAAACAGTTCAGATACAGGTTACCCCAACCTTCAAAGGGACATATAGACAATAACCCTATTTCACTCAAGTGTTTTCCTAAATGTTAATATTCCTTTTTTGATCTTTGAATCAAAGCCATAGCAATAGACAAGACTTGTTTGCTTACCTCACAAGCCCTGAGCAAACACCTACCCTTCTATCTCTAACAATGCAGGCTTGCATTTCAAAGCTCTGTTTATTTACATCTCTTCCTAACAAGTCTTTAAAGTTCGGGCCATGGGTTAGGTCAGTCTGTGAGTTAATTAGCTCTCTCTGGCCCTGTGTCTCACATAGCGTAAGTGTGCTTTTCCTGGTACAGTGTATTCCAGCTGCTCGCACTCTGGTTCTCCTGGAGCAGAACAAGCAGCTTGCTCAGAATCATGGTGTTGCCAGTATAACTGCATCTCCTCTCGGGGCTTTTGCCTGCACAGCTGCATCAGTCACAGACGATGTCTTATCGCACCCTTGACCAATGTAGCTATGCTGGCCGAAGTCTGTAGTGTACGTGTAGCCACATTTACATTAGTATAAAGATACCGGTATAGTTTATTCCTGTGAGGGGAATAAGCTTTACACCTATAACTACGTCCCCATTAGGGGCGATACTGGTATAAACACTTTGCTAGATTATCATACCCCTAACTGGTGTAGGTATACCAGTACCTCATCTGCATATTTATGTGCAAACAAATGGCAGTTCAACCCTGCCTCCGCACCCCTGCAGCTCACTTCCCTTTTTGAAAGTACTTGCCTCAGTCTGTCCTGTTTTCTCTCTTTCCCCCCTCACTTTCACGGCTTTCCCCACATGCTTGGATCCCATCCAAAGACTCCTCCCTGCTCCTCTTGCCCTAAGGGGTCCCTCCAGCCATAGGTGCTGGAACTAGGGGTGTTGTTGCACCCCCCCAGCTTGAAGTGGTTTCCATCATATCCAGGGTTTACAGTTTGGTTCAATGGCTCTCAGCACCCCCGCTATACTAACTGTTCCAGCATCTCTGCCTGCAGCTGTCCTCAAATGCATTTTCCTCAGACCCTCTCTAGATCCATAGGCCCTCAGCCAGGATTCATAGGCTCCCCAGAGGCGGCAGCCCCTGTAGTCCCCTCTCAGAGGTCACCCCTCTTCACCCTCCCCTTGCCCTTAGTGCTTTTATTTTTCCCTTTGGCCTAGTTGGCTCCTTCCCATGGAGAAACCTGTAGGGGCGGGACAGAAAAGCCCCCTTGCTGAGTTTCCAGACAAGGCCTTTCCTCTTCCCTGGGTCAGGAGCCAGCTGCATGGCTGGTGCCATGGGGCAGGGGAGACATTTGCAGGGTTTGGGGTTGGGTTGTGTCTCCTCCCCACTTCCGTGCATACAGGAGGAGACACTGACTCAGTGACATCCCTGTTCCTGGGTGTTTCTTTCCCATGCCTCAGATCCCTGCTCCGGGATGTTATTTCTTGGCTTCTCCTCATGTTCCTGTTGTTTGCCCTCCTGGTCCTGGCTCCAGTTTCTTTTCTTCTGCTGGTGGAGCCACCAGGCCTCCCCTTCCCCCCCCCCCCCCCCCCCCGCGGGGTCTGTCATTAGCTGCAGACAGCTCAGACCCAGCTCGCTGACATGGGACCTCTGTCCCCGCAAGCCTTGGGACAACTGGCCTGTCTGCTCCCCTTCTGCGCTCCACTGAACCATATTGGGCTGATGTCGTGTGTCTTCTGTCAAAAGGGGCCTGACCCTCATCCCTATGTTCCCCTTTGCCTGGGTCACTCCACATAACTGGTCTCACACAGTTGCAGGTGAAACCTCTGTTAGGTTTGTACCCAGACTGGGACGTTGGATCCCACAGGCCAGGAACCTGGGGTGTAACAGAGATCCAGCAGTGAGATTTGGAGCCGGATCTGAAATTCGCGACTTGGGCCTGTCTGTGTCCAGATGACAGGTTTCAGAGTAGCAGCCGTGTTAGTCTATATTCGCAAAAAGAAAAGGAGTACTTGTGGCACCTTAGAGGCTAACCAATTTATTTGAGCATGAGCTTTCGTGAGCTACAGTAGCTCACGAAAGCTTATGGTCAAATAAATTGGTTAGTCTGTAAGGTGCCACAAGTCCTCCTTTTCTATCCAGATGGAATCAGAAGCAATCAGATTACTCTTCCCTTTCCCTGAACTTCAGGTCTGAATGAATCCAGCCACGATCTTCGTGGTTTAGGTGCTATCTCTCTAATGAGCTGACCTAGAACCCTGAATCTGCACTTTGGGGAAGCTTGGATCTGATCCCGGCCTAGTCCCGTCACCCCTTTCAAGCCTGTACTGCCCTCTTCTGGTGCTCCGAAGCTAGTGGCGGTTGCAATCTTTGTGCCTGTGACTTTGTACTGAGGCAGGAACACACAGCTTTTCCATCTCTCACTTCCATGTGCCTGACACTGCTGTCCTTCGCCCATCTCTCTCCCATCCAGGGAATACTGCTGGGGTCTCGGCATTTGCTTCACACCCTCTTCTTTAATGACAGGTTTCAGAGTAACAGCCGTGTTAGTCTGTATTCGCAAAAAGAAAAGGAGTACTTGTGGCACCTTAGAGGCTAACCAATTTATTTGAGCATGAGCTTTCGTGAGCTACAGCTCACTGGTGAGCTGTAGCTCACGAAAGCTCATGCTCAAATAAATTGGTTAGTCTCTAAGGTGCCACAAGTACTCCTTTTCTTTTTGCCTCTTCTTTAAGTCACTCTTCCAAGTGCCCCAGAACCCTCTGGATCCTTTTGGTTCCAACATCCCACTAGAACAGCAGCAGAGATGGAAAAACATATCCCTCTGTGCGTTACCATGTTGCCTTAGCAGCTTTGCTTTGATGCTAGGGAAACTGGTGCTTGTGGATTCTCACAAATATTGATAGACCCCCCTCCTGCTCTTAATTCGGGCGGTGGTGGGAATAACCTGGCAGGTAGCAAAGAAGAGAGCAGCATCTCTAGAAGCCTTCAGTGGGTGCTTCAGAAGGCCTGTTTGCATAGGGTCCCATACACTCATGTTTCAGGTGTCAGGAGGATGCTTGTCACTGTAGCTGGCCTGGGGAGATGGTAGTTTTAAACTGGTGCATGTGATAACAACCCACACCCATGCTAGAAGCCCTAGTGAGCTTACTCATGTGCATGAGGAGAATTCACAGAAGTCAGGACTTCAGGGGTTGGCCCTAATTGCTTTCACCACCAATGCATGGGGGAATAGTATTTTTAAACTTGTGTGAGGGATGAACAGCAGTGATTTGAGCCTGTAGCAGTGTTATGAGGGCATGCCATGTCTATCTGGGAAAGTTACACTGTTATAAATAAGGTGTGACTTTAAACTGCTGGAGTTATCCTGGTATAACGCCCAGTATGGGCGGGAGGATGCTTATTCTGGACTAAGTGTGTTTTGTTCTTGGTTTGGTTGATGTCACTGGGAAGGGATGTAAGCTACACTGAAAAAAGCCACTCTTATACAAGAGTTTCAGAGTAGCAGCCATGTTAGTCTGTATTCGCAAAAAGAAAAGGAGGACTTGTGGCACCTTAGAGACTAACCAATTTATTTGAGCATAAGCTTTCGTGAGCTACAGCTCACTTCATTGGATGCATCTAGTACTAGTAAGGTGCCACAAGTCCTCCTTTTCTTATGCAAGAGTGTAACTATACTGGTATTACTAGTACAACTTTTCTGTGTCGACAAGCCTTTGCCTTTCCCCTTGCATCTGAGTTTTGCTCTGCAGCTCTCTGCTATTCAAGCCATGCCACCACCCAGCTCCTCACAGTACTGACCTGAACTTCAGTACCTCTTTGCTATTCTGGTCCCACACCTCTCTTGAACTTAGGGTCTGTAGTGTAACTTATAAGATGTAACTTATGTCAGCACGGCCCCCTAGTGTAGATGCAGTATATGCTGATGGAAGGAGTTTTCTCGATCACTCAATAATTGCCCTGTTCTGTTCATTCCCTCTGAAGCATCTGGCATTGGCCACTGTTGGATGACAAGATACTGGGATATGTGGACTATTGGTCAGACCCAGTATGGCTGTTCTTATGTTCCTGCTGATGTAGGAACACCCCCTTATCCCCTAAAAAATTAGCTATGCTGACAGAAGCACTCTGCACTGGTGGTTTTGTTGGCATAGCTGTGTTGGTCACACCCCTGACCAATGCAGCAACATTGGTAACCGTTTTAAGTGCGGACCCAGCCAGATGTGGATGGAGACAATGGATATCCACTTACACTTACGGCCTTAACTAGATCGGGCACCCAAGCGCTAAGAGGGGAAATGCTAGTGTGCTAACCTATTTTCCCTGAGCATGACATTCATCCATGTTCACTAGGGACTAAAAGGGGGAACAGTCATGTAAAAATTATTTTATTGGGGGATTTGTTTTGTTGGTCAAGAGGAAATATCGATCACTTTGTGCAGCTTAATGTTGCGTAAGATTGATTGCCTTAGTCAGGAGAGTCACTGCTAAAGCCGCTGATAACTTACGTTTCTAGGAGATAAGGTTTGATTGGTGGATGAGATATTGCATATCCTAGGATTTGGGGATACTCGATAGTTGCAATAAGCTGCTTGTCACGTGAGGCCGTGTGAGAGTAAAACTACCCTTGTCTAATATCCTAGTATTTTACAAAAGCAACGAGGAGTCCTTGTGGCACCTTAGAGACTAACAAATTTATTTGGGCATAAGATTTGTGGGCTATAACCCACTTCATCAGATGCATGGAGTGGAAAATACAGTAGGCAGGTATAAATATACAGCACACGAAAAGATGGGAGTTGCCTTACCAGGTGGGGGGTCAGTGCTAACGAGGCCAATTCAGTGAGGGTGGATGTGGCCCATTTCCAACAGTTGACAAGAAGGGGCTCTGATACCCAGAAGACACCTACTACGGGACAGACCCAACAAAGAAAGTAACAGAATGGCACTAGCCACCACCTACAGCTCCCAACTAAAACCTCTCCAGTGCATCATCAAGGAGCTACAACCTATCCTGAAGGACGATCCCTCACTCTCACAGACCTTGGGAGACAGGCCAGTCCTCGCTTACAGACAACCCCCAACAGTCTTGACTCCTGTGAATTAGCCCACGAAAGCTTATGCTCAAATAAATTTGTTAGTCTCTAAGATCCCACAAGGACTCCTCGTTGTTTTTGCTGCTACAGACTAATGCCGCTACCCCTAGTATTTTACAGTAAAGGCTCAAGACCTAATAGTAACTCACCTTCCTCTGCAATGTTCTTTTCCTTATGCAGATTCTACGGCATTGTTAAGTACAATACAAATCTCTCTATTTCCAGCAGGACTCCCTGGGAGAGGAGAACTAGTCAATCAATAGGGAGCAATAATATAAGTGTCTGGGGCCGAGGCCCAGATGCAGGATGTGAGGTTTTTGCCTGCCTTGTCTCTTCATTTTTGTTTTAGTTCTCAAAGCTGCTGTGTGTGTTCACGAGCAAATCCGTGCCAGCTTCCTTGCTGTGCCTCCTGAGGCTGCCGACAGTCCACTCATTGAAGCAAACACAAAACCCATCCAAACCCAATTGTTAGTGAAAATCATTAAGGAAATTCTTGGCAGCAAGAAAGTGTGGACAAATAGTTAGTCCTTATTCTGAATGTGTCCAGACTAGGTAAGAATTTTCACCAGGGGAGAAATGGATTTCTGGGTACCGTTTAATGATTTCACATGGTGAATTCTATATAGAGGCCCAAATTTCCAACACACCAAGGTTGAGTAGCATGGGGGTACCACTGTCTGCCAGCAGGGAACAGCCATACTGTACGTGACCCAGAATAAGCCAGGTCCCCCTGTTGCCAGCACGGCGTTGAGAAAGCCCTGTCTCTTGCTGATAACATTCTGAACTCCCCGTGCTCTTTTATTTCCAAGGTGGGGAGGAGAGAGAGAAGCGGAGATTCCCCTCCCTCCTGCAGTGCATCCCCTGGGGCAGGAGGAGCCAGAGAAGAGGCCGTTTGGCTAAAGCTGCCAACAACCTTCATGAGGGTATGTTCAGCGCCCTGGAGGTGCTTGTGTTCTCCACACGTCCCGCAGTGGGCTCCTAGCAGGACAGATGTATCTTATGATGTGTGGCAACCGTGTTTTTTTTCCCCGGCAGCATTCCCAGATCTTTCCAGTGTAAGGAATGGTCGATCGGGAGAAGATTTGGAACCTGAATCTCCCCTATGATGATGCCGAGTGCTCCCACTAAGCCACAAGGTCTGGCCTATGGTCCTTTTCTAGTGAAACCCCAGCAGGCTCAGATTCCCAAGCCTAATGTTGGCTGGCTTCCTTAGGGAGAACATCGTCTCCGTATATACCGGCTGATGCATCAGTACTAAATGCCCCTGGAATCTATCTTCTGGCTCTGGTGGCAGCACATATCACACCATAGGCTCAGCCACCCCCACAACATCCAAATGCTGAGAGACCATCCCGGAGGCACGCTGGCTGGGATGTTTCTCTTAGTGTTGTCTTGCTCCGGTATTTTATGAGCACAGCGCTGGGTCCCTCTATCTACCTGTGCTCACTGCAGTGGTTGCAGTGGCCTGCACGCAGTGTTGGTTGTAATGTGGCAGTGGATTTGCTGGAACATGTCTGAACTATGAATCGCTAACTGGGCCGCAGCAATTAGCGTCTTCAAAGTGCTGTCTGGCAGCTACCTGCACCGCGCCAAGGCAGGCAGCCCCTGCTATATGTGCATCTGTACCCTCCAGGTCTTCTAAACTCACATCCCCCCTGTTCTGACCACCCGCTTTCTTCAGTCTCTCACCGTCTCACCACCATGAATGTTCCAGTTCTCTCTCGCCCTGCTGGGTCCGACTCATTACCTCTCCCATCCCTTGTCTTTATTGCAGTAGCAGAGGACCCTGGGTTGGTAGGTGCTTTGCCAGGATCTTTTAGGTGTTTTATCTGGTCCAACAAAAACGCAGTGGCCCAGTTCTCTCTTTATTTACACATGTAGTGTCACTGAAGTCAGTGGACTTCTATGGGTGTCACTGAAACTTTGGGTTTGGCTACACTTGCAAGTTAGAGCGCATTAAAGCAGCCCCAGGCGCCCTAACTCATGACCCGTCCACACTGGCAAGGCAGGTAGAGTGCCTGGACTCTGCAGACTGGAGCGCTCCTGGTAATCCACCTCCACAAGAAGCACAACGCTTGCTGCGCCTTGGGTGAAACGCCCCAACTTCAGTGTGAACAAGGTGTTGCATTACTGCGCTTTGATCAGCCTCCGGAAACGTCCCATAATCCCCCTAAGCCAAGTGGCCACTCTTGTCATTGTTTTGGAATTGGCTGTAGGAATGCGGATATGTCCTTTCAAAGCTCCGTTTCTGACAGCCGGCATGCTTATCTGCTCTGGGACAAAGCAAGCCATTAATGTGGAATGCTGCTGTTGAGAGTGTGTGAGAGAGAGGTGGAGGGGAGGGGTGTCTGCTGCTGTCTGAACTTAGCATGTCAGCATGTTGTCTTGTCTCTCCCCCCACATACACACAACACACTCCCTGTCATACTCCACCCAACCCACCCCTTTGAAAAGCATGTTGCAGCCACTTGCATGCTGGGATAGCTACCACAATGCACTGCTCTTTGTGGCATTGCAAGAGCTGCTAATGCGGCCATGCCAGTGTGCTTGAATCTGACAGTGTGAACACACCGCAGCGCTTTCCCTACTGCGCTTTCCAGGGCTGGTTTCACTCCCAGCACTCTACATCTGCAAGTGTAGCCATGTCCTTGGTCTACACTTAAGTTTTGCTGGCAAAGTGATGTCATTTAAAAGAGTGAAAAAATTCACACCTCTAACTGACATAACTGTGCTGGCAAAAGCCCCAGTGAAGATGCAGTTACACTGCCAAAGGGGTCCTTTCGCTGGTATAGATTATTTATTTCGTTCATCGAACTGGTGTAAGCTATACCGGCCAAAGAACTCTTTTGCTGGTATAAGCTGCATCTCCACTAGGAAGGTTTGCTGGTATAACTATGCCACTGTCTAGTGTAGACAAGGCCGGACACAGAACTTATCCCTGTTTCTAAATAATGACTTCGAGCCCTACTCCAGATCACTCTTGAGATCCTTTGGAAATGCAGGTTCAAATCCTCTTCCCACAATTCTTGCATTTCCCATCAACGATCCCCTTTCTGCAGGAGCACCGTTGGCCAGAGGCTACAGACTGCTTCAGGAGGAGTCCTGAATAATACCTTTATTCATAGTCAATGTATCTTTTTGCTAATTTCCAAACTGATCCATGACCGATGGTGAGGAGGACACCCCACATGGAGAACCCTCTTGTTATAATAATTGGTTAGGTGACAATGGTGCAACGGGGGGCTTCAGATTAAATGGGCAAAGCACTGAAATGCCCAGTTTGTAAAAGTTAATATTTGGTACAGAAAGGGCATTTTCTTCATTGAAAATTGTGGTGGCAAGAAAATCCAGTCCAATAAACCTTCAAGCCCTGATCCTGCAATCGCTTTCAGGCAGACGGATGGAAGTTGATGAGGCATCACATGGGAATGGGGGTTGTCTGTGTGGATCAGATTCCAGGAGTGGGACCCAGAGCTCCTTACCCACAAGCGGGTGAAGTGAGTCACCTTCTGGTGTTAGTTTAAAATCCTGTACGCTGCCAGAATGCCCAAAATTGGAGCCGATTATGACAAGTCTCCAATTTATGGTTAATTTATTGCTTAAACCTTGATCCTTAATTAAAAATATGAGTCACGATTTGCATAAAATGAGAGTGCTGAAAACTGGGACTCCTGTGTGCATCTTCCTCAGTGACCTTGGTGTGTCTCCCTTTCCCTGCTCCTTGTAGGTGGCCTGCAGGACCCCGAGGAGGGAGTGGCTCTGACAGGCATGTCGCTTAACGGAAACTGTGAAGAAGCAGGCAGAGGCACAGGTGCTTAGAGCTCCTGGATCGTGTCAAGGAACCACTCTTGCTGATGTCCTCTTATAGCATGAGAACGCTGGGCTGAGTTCACCCAGCTGATCTCCTGGAAAGGGGACATGGAAGCCATCACCCAGTTCTTGGGAAAAGCTGCTACCTTCTGTGTCCGAACCAGATACCCTTCCTGCTCCCACCCCGCCACTGCTGCAGCAAAACTCAGAGGAGGGTCATGTTCTACTATTCGGTAGAGTTAATTTGTGGATGCTAAAATGGACTGTGAGCCTTTAAGAAATCCCGTTGGATGCATTTCACTGAGGGGGGTGTGACAGTGCAGGAATCCCAGGTATAAAATGTGCTCAGCTGCTAAAAGAGAGAGTCGCTCATTTGAACAACAAAATTCCCCTCCAAGAGGCCTTCAGGGTTTCTTTGCTGATGGAGCTAATCTTCTGCCTTGCCCTCATGCTTAATTGCTGTTCTAAAGCTCCAGATAATGGCCTCAATAGAACTTCCATTTTCTGTTTGCCTCCCTGTTAGGAAACAACAGGCAAGTGGGGTGGGGGAAGCGATAGAGCTGCAGGGAGGTCACGGTGGGATGGCTCATCTCCATGTACAGGCCTTGGGACATACTGGCGAGTTGAAGAGGATTGAATGCAATAATCTAATGTGAAGAAAGGCTACTGTCATGCCGTACAACTCACGTGCACAATGCAGAAGTCACCGATGATCACGTCGATAGGAGAATGGTCTGAGAGAGCAGTTCATTCCATACGGCTAATCCTGGTGCTAAGTGAGTGATTTACAGGTTGCTCTGGGGGCAGAGCAACGGACAGTGCTTATAGCGTTTCCACGTTCTGATGGGGGTGACAGATGTCCAGCCACCCCACCCCCCAATTCCTTAACAGTGGGGTCCCAACAACCACATGGCTTTCAGGCCCCGAAGACCACGCCTTACATTCATCTCTCTTAAAGATGTGACTTAATATATTGTTTTTAGGAAATACAATCTATATATTTAATAGTTTTCAAAGGTATTTTTTTAACCTGTCTGGCAACCAGTTGTTTTAATTAGGCTTTTATTTACATGGAATATTAATGGGACACTGGGTATGTCCGGCTACAACATAAAGTACGATTGAGTTTGTCTTGATTTTCCTTGCTCTCTGTTACAAGTTTTCATCTGGATCAGGCTGTTGGCAGGACTGTGTCTCCTCAATTATGTCCCATCTCACTGTCCTCCAGGCTTGCTGGGAGGCTCTTTTATTTGGGTCAGTCCATCTACAATCGTTTTGTCTTCCTGTGTTCTTTGGTTGGCAGAGAAGCAGCTAATAAGTGAGCACTGTGTAATCCTAGCCAATCCATCTCCTGATCTGCTGAAAATTGATCTTGTTCCTCCTGAGAGAAATGTGCCTTAGGCAATCATTTTCTATTGTGTAGAGTAGGAGGTGGGCAGTCAGGGTTCTTTACCCAGCTCTGACCATGGACAAATAAGTTAATTTCTCTGTGCTTCAATTTCCTCAACTGTAAAATGGGGATTTTGATATTTACCTACCTCACGCAGGAGCTGCAAGGCCTCATTAGTCTCTGACAAGTGCTGTGAGATCCTTGGAGGTGCCAGAGAAGGGCAAAGGGCAATGGGAGAACAAGAGCGTACTATAGTCTACATATTCATGGATTTCCCTTCTGGGGTCTCCCAATGGTGCTGCAGTGATGTTTCTGCTGTATGAAAGCAGCTCGCTGCATCTGTGGTGATTCAGTGGCTGCTGAGCAGTGGAAAAGAGCATTAGGTGTCAGGGCGGGGCGGAGTGGGAGTGACAGAGTAGCTGGGTAAATGGGGAAACGTTTTCTCTGATCCTCGAGTGGTGTTTGGTGGAATTTTATGTTGTAATTCAGGTCACTTCAGAACTTCGCTGCTGGGAGTCTTTGTGGCTCATGACTTAGGCCTTGTGTGTGTTGGTTGAGTATACCTAAGGTGAGAATTTAATCCCAGTATAACTCTCTCTGTGGACACTCTTATTCTGGTATGAGAGTGCCTTTTATTTAAATTTAGCTTATATCACTTGGGAAGGGGTTTAAGCTAAACTGAAAAAAGCCATTCTTATTTTAGTATGTGTGTCCACGCCTGGAGTTATACCTGTGTAAAACTTTCCTGTGTAGACAAGGCTTTAGACAGAACCTAGAAGGTAGATAATACAGTAGAACCTCAGAGTTACGAACTGACTGGTCAACCGCACACCACATTTGGAACCGGAATTACACAATCAGGCAGCAGCAGAGACATAAAAACCCAAATACAGTACAGTACTGTGTTAAAAGTAAATTACTAAAAAAATAAAGGGGAAGTTTTAAAAAAAGATTTGATGAGGTAAAGAAACTTTTTCTGTGCTAGTTTCATTTAAATTAAGATGGTTAAAAGCAGCATTTTTCTTCTGTGTAGTAACGTTTCAAAGCTGTATTAAATCAATATGCAGTTGTAAACTTTTGAAAGCACCATAAAGTTTTGTTCAGAGTTACGGATATTTCAGAGTTACGAACAACCTCCATTCCCAAGGTTGTAAAGTCACAGCATATATGAGTCTATATAGAGAGGACCAACACCACCCTGCTTCCAGATCACGGGGTATTCTGTACATTAAATTTGCTTTGAGGGAACATGGTTACAAGCAAATTGAAAATACAAATATAATAATGTGATTTAGTCAAGTCATTTCTTGTGGGTGGCTGCGTATGTGATGCTGGATTTCAGCACTGAGTGGGAAACAGTTGATCAGTTACTTGAAGTGAATCTTGGCTAATGCGCTATCTTCTAGCAGAGCTCCTCTGGGGAGCTGTGCAGGGAGATAGAGGGCCTGTCTACGCTACAATATTAAGTCGACTTATGTTAAGTTGACGTCTAGCCACTGCAGTAATTAAAGCAGTGGTTCACATCCACACTTGCTCCTTCTGTCAGTGGGGCGCGTCCTCACCAGGAGTGCTTCCGCCGACTGAAGTGGGGCATTGTGAGACACTGACAGCTGGAGCCTGGTAGCCCTGGGGTTCACAGCTGTGCCCACTCCCCCTTGCCCCCGCTGACAGCCAGAGCTGTCAGCCGTGCACGGGCTCACAGTCCAAAGGCAATGTAAGTAACAGTGTCTACACGGACACTGCGTCACCCTAACTACATCAACATATGCGCCACACCTCTCGTAGTTATGTCGGTGTAGACGGCCACTTACTTCGACAGAAGTAGCATTCTAGTGTGCACACTGACATAATTAGGTCGATGTAAGCTGCCTTAGGTTGACCATAACTGTAATGTAAACCAGGCCTGAGTCTTACGTATTTATGTCTCTCTTTGTTCGTCTCTAAATTAAGAGCAGGTCACTTATTCAAACTCTTCATACTAATTTAAATGTTTACTCCCATAACAGTGCTGACAGTGTTATGCAAATCTTTGTAATCTGTTAAGGCCTGATGAATTAACCATTTAAAATATCCCCGTAGAGACCAACACAATGTATATGGACTTGGGGCCAAATTCTGCTCCAGATTTACACGTGTAGTGACTTTGATTCCATTGACTTCAATATTCTAGATTTATATGGAAGTAAACGGGCGCGGAGCTGGCCCCATGTATCTTCCACTGGACATTGCTCTTCAAGAAGGAAAGTGACTTGGATGTTTGTTTGTTTTTAAACAGGTTAACTGGCCTTTTATAGGTGAAGCAGATATTTTATGTATTATTTAATTGGGGGACTAATTTTGGGACATTGTTACCTTAGATACTTGATCTGAGAAATAAATAAACAGATTTAAATCCTATATTGTAGATTGCTTCTGAAGTTTTATTGATGTCTACCAGAATGTTCTCCCCAATACCACGGATATGTGGCTTACTTTGACTTTCAATTGATTTGATTTAAGCTAAGCTGGGGGAGATGGAAGTCAATATATAACCCTTTGAGCACTGAAGGGAATAGTGAAACCTGTCTTTGGTGGCAATCCACAGCACACAGGTGGGCTTTAACTAGTGACCGAACAATTGGTACCTGGGGATGCTCACTGAGGAGAGGGACCACTGTGCTGCCTTTTCAGACATGACCATTATAATTCCAATGCCAGGGTTTGATTGTGTAGGATGCTGAGCACCTTCAACTATATTGACTTAGTGGGTTCTGAGACACTCCGCATGTAACACTTTTCCTACTAGGTCAGAATCTGCAGAAATTGACGGTGCTAGAGAAGGGTCAGAACTTTTTGTTCCAGAACAAACTTTGTAAAACTTCAATTTTCTGTTTAGCCCGACTTTTTCCTCTCCTCGGAGTTTCCCGACCTGAATGTCAGATCTATCCAACCTGGAACCAAAGCATGAGACTACAAGCCTAAATGCTGTGCTGATAACCAGGGCACTACATGAAAAAACAGAGGGGGCATTTGGACCTTGCACTGTTGTGTTAGCAAACAGTGCCAGGCTGAGGTGGAGAGGGATTTGATAATGTTTTGTTAGAGGCAGATAGCTGGACTGGATGCTTTTTTGGGCAGGTTTCCCTTTTTTTCAGCTCGTGAACTTAGATGAGATGGGAGAAAACCCACCATGAGGGCTCTTCCTTGCTGTATCGCCTGGCCTTGCCCTGTGATTCCTGCAGGTGTGTGGTAAAAAAAACCCACCTTCCTCCCCACCCCCAACTTCTGGTAGAAGCTGGGAGCACCTCTCACTGGGTAGGCTCTTCAGGGCGGCACCCATCTTTTTGTTGTGTCTGTACAGCACCTAGCCCAATGCAGCCTGGGCCATGACTGGACAGTTCTACTGCTAGGAGAGCTTATAGCAGCAAAGCTTGTTTCAGTGAAGAGCTGGGGGTAAACAAGCCCTTAGGAAGTTCCCCGATGGTCAGCCTAAGCTTTCCCATTCTTAACATCACATGCTCGCTCAGTGTTCCTTTTCTCCTCCATGTTTCATGGCTCCTGGTTGGGTGCCAACTTTCTACCCACACAAAACTGAACACCCTTGCCCCGCCCCTAGCCCCACCCCCCCTGAGGTCCCACCCCCATCTATCCCCCCCTCCCTCTGTCGCTTGCTCTCCCCACCCTCGCTCACTCACTCGTTTTTTATCAGGTTGGCTCAGGGGGTTGGGGTGCGAGACAGAGTGAGGGCTCCAGCTGTGGGTGCGGGCTCCAGGGTGGAGCCAGAAATGAGGCATTTGGGGTGAGGGAGGGGGCTCCGGGCTGAGGCAGTGGGTTGGGATGTGAGAGAGGGTGAGGGCTCCAGTTGGGGGTGCAGGCTCTGCGGTGGGGCCAGGGATGAGGGGTTTGGGGTGCAGAAGGGGGCTCTAGGCTGGGGGGTGGAGCCGAGTGGTTCAGAGTATGGGAGTGGGCTGCAGGCTGAGGCAGGGAGTTGGGTTCTGGGGGCGGGTATGGGCTCTGGGCTGGGGGTGCAGGTTCAGGGGCCAGAAATGTGGGGTTCAGGGTGTGGGAGGGGGCTCTGGGTTGGGGTGCAGGGGTGGTGAGGGCTCTGGCTGGGGGTGTGGGCTCTGGTGTGAGGCCAAGGATGAGGGATTTGGGGTGCAGGAGGGGGCTCTGGGCTAGGGCTGAGGGGTTTGGAGAGCAGGAGAGGGATCAGGTCTGGGGCAGGGGGTGAGGGCCTGGGAGGGAGTCAGGGGTGCAGGCTCTGGGCAGCGCTTACCTCAAGCAGCTCCCGGAAGCAGCAGCATGTCCTCCCACCGGCTCCTACACGGAGGTGCTGCCAGGTGTCTCTGCGCACTGCCCTGTCCACAGGTGCCGCCCCTGCAGCTCCTATTGGCCACAGTTCCTGGCAAATGGGAGTTGCAGAGCTGGGGCTTGGGGTGGGGGCAATGTGCGGAGCCCCCTGACTGACCCTACACATAGAGCCGGAGAGGGGACATGCTGCTGCTTCCGACCGGAGCCGCCAGGGTCCCTTTTTGACCGGGCATTCCCATTAAAAACTGAACACTTGGCAACCCTAGCTCCTGGTCTACAGTGACACCCATGGGCTGGGTGCCAGGGAGGTGCAGAGGTGACAGGACCTTGGAGGAATTGTGCCTCTAGCATGTTGTGCGCAGCAAGGGCATCATTTCAGATTTTTTTGGGCGAGGGGGAAGTTGTATCAGTCCAAAACCCCCCTATCTCAGGGTAGTCAATGGGTGAAGCGCACAGGCCAAAGCCCGATCCACAGATGCTTTTGAAAAAAAAAAGGAGGACTTGTGACACCTTAGAGACTAATTTCAGAGGAACAGCCGTGTTAGTCTGTATTCGCAAAAAGAAAAGGAGTACTTGTGGCACCTTAGAGACTAACCAATTTATTTGAGCATGAGCTTTCGTGAGCTACAGCTCACTTCATCAGATGTATACCGTGGAAACTGCAGCAGACTTTATATACACACAGAGAATATGAAACAATACCTCCTCCCACCCCACTGTCCTGCTGGTAATAGCTTATCTAAAGTGATCAACAGGTGGGCCATTTCCAGCACAAATCCAGGTTTTCTCACCCTCCACCCCCCACACAAATTCACTCTCCTGCTGGTGCTAGCCCATCCAAAGTGACAACTCTTTACATAATCAAGTCGGGCTATTTCCTGCATAGATCCAGGTTTTCTCACATCCCCCCCACCCCCATACACACACAAACTCACTCTCCTGCTGGTAATAGCTCATCTAAACTGACCACTCTCCAAGTTTAAATCCAAGTTAAACCAGAACATCTGGGGGGGGCGGGTAGGAAAAAGCAAGAGGAAACAGGCTACCTTGCATAATGACTTAGCCACTCCCAGTCTCTATTTAAGCCTAAATTAATAGTATCCAATTTGCAAATGAATTCCAATTCAGCAGTTTCTCGCTGGAGTCTGGATTTGAAGTTTTTTTGTTTTATGATAGCGACCTTCATGTCTGTGATTGCGTGACCAGAGAGATTGAAGTGTTCTCCGACTGGTTTATGAATGTTATAATTCTTGACATCTGATTTGTGTCCATTTATTCTTTTACGTAGAGACTGTCCAGTTTGACCAATGTACATGGCAGAGGGGCATTGCTGGCACATGATGGCATATATCACATTGGTGGATGTGCAGGTGAACGAGCCTCTGATAGTGTGGCTGATGTTATTAGGCCCTGTGATGGTGTCCCCTGAATAGATATGTGGGCACAATTGGCAACGGGCTTTGTTGCAAGGATAAGTTCCTGGGTTAGTGGTTCTGTTGTGTGGTATGTGGTTGTTGGTGAGTATTTGCTTCAGGTTGCGGGGCTGTCTGTAGGCAAGGACTGGCCTGTCTCCCAAGACTTGTGAGAGTGTTGGGTCATCCTTTAGGATAGGTTGTAGATCCTTAATAATGCGTTGGAGGGGTTTTAGTTGGGGGCTGAAGGTGACCGCTAGTGGCGTTCTGTTATTTTCTTTGTTAGGCCTGTCCTGTAGTAGGTAACTTTTGGGAACTCTTCTGGCTCTATCAATCTGTTTCTTTACTTCTGCAGGTGGGTATTGTAGTTGTAAGAAAGCTTGACAGAGATCTTGTAGGTGTTTGTCTCTGTCTGAGGGGTTGGAGTCTCTAAGGTGCCACAAGTCCTCCTTTTCTTTTTGCGAATACAGACTAACACGGCTGCTACTCTGAAAGATGCTTTTGAATGGACCCTGAAGTCTTTTTATGTACTTACCATTTTTTAAAATTATTATTTCTTTTGGAATCTGGACCTTGCCTATATTTTGACCAAGAAATTTAGATCTTGACCAAAACTAACTGATGACTCTTCACCTATGTGATTATAGTGCATCCTGCAAAGTCGGGGGTGGGCGGTTGGGGGGAGTGGAGCCAGACCCATGAAAAGTCTTGGGCGGCAACTGCCCCAAGGCAAACGACACCCCTACTGCAATGCAAAGGGGTCTAGGCACGTGTGTGTGTGTGTGTGTGTGTGGGGGGGGGGGATGATCTGCCTGCCCCTGCCCTAGCTGCTATGGGGGCCGGGCTGGGGCCGTGCATAGCCTTTTCCTGCAGCAGGGAACCGGCCCCTGTAGGGCGAAGAGGCTGATCGGTCCCCCGGCCCGGGGGCTGCCTGCCCCATGCTCCCCTGCAGCAGCCCACGCCGCGCGGGGAGGGAGGAGTCGTCCTGCTCCTGCCTGTCACTTTTACCGGGCTCGTGCCCGGAGGCCGGGGGCCGACTCGGCCCATGCCCCTTCTCCCCGCGCTCCCGGGCTGAGCCCCGCATTTTCCTGACGGCGCCGCCGGTGCTTTGTGATCTGGCAGCTGCGAGGGCAGCCCCCTGGCCGGGGGCCTGTGGGGTCCTTTGACGACACTTCCGGGCCGGAAGGAGGAGACGGCGGCGGCAGTGCTGGTCACGGCACGGACCCGAGCACCGGCATCGGCGGCCCCCGAGCCCCCAGCCCCTACCGCGGAGCAGCGAGCAGCCCGGGCCGGGCCAGGCCAAGCGGCAGCATGATCACCTCGGCCGGTGAGCGCTGGGCTGGGACCCCCGCCCGCCCGCCCGCGATTTAGCTGAGTCAGGGCCGGTGCCTGGGCAGAGCCGGAGCCGCCGCGCCGCCCCGGCCTCTGGGGACCCATCCCTTCTCTCCAGGGGGCGCCCCCGGCTCTCCACCGTGGGGGCATCGACGTGTCACCGCCGCTGCCTCCCCACTGGGCCCCCCCCCACTCACCCCCCACGGCGGCCGTGTGGGGGGGGGGCTGGCCAGGCAAACTCGGACTCCTGGGTTCCATTCCTGTCTCTGCCCCCTCCCTGCGTGGGGCAGGTCACTTCCCGCCTCCGTTTCCCCGTCTAGGACGGAGATCGCCCTGATGTACGTGCCTCCGTTTCCCCATAGAGAGCAGAGACCGCCCTGATTTCTTTCAGCGATCTGCAGGGGCTTGGCTGATGTTCCCAAAGGGCTTTAAGCTCTCAGAGCAGTCTGGCTGTAGAAGGGAAACGTGTTGGTTTTTTCCTGGGAGGCAGCTCTTTCCCTTCACTTTGTCACAGCCGTGAAGATCATCATGGGAAGCACTGAGTGCTAGGAACTGAGTTTCAAGGCTCTGACTTGCCAGCTGGGCACCTTCAGAGGAGGTTACCCTCTTTGGATCTTGCTCTCTGGCTCATCAGATCAACTCCAGGTTTAGCAATATTCATCTCAAGACACATTTATTTGTCTAAACAGTTTAGTAACTTGATTTGATTTTGTGCTTTTTCTTTTAATTTCCTGTAGTTAACGTGACTCACTGCCTGAGTGATAGACATTTTAGGGACTAGTTACAGGAATCACAAAATGTGTTTAGTCCTTGACATCTACTGTTGCGTGTCAGCTGCCGCGCTGGGGGGAAAGATCCACTTTCATTGGTGCTCTGAACTCCACTGTGGAGTTAGCAGGATTCCATCCTGAAGTTCTGGCATTGCAGTAGGGATGCCTAGTCATAGGCATAGTCATTTGTCCAGGTTTAAACCGTGGTCCTACTTTCCTAATGATATTCCCCCATCTGGTACTGAGCCAAAATCAGACCTGGCTTTGTCTGGTATCACGTGGGGGGCACAGGTTTAAAAAGAGCACTGCTCTGCCCCCACTGGCATGACCTTGCTCACACCAGGTGTGGGAGGCCATGCCAAGTGGGGGGGAGGTCCTGCCAGTGCGGACAGGCCCACATCATTCCTCGAAGTACTGGTGTGTTTGGTATCCTGAGAATGTGTGAGTGGCCACCCTACCTATTCAGGGGGTGCAAATCCAGGCCTGACTACTACTAGTCAAAATCTTAAATAACACAGAATTGGTAGAAAGAACAGGAAGACTTGTGGCACCTTAGAGACTAACAAATTTATATGAGCATAAGCTTTCGTGAGCTACAGCTCACTTCATCGGATGCATCCAGTGGACAATACAGTGGGGAGATTTATATACATAGAGAACATGAAACAATGAGTGTTACCATACTCACTGTAAGGAGAAAAGGAGTACTTGTGGCACCTTAGAGACTAACCAATTTATTTGAGCATGAGCTTTCGTGAGCTACAGCTCACTTCATCGGATGCATACCGTGGAAACTGCAGAAGACATTATATACACACAGAGAATATGAAACAATACCTCCTCCCACCCCACTGTCCTGCTGGTAATAGCTTATCTAAAGTGATCATCAGGTTGGGCCATTTCCAGCACAAATCCAGGTTTTCTCACCCCCCCCCCCCAAAAACTCACTCTCCTGCTGGTAATAGCCCATCCAAAGTGACCACTCTCTTCACAAACACATTGTGAAGAGAGTGGTCACTTTGGATGGGCTATTACCAGCAGGAGAGTGAGTTTGGGGGGGGGGAGGGGGAGGGTGAGAGAACCTGGATTTGTGCTGGAAATGGCCCAACTTGATGATCACTTTAGATAAGCTATTACCAGCAGGACAGTGGGGTGGGAGGAGGTATTGTTTCATGGTCTCTGTGTGTATATAATGTCTTCTGCAGTTTCCACGGTATGCATCCGATGAAGTGAGCTGTAGCTCACGAAAGCTCATGCTCAAATAAATTGGTTAGTCTCTAAGGTGCCACAAGTACTCCTTTTCTTTTTGCGAATACAGACTAACACGGCTGTTACTCTGAAAACTGTAAGGAGAGTGATCACTTAAGGTGAGCTGTTACCAGCAGAGCTGGGGGAGGGAACCTTTTGTAGTGATAATCAAGGTGGGCCATTTCCAGCAGTTGACAAGAACGTCTGAGGAACAGTGGGGCGTGTGTAATGACCCATCCACTCCCAGTCTCTATTCAAGCCTAAGTTAATTGTAATCAGTTTGCAAATTAATTCCAATTCAGCCGTCTCTCCTTGGAGTCTGTTTCTGAAGTTTTTTTGTTGAAGAATTGTAACTTTTAGGTCTGTAATTGAGTGACCAAAGAGATTGAAGTGTTCTCCGACTGGTTTTTGAATGTTATAATTCCTGACGTCTGATTTGTGTCCCTTTATTCTTTTACATAGAGACTGTCCAGTTTGACCAATGTACATGGCAGAGGGGCATTGCTGGCACATGATGGCATCTATCACATTGGTAGATGTGCAGGTGAACGAGCCTCTGATGGTGTGTCTGATGTGATTAGGCCCTGTGATGGTGTCCCCTGAATAGATATGTGGACAGAGTTGGCAATGGGCTTTGTTGTAAGGATAGGTTCCTGGGTTAGTTAGAGCAATAAATGACCCCTTATCTCCTCTGTGGCATGGGAGAGATGGAATCAGAACTGCTTGTTCCTGAGTATGTGGAGAGGTGTCTAGTGGGAGAGGTGCTAATCCCTTCCATCTGACTGCTCCAGTCACCTGAAGCTCCAGGGCTGCTGCTCAGCCTTTGCAAAGTGTCACTGAAATGAATACTTTAGAGACTAACAAATTTATTTGAGCATAAGCTTTCGTGAGCTACAGCACACTTCATTGGATGCTCAAATTAATTTGTTATTCTCTAAGGTGCCACAAGTACTCCTTTTCTTTTTGCGAATACAGACTAACATGGCTGCTACTCTGAAAACTGAAATGAATAGTGCACTTGTGCTTTGCATCTGAATTGGGCTTGGCACAGTAAGAATAATACTGTTGGTAAGATCCTGTAGAATAACAGTGTAGTTTCTGGCTTAGTCTTATAGCAATAGTTATTTAACTTTATTTATTTTAAATTGTATAGTACGATCATTGTCCACTGCATGCAAGTGACTGTGCCAAACCAGTAACAGATCACTGTTCCATGGAAGTTATAGTGTAGAGACATGAGGCTATTGTCCAGAATAAACATGGGTGTTTGGATGTTATAGCTGAAAACTGAATAGATGAGTTTTTATAGCTTTCTTGAAAGCAGTGAGGGTGGTGAGCAGTGTGCTAGGTGTACAGTGACTGGGAGCCTGTTTCAGATCTATGGAAGAGGCATGATTAAAGATCTGAAGTCTGGAGTGGGTGAAAGAGATGAAGGGTGAGGTTAGCAATTAGCAGAATATAGGGCTCATCAGGAAGTATAGGAAGAGAGGAAGGCAGAGAGAGAGGCAGGTGCAGAGTTAGGGAGAGCTTTGAAGTCAACGAGAAGTTTGAATATTTGGAAGAAGGGAAGCCAATGTAAAGATTCTAGAATGTGGGAGACCTGGGCAAAGCCAGCAAGAAAGGAAAAAATTAATGATTGAACCTGGTTTTTGCTATTGAGGTATTTGTTGCCTGAACACTTTTCAGGAGAGAAAAAAAGAGTTCAGGGAAAAAATTAATGGTTATTCTTTCTTAGTCTGCAATCATGATTTCCTGTCCCTGATAGTTAAAAGCTCAGTTCTCAGTCTAAATCCCATTTCTGTTTGGGGAGAATCAATTAGGATCATGTTTTGAATGACCCGTTTATTTTAAGAATAAAAAATTGGTAGGAGTTGGAGGGAGATAGCATAGGTTTGCTTCCTAGCTGCTATTTCTGGTAAATCAATAAGGTATTGAAATTTACAAGAATCCTATATGTGGAGTAGGATTGTATAAGATTCATTCCCCTACCATAAGCTAGAACCATGCCTTTTCTTTTCACAATATTGTTTTGGGACTAAGTTACATTTTCTGATGCAATGCATAAAAGTTCATCCCGGATAACAAGCTTCTTGTTTTGCAGCTGGAATTATTTCTCTTCTGGATGAAGAAGAGCCACAGCTCAAGGTAAGCTTGAAAATGTTGATTAGACCTGAGAGCAACAAACCACAAGCTGAAACTTTGTACCTGTTTTTTTTACAATAGAAACAGGCAGATTCTAGCAACCATAATAGCCAGAAAAGGACAGGTAGCATTCAAGCTGCATCCAGTCAAAAGGACTCATTGCCAGAAGCCTGAGATGCACAGGCAATTCATGTGAAATTCAGCTAACTGCAACCAACCTCTTCTTTTAATGCCCAGGATGTCTTCAGGTTCCAACATGGGTCATGCTGGGATCTCTAGTTTCTGGAGGCTCTGCCTCTCTGATGATGGCAGGAGTTTGTAGGCTGCATATGGTCCAGGGGTTGCACTTTGGATGTTCTTTTACTCTGTATTTTACTGTTTGAGTCAGAGTTAATCTCTTTTCACATGTCTCTAACATAATTTGGGAGAGGGAGAAACCAAAATAATCTAACCTCCATATAGTCTTCTAAAAATGTTTAGTAACCCTAGTGGAGGGAGAAAAAAATAACCATGGAGACCTTACAGTTTATAAAATATGCATATAGACTAAAAAGCAACAGAGGCCCTCTGAACCCAACAAACAACCCAAATCAGCAGAACAAAGAGGCTGTTGGCAGGTTGATCGCATCACCTTGCTCACAGGGTGTAATCAGGGTGACCTGTATTCCCTATGGGATATGTTTTCCAAAATAGGCTGCTTTAGCCAACCTGCAAGAAAACAGGGACAAAGACAGCTGTGAGTCAGTTCTGAAGACTCCAAGCATTTTAAGGAATCTCAGTAAATAAATCAGTTTGGCCCAGTGCTGCTCCCAGTGAAGTTGGGGGGAAGCAGATCAGGGTTCCATAGCCCCACCTATAAAATGGGGATAAAGAACCCTACATTTCCCCCAGGGGAGTCATAAGAATAAATTATGTTTGTGAGGATTGCTCTGTAAGCCGTGGTGTTGGTGGCTGTGAGATCTTATTGTAGGATGCAGTCAGGAGGAGAAAAATAGAATGAATGCAACTCTTTAACAATTAAACTTCTATTACTTTCCATAGGAGTTCGCTCTTCACAAACTGAATGCTGTTGTCAATGACTTTTGGGCAGAAATCTCTGAGTCGGTGGATAAAATGTAAGAGAAGAAATCTATTTTTGGAAGGGTGGGTGCTCAAATAGAACATGGAATGTAATGCATTTGCCTTTCCTCTGGCTGCTTGATCCTGGTTAATGTAGCAGTTATCTCCCCATTTTCCAAAAAGTGTTAATTTTAGCTGGATTTGGTTTGAGAATCTATTCTCCCAAAGTTGCTGGTGAGGTTGAAAATTTCAGTTGGCCTATGCCTTTGGGAGGAGCTTTGCATGCTCAACTGATTGTCTTTTCTCTGACCTTTTCAGTGAAGTTCTCTATGAAGATGAGGGCTTCCGGAGTCGCCAGTTTGCTGCCTTGGTGGCTTCCAAAGTGTTTTATCACCTGGGAGCCTTTGAGGAGTCTCTGAACTATGCCTTGGGAGCAGGCGATCTCTTCAATGTCAATGACAATTCAGAATATGTGGAGACTATCATTGGTAATTGACAGTGGCTCTAAATAGAAAGCCCACTAGTTGGTAAAACTACTATTACTTGAGATCCCATTTGCCTTTACTGCTGTCCTCCAAATTCCCTGATCTCTGTGTAGAATTAGCTAACCAGATGCTGCAGCTGCTTTTTCCAGCTTAGTATTTCTTGACTTTCACTGTTTATAATTTTGTCTAGATTGAAGAACCGGCTTACCTAGGTGCTGTTATAATGCAAATAAATACTGTGCATCTGGGAAGTCTCCTGCTGTTGTACCCTCACCCAGAATCTCCTATTTGAAACAGTCATGTAAAACATGTATGTGCCTTCAGCACTGAAATCAAGACTTTGGGGCAAATAAGTCTTCCCCCAGTAAACAGCACTAGTGACCACCCAAGTGATTTCCATGTCTCTTGCTACTTGTGTTCCCATGTGTAACTAAGGGAACTATTAAGTAGGTTGATAGTGGGATGTAAATGACTTGATAATTTAACCCTAGACTGTGGTCATGCAGTGGGCCAAGTAACTTTAATTTAATGACAGGTTTCAGAGTAACAGCCGTGTTAGTCTGTATTCGCAAAAAGAGAAGGAGTACTTGTGGTACCTTAGAGACTAACAAATTTATTTGAGCATAAGCTTTTGTGCTTAGAATGCATCTGATGAAGTGAGCTGTAGCTCACGAAAGCTTATGCTCAAATAAATTTGTTAGTCTCTAAGGTGCCACAAGTACTCCTTTTCTTTTTAATGTAATGGATTTAGACAAGGCAAAGGTGATGTTAAATGCCTGTATATGTAGACATGCATCTTCTTGGAGGGTTCTTATTTTTCTCCCCAAACCCTAGTCGTCAGGTTTTCAACTGTCTTATACTACTTTTAAAGCTGTGTGTGTCTAGGAAACTGAAGGTGATTGTTCTTTACGTTCCATCTCAGCAAAATGTATTGACCACTACACCAAGCAGTGTGTGGAGAATGCAGAACTGGCCGAAGTGGAGAAGAAACCTGTCGACGAAAGGCTGGAAGGGATTGTTAACAAGATGTTCCAGCGGTGTTTGGATGATCACAAGTACAAGCAGGCCATTGGGATTGCACTGGAGACCCGCAGGCTGGATGTCTTTGAGAAAACCATACTGGAATCGGTAGGTTGAGTATTCGCATGTAGGGTTTAACTTTCCCCTTCAGGGTTTGGATCAAGAAAAGGGAGGTTCAAGTGACTGTAAAACTACAGATTTTGTTGGGGGCAAAATAAGAAAGTGACGCTCATTGGGAAAATGTGTTTGGTGAAACCCAGTGATTCAACTTGAATGATGATTTTTACCTTGTCATGTCTTGTTTATTTTCTCTGTTGCCCCTTTTTAATATTTAAAGGGGCACTTAATGTACTGTGGTGGATAAGCATCATACAGATACATTTCAGTTCTAGTGAAGTTTTAATTTAAAAAATAATTTGAAACTTTTTTCGTGAACAAATCTGAGGAATGAAGTGTGTGTGGGCAATAATTAAACCACCTCTTCCCCCAAAAAGGTGTTCACCAGGAAGTGCAAGACCCTCTCTTTGTTTAAAGCTATGTATAACCTACCTGTTGTAACTGTGGACGTTCTGATTATCCACATAAATGGCCCATCCGTTTTTGAATCTTGCAGAGCTCTTGAACTCCATGTTGTCACGCAGGAGTGGGACACAGGTTGATCATGCATTATTCAAAAAAAGTATTTCCTTTTATCTACTTTAAATTTGTAGCCTTTCCATTTCAGTGAATGTACCATTTTGAAATATGAGAGAAGGTAGCTAGGAGTGCCCAACTTACCTTCTCTATTCCATTTGTTGTTCTGTATACCTCTGTCATGTCCCATCTTACTAATCTCCGTCTCTTAAGCTAAATGGTCCTGATCTTTTCAGTTCTCATATAGAAGTTTTTTTCACACATATCAGAGCTGAATAGACCTTTCTCTTCTCAATCTCCTGCATGAAGTATGTGTATAAGAGGAATTCTTTGACTGGATGGTCCATTTTGTTAACCTTTCTATGTTGAACACCTGCATTTCCCTGGGTTGAGTATCTGATGGTCAGGAAAAAGTGTGTGGGACAGAAAATTTAAGTATTGAGCTCTCAAGGTACATTTGTGCTTATGTTTGAGGCTTTAATCTGGAGTGAATTAGCGTCTTTCCATGAGTGTTGTTCCTTGGTGGTGGCGTATGCTTGTTTTGGTTATAAATGGTCTTCTCTTTGGGTCACGTTTGTATGCATGTGGTCTTTGAGTTTTTATGAGAGAGAAAAATAAGAGACCAGATGTCAAGCATAAAAGAAATTACGTGTAAATGGTTTTATTCCTTAACCTTGATTTTTAACAACGTGTTACAAAATCTGGACTGTGTCTTTTCCTTCAATTTCAGAATGATGTTCCTGGAATGCTAGCCTACAGCTTAAAGCTCTGCATGTCTCTGATGCAGAATAAGCAGTTCCGTAATAAAGTGCTGCGAGTTCTGGTTAAAATCTACATGAACCTGGAGAAACCAGACTTCATCAACGTGTGCCAGGTAATGCTATGTAGCTCTGCTCTTCATAAACTCTTCGCTTAATAAAAATTACTGTCTTCTAGGTGTATCTATCTCAATTCCCACATGGGCTTTGATCATATTTAGTTAAACAAATGAAATTCAGTTTCCTGGGGGAGGCGGGGGATGCTAAATATGTATCGAATGGAGGTCAATATTAAAGATGGACTCTGATATTTCATACTCGGTCATGCTCATTCTTTTGAAACGAAGCTTGGTCTAAAACAAGCATTTTAGCAAAATGGTACATGTTCATTTGGTAAAACCTTTCAGTCTTGTTCTAGTTTTAGTACGAGATTACACCATCATTTCAAGTAATGAAGTGGATGTACTGTAGGTTATGCCCATACATCTTCAGAAGATGCTGTTATACATAGGGGGAAAAAAATTCTTAAGAAGGTTCTCTGACAGTAATTGTGTTTAAAATGAGACTAAGGAAAATATTAAGTACTTACAATAGCTGTTGTAAGATTATTAGTATCTGCCCTGGGTGGGGGAGACATCTGTCCCAGGGAAACAGTACAGAAATTAGTATGGGGAATTGATGCCTGTTCTTTCCTCTTGCAGTGTTTTCTACCTGGTGGATTTATCTTCATTTTATTTTTTTCAGTGCCTGATTTTCCTGGATGACCCCCAGGCTGTAAGTGACATCTTGGAAAAGCTGGTGAAGGAAGACAATCTTCTCATGGCTTATCAGATCTGCTTTGATCTGTATGAAAGTGCCAGCCAGCAGTTCTTGTCTTCTGTGATCCAGAATCTTCACACTGTTGGCACCCCTATTGCCTCTGTGCCTGGATCAACCAACACTGGGACTGTCCCTGGACCTGAGAAAGACAGGTGGGGATGTTGGCTTGTGTAGAAATATAATTGTCATGTTCGGTTAGAATACAATTGTATTTTAGTAAATTAAATTACGCAGGAACATTGGAAGAGCATGCATCAGTATTCTTAGACTTTGGGAAATGTATGGCCCAGGGAATAGTAATATGTAAGTCCCTTAGTTTTCAGTTTTTCTTTTGTTTACAATTTCCTGGGGATTTTGTGGCATTTATTACAAAATTTTTAAAAGGTGAAAATTGCTGAAAACAAATTGATGAGACGGTTTTCTGGGTAAATATCGGGGTTAATACTGAGGGATGGGAGAACAGAAAAAAGCAACAGAGAAAAGCCAAGAGTATTGAAAGTAAAAGCAGTTTAATGCTGTGGTAGTTTATTTCATGAACAGTATTTAGTTGCATAATATGTAGCACTATTAGATGGTACCTGAACCTATTGGAGCCCAGAGGTACTTTAACAGAGAGAATTTAATTACACTTAAACTAATTGTTTATTGACATAAAAACATCTTACCTAATGTGCTATACTGGATTTTCTTAGCATAATCAGTATTTTCATGTACTTCGGTGGTCTACAGTTTGGGTGAAAATTGGTCAAAACTGAATAATAACTTTTGTAAAATCTGGGAAATTTTCAGTAAAAACCAGAAATGAAGGGCCTTATTATTACTGATATGATACAAAGCCTTTCACCTCTTGTACAAAGCTCACTAGTTCAAATTCAGCCTAGATCTCTGTTACAAGAAGATTACGACCGTCTGGGGACTGTTCAGCAATCTGTATCACACGATCTTAGTGGCCAGATATCCACATTATACAAGGCACGCCCAGAATTGGTGCTAATTGGTTGCCACATTTCATCTCCTCTTTGGTCCCTCACAAGTAGTCCGCGTGGCACAAAGAATGAACTACCCTCTCGTTCCTAGAGGTGGACCTCTCTAGGTTAAGATGGAGGCATGTGGATACAGCCTTGCGGGGGAAGCTTGTAGCGCTGCTGTTCTTGCTGTGCCTGTTCTTTAGCCTCTGGAGCTGCCAGACAAGCACCCACATCTAATTAAATAGCATTTAATGGGGACTGTAGTCCAAACCAAGCCTACCAAAACACAAGGGCCTACGGAAATGTAGGAAACTGGTTCCAAACACCTTTGTTTCTTCAGTCAAGAGTGCGTATGTAGCAGGTAGATGTTCCCCTGTTGTGATGCTCTACAGTAAGGGGGAATATGTACCCACAAAGCAATTTATAAATCAGCCTGTGCAACATCTGACCTCAGTTAGTCCTCTTTGAGCACTGCCTCTGAAGATTGCATTGTAGGGGTCAGCAGGCAGCAGCCCTCTCCCTTGAGCAC